>NC_057813.1:52089247-52413994 GCF_018294505.1 Triticum aestivum
TGAAATTAAAAATTTCAATATCCAAAAATAATATTTTATAAAGTAATTACGTGTTTGGTGCATTTTTTATTGTTAGTGCCCAGTTTTTATAAGTACATCCCATCTATTATTTCTTAAAGCGCATTTTCTTGTTAAGCCTAATGCATCCCTCCTAGGAAAGATTTGCAGCCCAGAGGGGCGGAGAATAACAACTTGACCTTGCCTGGGTATTCCTAAAAAAAGTATAGCTGGGCTAGCCATTTTCATCTTGAAAAAGATTAATATCTGGGCTCGAGATCTGGCCTGGGCTAGACGGGCCACAGCCTGCCCAGTTAATGGGCTAAACATCGCTCAAGAAAAGCTCTGCAGTGCTCACACCTCAAAAACACAAATACTGCTTGAGCTGCTTGGTCCCAGCTGTCGGCGCCTCCTTGTGCAGTTCTCTCATTTATTGACTACATAGGTTGACAATGGTGTCGGCCGAAGTGATAAACATTTTTTAAGAACTTACTGATTTGCCAAAAAAATCGTCGTGTTTTTGTAAGCAAATAAGATATGGGAGAATTGAGTTGGTTTAAGGGAAACCCAGTGGTAAAAAAATTAGCGTTGGGAGGGAAAACAACAACAAAAATAAGGATGTAAATATGAAAATGGGATATTATGTATTTTCAATATAATGATACGTGTATATGAACTAGTAAAACTATAGGTAGAGATTAGAAAATGGATGTAGGACATGCGTTTCAAGAGGAAAATAGAACTAGGCTGTGTGTTTGATTTAGTAAAAAAAACTGCCTGCGGATGCTGTAAGAAAAAATATAACTAATACTGGTGGGCCAGAGGCCAGTAGATACCTGCTGGATCTTTGTGCCCCGTTGTCGTCATGGGATGGGCCTATTAAAAACAAAACAAAGCCTGGGCAGTCTACAGCCTAGTTGAAACTTGCTCGACCTCTAAAAACAATATACATGCTCAATAAATGAGAGAATTCTGCAAGTATAGACTGATAACTGGGATGCATCGGGGATATTGTTTTTTCATCGTGATAATAAGTGCATGCACTTATTTCGAAAAATTTGGAGAACTGGGAATTCGAACGGCAGGTGCTTATGCTACCCATCAAATAAAAATCAGGTGCCTGAAAATTCGTTTCGAAACAAATGATTCAGCTTTATATCCATGTCGACCCTCAGCATGATGGTTGGAAGCGAATGCCAAGTTCATAACAAAACATTGTTAACAACAATACCAACTTGCGGTTGACAAGGTAGTACAAGTACCAATACCAAACTAACTTATAATCTTTTTACTCCTGGCCCTAGTGTCCGTCTGGTAGAAAATCTTGCAGAGGACCAGCTCCCGCTCCTTCTCTTGCTCCAGGTCCCCGAGGTGGTACTGTTGCATCACCCAGTTGGTCCTCTGCTGGTCGAAGTTCTTGTTGGTGTGTAGCACCATAACCTTTTTGCTGCCCATCTGTCGGCCGTTGACCATCACCGGCAAGGTTGCCGGTCTTGTGCCACATCGCATGCATGCCGCACTCCGACTGTATCTTGCGACGCGTCCACGTGCCTCTTTTGAACGCCCTGGAATTGTGCTAGAAGAAATGCTTGCTTAGGCCACTCAGTGTGATACCTGCAGTATTGTCGAATACAGGTTTTAGTGTATGTAGTTGGCATTTTCATAACATCTTAGGCATGTTGCAGGCACTTGTTTCACTTTTTATTAACTGTCAAATTGTAATTGCTTCACCAGGTCTGCGTCTAAAAAGAAAAATAGAGCTATAAACAAAGGAATATGTTTGTGCAAGTAGACGGCCGATTGGTGTCTTACCTGGAAGTTTCTCAGGATGGGTGTAGCATATGCCGTGCTCGCTATCGATGGTTGGTATGAACAAATAGATGAGAGGGTGAGATCTCGTGCTGTCAGCACTCACTTTGGCCTCAAGGTGCTCGATCAGCTCTTGATCTGTGGGATCGAACTTGACGCCAGCCGGCAGCACCGACCAATCCTTCTTCGACTTGCATCGGTTAATTCCAGTTATATGGTACTCAATGTATGATCAATCGACTGTTTTAAGTGAATGATGAAAGATTTTGACAGATAAGTCGTACTCCAAATCTGAAGTCCATAATACCCGAACACGCCACCGGGATTCTTGTGTCACCTCATCCGCAGCGTGTTGTGACATCAATTCAATGTGTGGACATGATGAATAATTTGACCGACGTATACTAGTACTGCTACTGTACTACTTACTAGTCGTATTTAGTGTCACATTTTACCAGAGGAGTGCTTCAAACTACAACAGTACATAATATCCAACAAAAGCGGGTCGTGCTATAGCAACAGAATACATGGCTCAGTCTAGATATCAGTACGAATCAAGTTGTGCATAATTGCTGTTGGCATGAACCACATTGCCACATGTCGGGTTTGCAAAAGCCATCCATCGCATGGAAGCTTGATGCCTTTCACACACTGAAGATTATCTGGCAACAAGCTGCGTCGACGAATCTCTGGATATGGTGATTCATGAAACCCATGGTATGATTGTCGGTGTTCTGGGAATGGGGGTCCCCAGACTTGCCTGCCTGCGGCCTGCGGCGTGGCTCAAAGGGGGCCCAACACGGCCCATCTTCATCAGCGCAAGCCCAAGACCCTCGCGAGGGGCCAAGCCTCACGGGGCGGACGACAAGGAGCTTCCTCAGGCATGGCCTCGTCAGGCTGGCTCACGAGGAGGCGGAGAGTTCAAGGCGGGGTAACTCGCGAGGTGCCCATGACGCAAGCCATGACGACCAAGGGCGCCAGCCGGGCGCCAGCCCGCGCAGTGTCCTTTCCTCTTTTGTGCAAGGCGAGCAAGCGCAGGCGAGAGCATCAAGCAATCCGTCCATTTCGGTGCAACAAGACCAAGAACAGTCCAACGGCAGGATGAAGGTCACCGTGGAGCCCAAGTCGGCGTCACCACCAGAGCCTTTCTCAGGCGAGGACCAACCTTAGTCAGGATAATTGTACTAGATGTTCCCCTTCAAATTGGCCAATTGTTAGCGCCCTTCCCGCTCAATATTTGGGAAGAGGCCCAGGGCCATCGCCTATAAATAGGACTAGCCACCCACAGGGTAGAGGGATTGATCGATCAATCCATCCGACCAGCTAAGAGAGAGAGACCACAAGAACAGACCCTCGCAAGGCTGTTCTTCCTTGTATTGTTCATCATCAGCCCAAGAGGCAATCCACCACACCACACACTGGAGTAGGGTATTACACCACAATGGTGGCCTGAACCAGTATAAATCCTGTGTCCATTGTGTTGTTCTTCTTGTAGTTCAGATCCAAGCGATTCGGCGAGGAACAAGTAGGTAGAAGGCGAAACCTCCGCGCGCACCCTAGTGTTTGAACCTCAAGGGTCTGCCGGAACCCTAAATCCGACATTTGGCGCGCCAAGTAGGGGTGCGCCGGAGTTCGCCTTCCATCGCCCTGCTCTTCTCCGACCGCCACGCCCATGGCTGACGCTCGTCGGGCTGCTCGCGCCGCTCGAGTCGCCTGGACGGCTCCCGTCGGCGCGCGCCCTCGTTGCTCCCTGTTGCCCGCCGTCAACACCGTCACCGGCCCGGCGGGGAACGAGCAACAAGTATCGCCCCTGCATCCCTCCATGGACTCTTGGGAAGAGCCGCGCAACCTCTTCCTCGCCCGCCATGCCGCTCTGGCCTCCCCGATCGTCGCGGCCCTCCTGGGCGGCTCGCAGGCGCCGCCCTCTAGTCACCATGTCAAGCCGTTCATCCGCCAGGTCGGCGCCACCTCCGCACGGCAGGGGGCTTCCCGGGACTGGCCGGAGCCCCAGGGCAGGCTAGCCTTCAGTTCGGAAGACCACCCCTCCAACTCGGCCTGCTCGGGTGCGATCCCGATGTTGTGCACCCCCACCATCTGCCAGGTGGCCATCACTAGGACCCTCATCGATGGTGGCGCGGGCCTCAATGTGCTTTCAGTCGAAACTTTCGACCTCCTCCGCATACCCCAGGAGCGGCTGCGGCCCAGCCAGCCCTTCGTGGGCATCGGGGGCGGGGCATCCAGCTCCTTGGGACAGATCTGGCTCCCAGTGACCTTCGGCACCTACGACAATTTCCGCACGGAGCTGGTCGATTTCGACATCGCCCTCATCGGCCTCCCCTACAATGCCATCCTCGGCTACCCAGTGCTGGCCCAATTCATGGCCGCGACTCACCTGACTTACAACCTCATGAAGATGCCTGGGAGCAGCGGAGTCCTCACCGTGCCTGGGGACACCGGGGACGCGCTGTGAGCGCTCCAGCTCGCCTACAAGACGGCGGCGTCAGCGCAGCCCGCCAATGCGGGGGCCCCAGAGCCCAAGGGGGCTGCGCCAGCCAAGAAGAAACAATTGTTCACCCAAGACAAGGTGGAGACCAAGCAGATACTCGTTGATGAGGACGGGTCCACCAGCGCCACTTTCACCATAGGCGCCCACCTCGGGCCCGAGCAGGAGGAAGCCCTGGTCAAGTTCTTGCGTGCAAACAAGAAGGTGTTCGCTTGGGAGCCCGATCAGCTGGCAGGGATCCCACGGGGCGTGATCGAGCACCACCTTAACGTATGCCCCAACATGCGCCCCGTAAAGCAGAAAGCAAGGCGGCAGTCCACTGAAAAGCAGGCCTTCATCGTCCAGGAGACCCGCAAGCTAGAAGCCGCATGGGTCATTCGCAAGGTTCGATATCTAGATTGGTTGGCCAACCCTGTGGTGGTACCAAAGAAGGGAGGGAAGGAACGCATGTGTGTCGACTTCACCAACCTCAACAAAGCATGCCCGCAAGATCCTTTCCCGCTCCCACGCATCGATCAAATCATCGACTCCACCGCTGAGTGTGACCTGTTATGCTTCTTGGACGCCTTCTCCGGGTATCATCATATCAAGATGGCGGTGGAAGACGTGGAGAAGACGGCCTTCCTGACCCCGTGTGGGGTATACTGCGATACATGCATGCCCTTCGGATTGCGCAATGCAGGAGCAACCTTTCAGCGGCTCATGCACATCACCTTGGGCCCACAACTTGGGAAGAACGTGGAGGCGTACGTCGACGACATTGTGGTAAAATCTCGCAAGGCCAAGACCCTGATACAAGACCTGGAGGAAACCTTTGCAAGCCTCAACGCAGTGAGCCCGAGGCTCAACCCGGAGAAGTGTGTGTTTGGAGTCCCTTCGGGCAAGCTCTTGGGTTTCCTCCTATCCCACCGAGGCATCGAGGCCAACCCAGAAGAGGTCAAGGCTGTCGAGGACATGAGCCCGCCAAAGACGCTCAGAGAGATGCAGAAGCTCACTCGGCGCGTGACTGCACTGGGGCGCTTCATCTCCAGGTTGGGGGAGCGGACGCTGCCTTTCTTCCAGTTGATGAAGAAAAAGGGGCCCTTTGAATGGACTGAAGAGGCCGAGAAGGCATTCCAAGACCTCAAGAGATACCTGACCAGCCCACCGGTGATGGTGGCCCCGCACCCACAAGAGCCCTTGGTACTCTACCTCGCCGCCACTCCCTACTCAGCCAGCGCGGCCCTGGTGGCGGTTAGGGAGGAGCGTCGGACCAAGGCTACGGCAGCTGCCCGTGCCAAGGAAAAACAGGACCAAAAAGGACTCGCAGAGATCACCACCACGATTGAGGAAGATCAGCCGCCGTAGGGGGACGCACCAGGAGCGGGAAAGGCCCTTCCCCCAGGCAACCAGCTTCTGGAAGCTCCGCCACCTCAGGAGGCACCACGGTTTCCGGAGGACGCCACCAGCACCGACGCTCCAAGCCTCGTCGAGCACCCGGTGTACTTCGTCAGCACGGTGTTGCCAGATGCAAGGGCACGGTACCCTATGCCTCAGAAACTTCTCCTCAAGCTACTGGTGGCCTCGCGCAAGCTGCGACACTACTTTCAGGGTCACCCTATCAAGGTTGTCTCCGTGTACCCCTTGGAAAGAGTGCTCCGGAGCCCTAACTCAGCCGGAAGGGTCGCCGAGTGGAACATTGAGCTGCAAGCATTTCAGCTCGAATTCAGCACGACCCGAGTCATCAAGGGGGCCGCCTTGGTAGATTTCGTGGCAGAATGGACAGAGGCGCCAGACCTAAAGGCTGGTGAGGATTGGTCCCTCTCCCCGGGAAGTGAGGCGCCGGACGGTTGGGTCATGTACTTCGAAGGGGCGTTCTCCAGGCACGGCGCGGGGGCTGGCGCGGTACTTATATCTCCTACCCAAGACAAGCTCTACTATGCCGTGCAGCTCTGTTTCCAACATGGAGAAAAGGTCTCCAACAATATAGCAAAATATGAAGGCCTGATAGCAGACCTGAAGGCCGCGGCCGCCCTCGGAGTAAAGCGCCTTACCATCAAAGGTGATTCACAACTCCTCGTCAACTTCTCCAACAAAGTATACGAGCCAAGGGATGAGCACATGAAAGCCTACCTTGCGGAGGTCCGCAGGATGGAGAAGCAGTTCTGGGGGCCGGAGTTACAGCACGTGCCCCACGGCACCAATCAGGAAGCCGACGACATCGCCAAACGAGCGTCCAGGCGGCTGCCTCAGGAGCCTGGCGTCTTCGAGGAGCGGCTCTTCAAGCCCTCGGCCATGCCGTCACTGTCAAGCGCGGTGCAGCCTCGGCAGGAGCTCCCCCAACCGCCAGCCTCGGGAGCCCCGATCTGCGGGCCAGCCTCGGGGGCGCGTTTGCTCTTGACAGTGGAGCCTCAGGAGGAATGCTGGGTCACGGAGCTCTGGAGCTATCTGACACAAGGGATCTTGCCAGAGAAAGAGGAGGAGGCGGAGCGCGTGGCGCGGCAGGCCACAACATACTGCATCAAGGATGGGGAACTCTACCGGAGGCGACCAAATGATGTATCCCTATGCTGCATCTCCAGGGAGCAAGGGAAAGAGCTGCTGGTGGACATACACGGTGGAGACTGCGGGCACCACTCGTCATCGCGAACCCTTGTGGGCAAGGCATTCCGAAGCGGTTTCTATTGGCCTACCGCGCTCAATGACACCGTCGAACTAGTAAAGGCCTGCGAAGCCTGTCAATTCCATGCAAAACAGATCCATCAGCCAGCGGGGGGTCTGCAGACCATACCCCTCACGTGGCCATTCGCAGTCTGGGGACTTGATATCCTGGGCCCGTTTCCCCGGGCGCCAAGGGGCTATCGCTACCTTTATGTTGCCGTGGACAAATTCACCAAGTGGGCCGAGGTGGAAGCCCTTTGTACCATCCCTGCGGGTTCAGCGGTCAAGTTCATCAAGGGCATCGTGAGCCGGTTTGGGGTGCCGAACCGCATCATCACCGACAACGGTTCGCAGTTCACCAGCAACCTCTTCAAAACATACTGTGCTAACCTTGGAATGCAGATATGCTACGCTTCAGTGGCGCACCCCCGAAGCAACGGCCAGGCCGAGCGGGCCAACACAGAGGTCCTGAGGGGCCTCAAGACTAGAACATTCAATAAGAAGTTGGAGGCTTGCGGCAGAGGCTGGTACGACGAGCTCCAATCTGTGTTGTAGTCCATCCGCACGACCGCAACCAAGCCGACTGGAGAAACCCCTTTCTTCTTGGTCTATGGAGCCGAAGCGGTCCTCCCTCACGAGGTCAGACGTCGGTCCGCACGGGTCCTGGCGTTCGACGAAGCGCAGCAGGACGCCATGCGGGCGATGGACCTCGTGCTCGGGGAGGAGCATCGCCGAGAAGCCGCACTGCAGGCGGCAAGATATCAACAAGCACTGCGACGATACCACTGCCGCAACATCCGCCCCAGGACTCTCGAGGTAGGGGACCTTGTGCTCAGGCGGGTTCTCTCTAGGGAGGGGCTTCATAAGCTCTCTCCCATGTGGGAGGGCCCGTTCAAGGTTGTTCATGTTTCCAGGCCCGGCTCCGCGCGCTTGGAGACTCAGGAGGGGGTGCCAGTCCAGAATGCGTGGAACATCCAGCACCTCCGGAGGTTTTGCCCCTGAAAAGGCCCAGAGCCTGTGAAGAAGGCGAATGCCTGTGAAGACCACCTTTTTGGAAAAGGCCCAGAGCCTGTGAAGAAGGCGAATGCCTGTGAAGACCGTCTTTTTGGAAAAGGCCCGGAGCCTATGAAGAAGGCGAATGCCTGTGAAGACCGTCTTTTTGGAAAAGGCCCAGAGCCTTTGAAGAAGGAGAATGCCTGTGAAGACCGTCTTTTTGGAAAAGGCCCAGAGCCTGTGAAGAAGGCGAATGCCTGTGAAGCTATCGCGTTTTGGGAAAGGCCTGGAGCCTGTGAAGAGGGCCAATGCCCGTGAAGCTTGCTTCCCCGAAGAAAGGCCCGGAGCTTGAGAAGAAGGCCAACGCCTATGAAGCTCGCCGCCCGTGACACTCTCACGTAATAATGAGTTGGGGCTGTACACGCCCCAGAGTCTCACGAGCGCCGGCCTCAGGCCCTGGGGCTCCCTCCCACGCCCAGTGGCAGCACTTAGCTCCGCGCTGGTGAGAAGACGTCGAAGACTAGACTAGGTGCCGGACGTGGCTTTTTCATTTGCTTTCTACAGTTGGCCAGTTCGTTCTCATTTGAAGTTTTATTGAAATTGTCACTGTCTTTTGTCCTTTGGCTCTTCGGTTTCTTCGCTCTCCGGCCCCAATTTCTCTTGCGCAAGGTCTCATGAGGGGACGGCCCTGGCGCCCTCGCGAGTGTTTCGATCCTTTCGGTCAAGACCTCGCGACCCGGGTCCACTACAGGAGGATCCCTCCAGTCCATGCCTCACGGGCACAGCGACATGAATACAGGACCTGGGTCGGTTGCCCCATGGCCAAGGCTGGGGATTACCTACGCGCAGGCTTTCAACACGAAGGAACAATACCAGAATAACCGAAACATTACGATGACTGACAACGATAACACAAACATGCCCCCACGGGGCCCGCACATAGTTGTCTTTTTGCGCAGGAAAAAGGGAGAGGAAGAAACAAATCAGGCAAAGCTCGCCAGGCGCCGGGCCTGAGCTGCCTCCGGAGCTCAAGCGGACTCCCTCTCGCGCTTCACCAGGGGGCGATGGTGGGCGGACTCGCTACCACCCTCCAAGCGGGCGCTACGGCGTGGAGGCAGACCGCGACCGCTGCTAGAAGAGTCGCTACTTGAAGAGGAACCAGTGAAGCTTGAGGAATCCTGGGCGCCACCGGCCGCGCGCTCGCTGCCCTCTCCATCCTCGGCGGGGCTGGGTCCCCGGCCGTGGCCGTCGTCTTCAGGGCAGCACGCAGCGCGGCGACCGTCTTCCCGAAACACCCTCACATAGAGGGTGGCGTCGCCGTCAAACTTGAAGTGCAGGGTGCACCGGCGGCTTAGGCCTCGCGCGCGGGCAAACGTCTGCTAGACGCGGGTCAGGCCCAGGCTCCCGGACGGAAAGACCTCCAGCGAAGCCCACGAGGCCTGGCTGCAGCAGCCGTCTGCCTGGAGCCAGAGGCCGCCCGGGGCGCCAGCCGGGAGCTCACTTAGGAGGAAGCGAGGGAGCTGAAGCCGGGCGCTGGCCGGCTCCGCTGCCCACACAACGAACTCCGGCAGCACCTCTGCAGTGCAAGAGCGCGGCCTCGGGGGCCACACGGCCGAAACGCACCCCTCGGCCGCGGCCGGCCGCCCGGCGCCACGCGGGAAGTCACCTCCGCTGACGCAAGGAACCGCCGTGGAGGCCACGGGGTGCTTGCGAGGGCGGCCGCGACCACGCTTTGGCAGGGGAGAGACAGGCTCGGCCTGGGGAGCTTTTCCCTTCTCTGCGGCCGAGAGCCTCCTTGGCGGGGCCATGAGGAAGAAGGAGAAGCAAGAGGGGATGAACTGGAAGGGCACGCGGCGTGCCATACTTAAAGCCAGAGGAGGCCAACCATCGGCCTCCGTGACCACAGGTAATTATGACTCGTTTCGCGTGCAGGGACTTGTCGAATCCATGCGGTTGCCGAGGCGTCGTGGGGAAGTGGAGGCGCCCACATCCAATCGACCGCCACACGACGCCCAAGGCCGCAGGCTGTTAGGGCCCGCGACGCTTCGCACTTGCCCTTTCGCCTCTCCGCTCGGCCAAGTCCGGGCGCGCCTTGGGCCCGGGGGCTACTGTCGGCGTTCTGGGAATGGGGGTCCCCAGACTTGCCTGACTGTGGCCTGCGGCGTGGCTCAAAGGGGGACCAGCACGACCCATCTTCATCAGCGCAAGCCCAAGACCCTCGCGATGGGCCAAGCCTCGCGGGGCGGATGAGAAGGAGCTTCCTCAGGCACGGCCTCGTCAGGCTGGCTCACGAGGAGGCGGAGAGTTCAAGGCGGGGTACCTCGCGAGGTGCCCATGACGCAAGCCATGACAACCAAGGGCGCCAGCCGGGCGCCAGCCCGTGCAGTGTCCCTCTTTCCTCTTTTGTGCAAGGGGAGCAAGCGCAGGCGAGAGAATCAAGCAAAGGGATCCATTTCGGTGCAACAAGACCAAGACCAGTCCAATGGAAGGATGAAGGTCACCGTGGAGCCCAAGTCAGCGTCACCACCAGAGCCTTTCACAGGCGAGGACCAACTTTAGTCAGGATAAGTGTACTAGATGTTCCCCTTCAAATTGGCCAATTGTTGGCGCCCTTCCCGCTCAATATCTGGGAAGAGGCCCAGGGCCATCGCCTATAAATAGGACTAGCCACCCATAGGGTAGAGGGATCGACCTATCAATCCATCCGACCGGCTAAGAGAGAGAGAGACCACAAGAACAGACCCTCGCGAGGTTGTTCTTCCTTGTATTGTTCATCATCAGCCCAAGACGCAATCCACCACACCAGACACTGGAGTAGGGTATTACACCACAATGGTGGCCTGAACCAGTATAAATCATGTGTCCTTTGTGTTGTTCTTCTTGTAGTTTATATCCGAGCGATTCGGCGAGGAACAGGTAGGTAGAAGGCGAAAGCTCCGCGCGCACCCCAGTGTTCGAACCTCAAGGGTCTGCCGGAACCCTAAATTCGACATTTGGCGCACCAGGTAGGGGTGCGCCGGAGTTCGCCTTCCATCGCCCTGCTCTTCTCTGACCGCCGCGCCCATGGCTGACGCTCGTCGGGCTGCTCGCGCCGCTCGAGTCGCCCGGACGGCTCCCGTCGGCGTGCGCCCTCGTCGCTCCCTATCGCCCGCCGTCAACACCGCCACCGGCCCGGCGGGGAACGAGCAAAGAGGATCCCCCCTGCATCCCTCCGTGGCCTCTTGGGAAGAGCCGCGCAACCTCTTCCTCGCCCGCCACGCTGCTCCGGCCTCCCCGGTCGTCGCGGCCCTCCTGGGCGGCTCGCAGGCGCCGCCCTCCAGTCACCATGTCAAGCCGTTCATCCGCCAGGTCGGCGCCACCTCCGCACGGCAGGGGGCTTCCCGGGACCGGCCGGAGCCCCAGGCCAGGCTAGTCTTCAGTTTCGAAGACCAGCCCTCCAACTCGGCCTGCTCGGGTGCGATCCCGATGTTGTGCACCCCCACCATCTGCCAGGTGGCCGTCACCAGGACCCTCGTCGACGGTGGCGCGGGCCTCAACATGCTTTCAGTCGAAACTTTTAACCTCCTCCGCATACCCCGGGAGTGGCTGCGGCCGAGCCAGCCCTTCGTGGGCATCGGGGGCGGGGCATCCAGCTCCTTGGGACAGATCCGGCTCCCAGTGACCTTCGGCACCTACGGCAATTTCCGCACGGAGCTGGTCGATTTCGACATCGCCCTCATCGGCCTCCCCTACAATGCCATCCTCGGCTACCCAGCGCTGGCCCAATTCATGGCCGCGACTCACCCGGCTTACAACCTCATGAAGATGCCTGGGAGCAGCGGAGTCCTCACCGTGCCTGGGGCCACCGGTGACGCGCTGCGAGCGCTCCAGCTCGCCTACAAGACGGCGGCATCAGCGCAGCCCGCCAATGCGGGGGCCCCAGAGCCCAAGGGGGCTGCGCCAGCCAAGAAGAAACAATTGTTCACCCAAGACAAGGCGGAGACCAAGAAGATACCCGTTGTTGAGGACGGGTCCACCAGCGCCACTTTCACCATAGGCGCCCACCTCGGGCCCGAGCAGGAGGAAGCCCTGGTCAAGTTCTTGTGTGAAAACAAGAAGGTGTTCGCTTGGGAGCCCGATCAGCTGGCAGGAATCCCACAGGGCGTGATCGAGCACCACCTCAACGTATGCCCCAACGTGCGCCCCGTAAAGCAGAAAGCAAGGCGGCAGTCCACTAAAAAGCAGGCCTTCATCGTCCAGGAGACCCGCAAGCTAGAACCCAGAGGGGTCATTCGCGAGGTTCGATATCCAGATTGGTTGGCCAACCCTGTTGTGGTACCAAATAAGGGAGGGAAGGAACGCATGTGTGTCAACTTCACCAACCTCAACAAAGCATGCCCACAAGATCCTTTCCCGCTCCCACGCATCGATCAAATCGTCGACTCCACCGCTGAGTGTGACCTGTTATGCTTCTTGGACGCCTTCTCCGGGTATCATCAGATCAAGATGGCGGTGGAAGACGTGGAGAAGACGGCCTTGGAATCATGAAGACCAGTGCATTTGCGTCTGCTGTAACAATTAAAATTGGAGACCAAAAGGACAAAAATAAACAATCATGTTCAGAGTATGTGTGGAATTAAGATTATTATAATAGTGACACATATCATAGATAGATAATTGCAATGCCGTGGTCATAGTCATACCCCAAGTTAAAAGAATAAGCCAATGTCTTTCATATTCTAGCAATATGTCATGGTTCAAACATCATGTAACAATGAGAGGAAAACAGCTATGATAGGGCCTACTCATATTCTACCATAGCACTTACTACTACTGTTCTTGTCATGGTGGGCGCACAGCAGATGCCAAGGGATGGCTAACTAGAGGAGGAGGCTCGAGGGCGCTGGTGGACTCCAGAAGCGGGGTTGGCATGAGCGGGCGCGGGACGCCGGACATACCCAGGTTTGGGGCTCTCCGGAGAGATAATACCCTTAGTCCTGCCGGGTGTAGTTTGATGTTCGATAGTACAATGTCGCTCCTGGAGCTGTATGAGAGGGGAAGGGAGCGGGCCAAGGCTTTGGCCGCACCTTCTCTCCGAGGTTGCTGTTGGGTGGCTAGTTCTGAGCTTGCTTGCTCCTGTTCTCTACATACATCACCTATCCTCCTTGTATACGCGTGGGCTCCTGGGGGTGTTATAGACCAACCCCCCAAGGGTACAATGGTAACACTGCGAGTCGGTGGGTCTGGGTTGTTGGCGTCCGGGAACCAGGACTGGATCCCGCTTGGGGCCTGTGGTTCGCCGGGTTCCCCTAGGTGCGAGCCCCGCATGCCTAGGGGAACTGTGCACCGTCTTGTCGATCATCGGGGTGAGGCCGAGTTGAGTCGTGTACGGCCTGGATGGGACTGGAGCTGACCCGTGGCTGGATTGCGGAGCACGCCACAGGTTGAGCTAGCTTGTTGGGGAAGCCTTGGTCGCGCCGGGTTCAGCTGCCTTGCGCCGGTTGTTGGGGCCGAGTCGACGCGTCTTGTCGGGTCGGAGAGCTTGGCTGGGTCACGTGGTTTGGCCGGGTCGAGCGACCCGGCCAGGCGTGTGCTGGCTTGAGGGGCGATGCTGGCCCCGTTGTTTTGAAAAGGATCTGGGTTTCGTTGCCTGCCCAGGGTTTATCCCCCCGACAGTAGTCCCCGAAGCTGTGAAGGTCCGCCGTCTTCGAATGAGTGGGCCTTCGCAATTTCCCCCTTGAGCAAGGCGGATTATGCGAGCGCCGGGTCCGGCAACACCCATTGCATGGTGCCGGGGAGTCGGAGGGGCCTGACGGGCCACGCGCGTGACGGGAGTGGGCGACGGGCTGGGGCCCGCCGCCGCGCGCCCTTGGCCCACGCGCGCGTATTTATTGCAGCGTCCGGGGGCCGGTTGCCCTTCCCCAGATCGTTACTGCATGTGTACGTGCACACTTATTGCAGGGTAGTGGAAAGGGCGCGTGCAGACGATCCCACTCCCCCACGTTCAAACTGAGGGTTATAAATCAAGAAGCAGGGGCGACGGACATTATTCTCGCTCACACCCTTCTGCCCCTTGCTCTCGCCCCGCTCTTTGCAAGCGACGCACTGCGGTCCCTGCTGCTCGAGCGGAACTTCTCTCCTGTCCATTCTCTCTCTTCTTCCTTCTTCCATGGCTCTGCCGTCGGGCTCTTGGATGGGCTCGAATGTCACTGATGAGGACATTGCCCATCTCCGAGCGTCGCGACTCCTGCCGAGGGAGATGGATGTCGCTGTTCGTCTGCCGCGTGGCGAGCAAAGGCCGCAGCCGGAGGAGTCAGAGCGCATGGTCTTCCTCACGCACTTCGAGCGCGGTTTCGGGCTGCTGGTGAGCACCTTCTTCCTCACATTCCTGGACTTCTTCAGGCTTCAGCCGCATCACCTTGGCGCTGGCACCATCGTCCACCTCTCCGACTTCGTCACCTTTGCGAGGGGTACCTGGGGGTCGAGCCCATGATCGATCACTAGGCGCGCTTCTTCTCCCTGAAGCAATAGGGCCCGTCGGACGGGGAGTTTGCCGACTGCGGGGCCACCGTCATCTCGAAGCGGTCGGGGGCGGACTTCCACCAGATCTCGCTGGAAGATTCTGCCAAGAAATGGCAGAACTCATTCTTCTACGTCCGCAACCTGGGTGCGGACCGCATCAACCTTCTGCCCTTCGCCATCGCGCCGCCGCGGGCGAAGATGAACTGGGGCTATTCGCTCAGGCGCCCGTCATAGGAGATTCTCAATCTCTGCGAGCGGGTGACAGTGATGAGGACGCAGGAGGGGCTCTCCGGCAACGACCTCATCGCCGCGTTCATCATGCGCCGGGTCCTCCCGCTGCACAGGTGCTCCTGCCTCATCGGCGAGATGGTGGGCCTTCAAGAGCCCAACCGCACGGGGTCGGCGCGGCTGACGGCGGAGCAGATCGTGCACCGTGTGAACGACATCTCCAGGCCAACCTTGGAGAGGACTGGCGATTCGGCAAGGTGCCGTACAACGATTCGAACCCGGCTCCGCAGGTGAGTGTCTAGTCGCCTTACTTTGCTGCTGTGCACCTCCTCGTCCATCCTGACGCGACACGGAGGTGCTCTTGAACGCGAGCCGGCAACCTTACGCCCGGGCTCCGTCGCAGGTGGCTTCGGTGGCGCCAGGGGGGCCCGCGGCATGTGGCGGGGAGGAGGAAGCCGAGGCCGACGCCGGCGTAGGGCGTCGCGCGGGTAAGTCTTGTATTTTTCTTCATGGATCTTGAGTTGTTGACCGTGGTTCGGTACGGGCGATGTTGACGCTCGTTGTTGGTGCAGCGGCGTTGGGCGGCAGAGACGACGATGCGGGCGGAGCCGGGTCGTCACATTGGGTGGCGTCGAGCCGCCCGCATGGGAAGGACAGCGTCGCGCCACGGCCACGGGCCTCGAAGCATGTGGCGGACCCGGCCGAGGCCGGGAAGCCGGCCAAGAGGAGGCATGGCAGGAGGCCGACTCTGGTCCTGGTCTTGATGAGGTAAGTTTTATCTTCTGCACGCGTCCGGGCTTGCCGAGCCGGCCTTGTTTCTTTTTGTTCATTCTGTCTTCTTCTCCAGGTTGCCAATTGCGTTGGCGAAGGCGGCTGCGGAGGCAGCGGCCGCCGAAAGGACCATGTTCCGCAGGAGCCAGTCCGACCTCGTCGACCAGGACGAGGTGGAGGGGTGGGCCTACTTGGACCTCAGCCTGGACCCGAACGACGTCGAGGGCTTGGCCTAGCGTGACAGGAATAGGGCCGAGGCGGAGCTGGAGGCGGTGTCGGTCTGCGCTTGGACCGACGCAGCGGGGACATGGGTGCGAGCCACCACGGAGCCGGCCTGGCATGGGATACCGGAGGGCACGGTGGTGGCGGTGACGGTCTTCGAGCCGTCATCGATGAGGGAGCGCGGCCGCAAAGGTCGGGCTTAGGTGGTAGTCCTTGACCGGGAGGTCGTGGACGTGGAGGACGATACCCCGCCGCGGGTCGACGTCGTTGAGCGAGCGGGGGCTGATGGCGGTGGAGGAGGCGCCGTCTTGGAGGAGGCACTGTGGATGGCAGCTCGAGGCACCGCTGGTGTTGGAGGAGGGACCGCGAGGAGCCGCTGGGCCGGAGGCGGCGACACAAGGGGTCCCGACGTCCGGGTTGCAGACGGCGCCAAAGCGGGCATCAGAGGAGGTGCCGGCCGCGTCGGGAGCGGCCAGCGGGGAGCATGCCTTGGCACTCCGGCACAGAGGGCGCCGGGCCGCCGCGCTGCAGCCAGCGCGGAGCGGGGGTGCCGCGGTCTTTGGGACTCATACCCTGGAGGCCTTCGCCTACGTCAGCCATCGCCTACGTGGCCGGACAGACCGTCTCGAGGCCTTCGCCCAGCCTGAGGTGGAGCGGACGCGTGACCTGGAGCGTGCTGTTGTGGTAAGCTTTTTCTTCTTTGTGAATTCTTCTTTGTGGGCGCGCTCTAGCGCACCCACTAGGTGTAGCCCCCGAGATTCGGGCCAACTACGTAGCAGTTGGATCGAATCTTTGGAGCGTTGGCCTTGTTCTGACTTCTGCTTTTTTCAGCAACTCGGCGCCTACCGGGTCGGCGCCTTCAATCGTCTCCTGGGCAAGTATCGGGAGCTCAAGGGGCAGCTTGCCGCCAAGGAGGAGGAGCTCCGCGTTGCTGCAGGTATCTTTGTGATCTCTTCTAGTGGGGGCACACTAGCGCACCCACTGGGTGTAGTCCCCGAGATTCGGGCCAACTGTGTAACAACTGGGCCAAATCTTAAGTGTTTTCTTTCTTGTTTGCTGATCTTTTCTTTTTGCAGCCGAGGTGCTGTCCTGGCAGACTCATCTGGTCCGGGCTGGTCACCACTATGATTGGCTTGTTGCCGACTCCGGCCGCCTCGGCGTCGAGGCGGGGAAGGCGGAGGCGGCCGCGGCCCGGCGGTCTCTCGACGAGGCCAACCAGCTGCATGAGCAGCTGGCGGGTCACAAGAGCCACCTCGAGGCCGAGGTGGAACTCCTTAAGGCGGTGGAGGCGCAGTAGGCCCTGGTAGGGGCGGACCAGCAGAGTGGTCGGCTGGCCGACGACAAGGGATGGATCGAGGCCGGGGTGGATCACCTGCGGGAGAAGGCTACCGCTGCTAAGGGGGCCCGTCAGTACAAGGCCCATCGACGCGAGGCGGTCGAGCAGGCGGCCGACGACAAGGATGACGAACTGAAGGCGGCCCTAGCCAGGGCGGCTGGCCTGGATAAGGTGCTGCGGGAGCGCGACCTCGCCATAGAATGGGAGCGGCGTGGTACGTTGCTCGAAGCGCAGCACCTGGAAGAGTCCTTCTCCAGTAAGTTATTTTCTTACATTTTGCCGGTCTTTTGTCCTTCTTGTTCTTCTTCTGACATGCTTCGCCTTTTGTGTGAGGGGCCGTCCGCTTTCAGCGCGACCCTACCAGAGCCGTTGGGTCCGGAACGGACCCGCGGGTGGCGTGGACCTTCCCGGAGATCATCGCCACTACTGAGGCCCGCCTGCGGGTCTTGGGGATGCAGATGGAGCGGCTGTCCCAGGCCGGAACCGTGATGACGGCGGCCCTCTGGCCGGACTCCGTCCATCCGTGCAGCTTTACGCACCTGGCGCGCTGGTTGGAGATGGGGCCGGACCGACTTGGCGAGTGGCGCGTCTCCGCCGCCCATGCCGGTGCTGAGATGGCGCTCCGGTTTGTGCTGTCCTGGCATCTGGACCTTCAGCTGGACGCGCTGATGGGCCAGCGGGCCGGCTTGGAGCAGCTGCTGCAGGAGCAAGCCGACCGAATCGCCTCCCGGGCCAGGTACATTGTTGAGTTTGCCTTCCATGACAAGTTCCATCCGGAGCAGATTGAACACGGCAGGGTCATGGATGGCGATGACTACGGCCTGCTTCTCCATGATCCGGAGGGGAGTTCGGAGGAGACGGGCGTCTACCGCGACGAGGGTGCTGATGAAGACACCGGTGCCTCGCTGGACCCGGAGGCCGCCAGGGGAGAGCCATAGGCGCCGTGACTTGGTGCTGGAGATGCCTGAGAAATTCTTAGTAGAACTTTGTTAGGTAGCAGGTCCACCCACCCACTAGGGGTTTTTAGGGTGTAATGAACTCGGGCCATGGGCCTGGTTGAATATTTGTGTGTAAATGTCGTGAGTATTTTTTGCTTTTGCCTTTTGTTTTTTGAACCATTTTCCTGCGTTTCTCCCCTCTCAAACCTCCCCCACGAGTCAGACGGCCGAGGCTCCAGTCCGTGACAAGGAGTTCGTTTCTTCGAGAGGAGCGTGCAGGACTTGGGCTTTTCAAAATGTTGAGCGCGAGCGAAAACACCCACTGGGCCGGCTTGCATCAACTCGGCGAAGCCGGTTGGCGAGGAACCAGTCCTGCGACTGTTTTTAGTTTCTGAGTGATGGGTTGGGTTGATTGACCCGGCGACCTTTGATTTGGTGTTTGAAGCATGAAGGAGCTTTGGCCCATTGTGCGTGCCAGCCGATAGCAAAAGCCAGATCTATGGCTTTTAGGCGAAGTGGGGGACCACGGCAACCTTGCTGTATCAGGACTCACCAAGTGAGGCAGTGGGGTGGCGATCGAGCCGGCCAGCCCCCGGGTCGAGCTGGTCGAACCGGTGGCCAGGTTCAGTGACATAGTAATGCGAGAAAGTAGGGACACAATAAATTGGTCAACAAAAGGTAGCCCCCGAGTCTCGTTTGGGAACCCCATAGTTCCATGCGTTACAGAAGGTGATGATACATACACTCGTGCATCTAACTATAAAACCGACGGAGGAGTTCCACGTTCCACGACCGAGTCGTTTCTTCGCCGACGGTGTCTCTCTTGCGCTTCTTTGATCTTCGCGCGTCGATGAGGTAGTAGGCATTGCGATCACGCAAGACCCTGCTCACGATGAATGGGCCTTCCCATGGAGCGGACAGCTTGTGCTGGCCTACTTGCTCTTGGACGAGTCGGAGGACGAGGTCGGCCTCGCAGACGCGAGGGGCTTGATCCTCTTGCAGTGATAGTGCCTCAGGCCTTGCTGATAGATGGCCGAACGGCTGAGCACCAGAAGGCGCGCTTCTTCGAGCAGGTTGATGCCATCTTTGCGGGCTTCTCTGGCTTCAGCTACGGTGTACATCATGACGCGCGGCGAGTCGAACTCGATGTCGGTCGGGATGATGGCTTCGGCTCCATAGACGAGGAAGAACAGGGTGAACCCGGTGAGACTCTAGAGAACGGCTGGCAACTCGTCGAGCTAGCTGCCAGGTGAGCGGATGAGTGGCTCGACGAGTCGCGGCTTGATGCCGGACATGATGAGTCTGTTGGCCTGCTCGACCTGCCCGTTGGACTGCGGATGCGCAACGGAAGCCAGGTCGAGGCGGATGCAGGAGACAGAGCAGTATTACTCGAGCGCGCCCTTGGCAAAGTTGGTGCCGTTGTCCGTGATGATGCTATTCGGCATGCCGTAGCGAACTGCTATATCCTTGATGAACCAGACGGCTGTTGGCCCGTCCAGTTTCTTGATCGGCCTTGCTTTGATCCACTTGCTGAATTTGTCTACTACCACCAGCAGGTGCGTCATGCCGCCTCGAGCGGTTTTGAAGGGTCCCACCATGTCGAGTCCCCAGACCGCGAAGGGCCAGGCGATCGGTATGGTGCGGAGTGCGGACGCCAGCTGGTGGCTGCGTTTGCTGAAGCGTGGGCACCCCTCACACTTGAGAACGAGTGACTCGACATCTCCGAGGGCCGTTGGCCAGTAAAAACCGTGGCAGAACGCCTTGGCCACCAGGGATCGTGACGCGGAGTGGTTCCCGTATTCGCCTTGGTGTATGTTGAGGAGGATGGCGATGCCCCGATCCTGCTCGACGCAGTGTTGGAACACGTCGGTGGAGCTGCGCTTGACGAGCTCATTGTTGATGATGCTATAGGCGGATGCCCGACGCTTCACTTGTCGGGCCTCGGTCTCATCCATTGGGAGGACCCCGTTATCCAGGAACTCTGAAATTGGGAGGGCCCATGACGGAGCCGTCACCACGACGAAGACGGTTGCCAGGGTAGGTTCTGGGTTGGCAGCCCCCGAGCCGGGTTGAGCAGCCCCCGAGCCGGGTTGAGCAGTCCCCGGGTTGGGAATGGCGGCGGTCGAGTCCGGGGTGATGTGGGCCAGATTGAGCTGAGCAGCCCCTGGATTGGGTTCAGCAGCCCCCGGGCCGGGTTAAGGCGCGGCCGGGTTGTCTCGGACGTGGATGGACTCGGAGTCCGGCGTCGGCTTGACAGACAGCTTGCGCAGGTGCTCGAGGGAGACGCCGGACGGGATTGACTGCCGGGACGATGCGATCTTGGCGAGCGTGTCGGCTGCTTCATTCTCCACGCGCGTAACATGGAGGAACTCGCAACCCTCGAAGGACCCGGTCAGCTTCTGGACGAGGAAGCAGTAGCTTGTCATGTTGGAGTCGTGGGCGTCCCATTCGCCGGTGCACTGCTGCACCACGAGGTCCAAGTCACCGTAGCACAGGATGCGCCGGATGCCGCATTCCTTGGCAAGCCGGAGGCCGTGCACAAGGGCTTCGTACTCGGCGACGTTGTTGGAGGCGGCGAAGTGGATCTGGAGCGCGTAGCGGAGTCGGTCGCCCTTCGGGGACGACAGTACGATGCCGGCCCCCAAGCCGAGTCGCATCTTTGACCCGTCGAAATGCATGCGCCAATGCGTCGAGTCGGGAGGCGGTGGTAAGTACTGGGTCTCGGTCCAGTCGACGAGGAACTCGGCCAGGGCTTGAGACTTGATCGTGGTGCGGGGCTCGTAGAGGATGGTATGGCCGGCTAGCTGGAGCACCCACTTGGCGACCTGGCCAGAGGCATCCCGGCACCCGATGATTTATCCGATAGGCGCTGTGCTGACGACGGTGACGACGTGCTCTTGGAAGTACTGCTTCAGCTTCTTGGCGGTGAGGTACACGGCATAGCACATCTTCTGGTAGTGCGGGTAGTTTTACTTGGAGGTGGAGAGCACCTCGCTTAGGTAGTAGACCGGGCGCTGGATGGCTTGAATCTTGCCCTTCTCTGGTCGCTCGACCACCAGCACCATGCTAACTAGCCGCGAGGTCGTGGCTATGTAGAGCAACAACGGCTCCTTATCAGTCGGTGCGGCCAGGACTGGTGCGATGGAGAGCATGCACTTGAGGTCTTGGAAGGCCTCGTCTGCCTTGTCGTTCCACTCGAATGGGCTCGTCTTCCTCATCAACTGGTACAGGGGTAGCACCCTCTCGCCCAGCCGGCTTAGGAACCGGTTGACCGATGCCAAGCATCTGGTGAACTTCTGGACATCGCGCAGCCGAGCCGGCCTGTGCATGCGCTCGATGGCCTTGATCTTCTCCGGGTTCGCCTCGATGCCACGTTCCAAGACGAAGAAGCCACGCCGAAAACACATTTTTCCAGGTTAAGCTTGACCTTGTATTTGCGGAGGTTGGCGAATGTTTCCTTCAAGTCATCAAGGAGCGTGAGGTGCTGCTTGGTCTTCACCACGATGTCGTCCACGTAAACGTGGATATTGTGGCCGAGTTGTGGCAGCAGGCATTTCTGCATACAACGTTGGAAGGTGGCACCGGCGTTCTTCAAGCCGAACGACATGGTGATGTAGCAGTACGCCCCAAATGGCGTGATGAATAATTTCTTCAGGGCGTCGGCCGGGTCCAGCTTGATCTGATGGTAGCCGGAGTAAGTGTCCAGGAAGGATAGGAGCTCGCACCCGGCGGTTGAGTCGATGACTTGGTCGATCCGCGGGAGAGCGAACGGGTCCTTGGGACAGGTCTTGTTGAGGCTAGTGTAGTCGATACACATGCGCCAGATCTTGCTCTTCTTCAGGATGAGGACTGGGTTGGCCAGCCACTCAGGGTAAAACACTTCCATTATGAAGCCGGCCGCCACAAGCTTGGCGACCTCTTCACCGATGGGTCTTCTCTTCTCTTCGGAAAATCGTCGCAGGGGTTGACGGACAGGCTTGGCGTCCTTGCGAATGTGGAGTTTGTGCTCAGCGTACTTCCTCGGGATACCCGACATGTCCTTGGGGGTCCATGGAAAGATATCCCGATTCTCACAGAGGAAGTCGACGAGCTCGCCTTCCTATTTGCTGTCGAGGCGGGCGCCTATGATGATGTACTTGCTGCAGCTGGGGTCTTCCAGGTTCAGCTTCACCTACTTGGTCTCCTTGGAGGTCTTGAAGGTGGCTTCATCGGCCGGGTCCATAGTTGGGATCGATGCGGCCGAGGCTTCGCCCGCCATGGCGACGATCCGGTTGAGCTGGTGCCGCTCCTCGGCAATGACCAGTGACTCAGCCAACTTGGCACTGTCTCGGGCGCACTCCAGGGACTTGCGGTAGTCGCCGGTAATGGTGATAAGGCCCTTGGGACCCGACATCTTCATCTTCAGATATGCGTAGTAGGGAACCACCATGAAATTGGCGAGCACGGGCTGACCCAGTAACGCGTGGTACACGGTGGACAGGTCCACCACCTCGAACCATATTGGTTCACGTCGGAAGTGGCCGCTGTCACCGAACAGGACGTCGAGCCGGACCCGACCAATGGGATAGCACGAGAGGCCGGGTACAATGCCGTGGAAGATTGTCCGGGTTGGCTCCAGGTCCTCGGCCTTGAGGCCGTGCTTGGTCATCATGTCGCGGTAGAGGATGTTGATGCTGCTGCCACCGTTGATGAGGACTCGGGAAAACTTGCACGTTCGCCGCGTGATGAGGGTGAGGTTGAGGACGAGGGCCTAACCACCCGGATTCGGCATCACTGCTGGGTGATCTTCCCGGGTCCAGGTGATCGAGCGATCCGACCAGTGCATGAATTCCGGCTTGGCCGGGATGACGGTGTTCACCTCCTACTGAATGAGGCGCTCGCTGCGCTTGTCGTCGCCGAGGCTAGTGAAGATGACGTAGGCCGTGTTCTGCTCCGGAAGGGCGTCTTCACACATTGCGCCGCCAGCTGGAGGCGGCGGTGGCGGCGGAGGCCGCTGCCCCGTGACTGGAGCCGGAGCCGGAGGGGGCGGGACATCGCCTCTCATGATGTGCTTGGTGATGGCGCACTACAGGAGCGTGTGCGTGGACGGTCTTGCGCCGCTGTGGTGCTTGTAGGGGGCGTCAAGCATTTCTTCGAAACTCATGGCGGGTTGCCATGCCATCCTGCCGGTCTACCGGCGCTTTGCCGCCGGGTCGGCCCCGGGCTCGGCGGCCGCGACGAGCCGGTTGTCATGGCGCTGCGCCGGCTGGTCGGCTTTGCGCTTGTTGTTCTAGTGATGCTGTTTCCGACTGCTTTCACCGACCGGCTTCAGAGGGGGAACCTGCTTCGTCTTACCGGCTTCGTCCAGTTCCACCTGGATCTTTATGGCGGAGTCGGCGTTGGCGTATTTGTCCGCCGTCACCATGAGCGCGGCCATGGTGGCCGGCTCGGAGCGCAAGAGCTTGTGCTTGAGGAGGGTGCCGTCTCGGCACCCGTTGACCAAGTACTGGATCGCCTGGACTTTATGGACGCCCTTGCAACTGTTTCCGAGCTCGGTCCAGTGTGCGAGGTACTCACGACCGGTCTCCGTTGGCCCCTGCACGCACATGGCGAGCTGGCTAGGGTGGCCGGGTCGCTTGTAGGTCCCCATGAAGTTGCGGACGAAGGCCTCCTCAAAATCGACCCACGTGTTGATGCTGCCCATCGGTGGATTGTTCAACCATGTGTGGTCTGACCCCTGGAGCATGAGCGGTGCTTAGCGCACGGCGAGACGACGATTGGCACCGGTGATGCCAAAGGACGTGGTGTAGTCGGTGAGCCAGTCTTCCGGCTTCACGGTCCCGTTGTGCTTGGGGGTATCGCGGGGGAGCATGAACCCTTTGGGAAAGGGCTCATCCCGGATGCGGGGGCCGAAGCACATCGGCCCGATAGCACCGCTCTCCTCCACCTCCAGGGAGCGAGCGAGCTGATCGAGACGGTGGCGAGCGTCGGTGTCGTCGATGGCGCGCGGTCCGAGTCGACTGGCGGCCAGGCCCCGGGGGGCCGGGTCGATAGGAGCCGGACGACGACCATGCTGGCCTGGTCCGCGCTGAGTCTCCTGGGCGGGCTCATCGCCTAGGACACCGGCGGCTGTGGCGGTCGGGTCACGCCGAGTCCGGTCTTGGCCGGAGTGCACCTCGCCGGGCGGCGAGGAAGCCGTGTGCAGAAGTTCGCCCGGTCCATCGAGATGGGCGGAGCCAGATCACGCAGGCTTGGCCAGCTGGTTGAGGCGATCCTGCTGGGTGTTGGCGGCGTTGAGGAGCTCACGCATATGCTCGATGCACTCTGCAGCTCCTCACTTGTGAGCCGGTCCAGGCCACTGCGGCTGCCTGGGCAGTGCGCATGTTCTTCACTGGGGTCTCGTAGACGGTCCTGACGGCGCCGAGGGCTCGGCCGATCGCTCCTCCCCGGGTACGCACATCAGCGACCCGGCTTGGCTCGGCCGCGGCAGGCACAAATCCATAGGCGGCATTGTGCTCCCGCTGAGTGGTGTCCAGGCGGCGGTTGGTGGCGGCGAGCGTCTCGGACAGCTCCAGTGTCTGCTGGCGCCTTTCCTCAAGCTGAGTTCTGGCCTCAGCAACGTTGGAGGCGTCGACGTTGGTGCCGATGGGGATGCGGAGGCTCTACATCGCGACCCGTAACGGATCAGACGGCTCGGTCCATTCCGCCGCGGCCCTGGATTCTGCGGCCTTCCTCGACTTGCTTGACGA
This sequence comes from Triticum aestivum, assembly GCF_018294505.1. Lineage (NCBI taxonomy): Eukaryota > Viridiplantae > Streptophyta > Magnoliopsida > Poales > Poaceae > Triticum > Triticum aestivum. The sequence goes on from NC_057813.1 coordinate 52,113,914, forward strand.
GGAGGAGGCGCCATCGCCGGTGACAAAAACCTCCACATGGACGTCCATCGCCCCGGCAGAAATGCTGCCGCCGAGGGAGAGGGGGGAGTCGGAGTAGCTAAGCACCTTGCTGGGGTACTCATCGGCCGCGAACACGTCAGAGATATGCAGCGCGCGAAGGAGGCGTCGAGCGCGCCAACGACGTCGTCCGCCAGCGCGACGAACTCGTCGGAGTAGGGGGAGGGCCCCGTCTGAAGCATGCTCCCGGCGAGCTCATCGGGCTGCCCCACAGTGGGCGCTAACTGTCCTGGTGGGTGCACGGCAGATGCCAAGGGATGGCTAAAGAGAGGAGGAGGCTCGAGGGCACTGGTGGACTCTAGAAGCAGGGTTGGCATGAGCGGGCGCGGGACGCCGGACATACCCGGGTTTGGGGCTCTCTGGAGAGATAATACCCTTAGTCCTGCCGATTGTAGTTTGATGTTCGATAGTACAATGTCGCTCCTGGAGCTGTATGAGAGGGGAAGGGAGCTGGCCAAGGCTTTGGCCGCACCTTCTCTCCTAGGTTGCTGTTGGGTGGCTAGTTCTGAGCTTGCTTGCTCCTGTTCTCTACATACATCACCTATCCTCCTTGTATACGCGTGGGCTCCTGGGGGGTTTATAGACCAACCCCCCAAGGGTACAATGGTAATACTACGAGTCAGTGGGTCCGGGTTGTCGGTTTCCGGGAACCCGGACTGGGTCCCGCTGGGGGCCTGTGGTTCGCCGGGTTCCCCCAGGTGCGGGCCCCGCATGCCTAGGGGAACTGTGCACCCTCTTGTCGATCATCAGGGTGAGGCCGAGTCGAGTCGTGTACAATGGCGCCCCGTCAGGTTGCTGCTTGCTGTCGTCAGCGACGAGGGTGAGGGCACTGTAGCCACGCCAGCCCTGGTCAGCGGGTAGGTGAGGGGCACTGTTGCCTCGCTCCAGCTGACCATAGGCATGGGCGAGGCACTGTTGCCGCGGTCATTGGTGATTGAAGTCTCGTCCCATCGTACGGCCCGGATGGGACGGGAGCTGACCCGTGGCTGGATTGCGAAGCACGCCACGGGTGGAGCTAGCTTGTTGGGGAAGCCTTGGTCGCGCCGGGTTCGGCTGCGTTGCGCCGGTTGTTGGGGCCGAGTCGACAAGTCTTGCTGGGTTGGAGAGCTTGGACGGGTCGCGGGGTTTGGCCGGGTCGAGCGACCCGGCCAGGCACGTGCCAACTTGAGGGGCCATGCTGGCCCCGTTGTATTGAAAAGGATCCGGGTTCCGTTGCCTGCCCGGGGTTTATCCCCCCGACAGTTCTCATGTCAACTCTAAGCAATAACATGCGTTGTTATAAAAATCTTGGAAATGAGAGTAACATATAGCAATCATGATGTTATTCTCATAATATCTATTCTAACAATCATTAGATGCCGCAATTGTTCACATATCAACTCTAACAATAACATCTGTGGTTATAAAAATCTAGGAAATGAGAGGAACATATAGCAATGATGTGGTTATGGACATGCTATCTATTCTAAATTTGTAACAATGAACATGCAGTCGGATTCATAAGGTAAAGATGAGATAAGATACAACAATTACATGACGATAGATTCCACCAGTATAGGCAGCCAATCTGTGCGTCGATTGTGTAAATGATGCCATCATGCACTATAGCATCAGACATAAATGTTGCCTCAACATGATTGACGATGAGCCATAACCATGTATGGCGACTGGATTCCAGATAGACTAATCCCATGTTGAATAAGGCAATGAGCTTGTAATCCATGTAGTCTTTTGATGGTGTGGGCACTTCGCAGATTACAACTTTCAGCAAACAGTGGTCGAGCCAAAAGCTTGACGCTTCTCGTGCATATTAGGCAGGAGTGTCTGGCGGGCCGCGAGGCTCGATGGCGGCGGTATCCAACGATGGGAGGGTGATCTCTCGCTTGGTGTAGATATCCACGAGATGCCACGGACTACCGGAATGGTGGATGAGGACTATCCAGTTGGCCTTCATGCCCGCCCAGTAGTGGCCGCGCATGAAGGATAGGTGAACAGGTAGTGGTAGCATGTGTAGGGGCACCACGGCAACCTCCGTAGGATCATCAAGTCGGTGTCTGGGCCACCTGCAAGGATCGGGCATCAGCAAGCAGGGTGTCTTGAAAAGATCCGGCTGGTTGCAGACAAGTAGACGGTACAAAGACACCGAGCATGCAGCCAAACGGACGGTGTTGAGTAGGTCCATATGATTACAGATCTGATCCAAGAGAACATCAGGGAGGGAATTCCAATCGCGGCTCTGCATGCCAGTCGGTTCTGCCATTGGGATTTTTGGTGCCTGCGAGCCAGCGGGGAAGTGGATTTGGGCGGGCGAGCAAAGAAGCTTCTCCCCGTGTGGCCGAGCAGTGAGCGGGGGGATATGGTACGCGTGAGCTACCAAGGAAGATGGCGCGGGCGGGCGAGCAGTGAGCGAGGGAAAATGGTGTTTGGCCCACGATGGGGAAGATAGGAGGAAGAAGAAGAGAGGAGGAAGAAGAGTTGAAAGACGGGGAAGAAAGTGCATTAAATCTCAATTCTACTAGTACTACTACCAGGATATACTGTCCTTCGGTGTGTAAATAGTTACACCGATGACATGTGGGTCTACCACAAGAGGGCCCATATGTCAGTTAATGGAGGACAGAGGTGCGTAGGCGTATTTGCAGAAGCGTACTCTATTGGCAAACATGATGGCAGTACTGGGTAAGGCTGATTTAGTAACACCAACATGCTGGTTCAGCTTATTAATTAAGTGTCCCATGTGCTGCAGCGTGTATTGTCACTTCACTGTGAAGACTAGCTGAATAGTTCTCTCTGACCGAGATGGGGAATAATGGATCGTGAAGACTTCCTTTCTATAGTATCCCTATACCTCTATGTTTTTTTTGAAAAGGAAAGATGGCTCATGCCTCTTGGCCAACTTTATATTTCAAAAACAAGCATAACCCTTTCCTATGCCTCTACGCTCACTTCACTCATTTGGCTCCGTACGTAGTCACTTGTTGAAATCCATAGAAAGACAAATACTCCGTATTTGGGAACAGAGGGAGGCTTTTACTCCGTATTTTGGAACAGAGGGAGTATCACCATATGGAGGGAATAGAGGAAGCTTGAAATATGAACATGTCAATGGGAGGGAGTAAGCTCCATGCATGCATGCATGCAACATGCAACACTCACACATACACATGGGCACACACAACACTCACGCGCCCATGCGGCACACAACACACGACGCAGCACACACGCTCATGCTCAAGTGCTCAACCTACTCCCTACGTACGTGAAAGACTGTACATTTAGAGATTTACACATTGACCAGGGCATAATTAACATCCAAAAGTAGCAGACTTATGTGTGCATGTGACCATTGGGAGAAGAAGATTAAATGAAGGTCGTTGCATGCTGTAATTAAGAATAGACATGTAGCATATACCTAGAGCACAAGTTGGTGCATTAGTCAATCAATATCGATTTAGATTAAAGGCTAAATGCATTGGAACTGTAGATTTACTACACTCTTTGTTTTTCAGCCGATGTACACTCTTTGTTGGAAGACAACGGGAGTACATGTGGATGCACTCACATACACAGCCAGGGTGGTTCGCGCACAAGGGTTGGACTCCTGTCGCACCTGCGTAAAGTTTTGTTTAACTGGTTTCTTTGCTCTGCCAACTGACATGTGGGACCCAGAAACCAGCTGACCATTTAACCACTTAACAAAGTGCCACATCGACTATGTGGCCGGTCAGTAGGGTGCAATACGGCGTTGCACGATGAGCTAGTGATCGTATAATCACCGCAAAACTATATATAGTGACCGTACAGAGCGTATTGTTACATACATTGACCGCCAGTATATTTTTCTCGTTTCATATTAAGCCATATTAACGGGACAGGACGCAGTATGGACTAGTACTAGTACTGTTTTGATGTGTCCCGTCAACTCATCAAACGAGGGGAAGCTTGCTTACTACGACTCTCCCTCGCCCACGCGCGTGGTGGTTCACAAGACGAGGAGAGGGTTTTGACTACAACGCCCTCTCCCTCTCCCTCTCCCTCTCCCTTGCCCTCACGGTGGACATGCAGTAGTTCAATCGGTGTCAACTTGCCAGAAGCATATTGTACTATAGTATCATCATTGTTGGACCTTCTGAAGAGGTGAAGAGCCAAGTGCAAGGTTCACTCAAGTACAAACTGTTGAACCTCCCGAAGAGGCAAAGACCCAAGCGCAAGGTTTTATAGGAGTTGTCGTCCTAGTAGGACTATACTGGTACAACTATAGCGAATGATGCTACTGTATGATGCCGTCATGTCACGTATATCCAAAGTTGTGCCACCTTTTTTCTCAAAGAGCGTGTTGGAGCCCATGCAATAACCACACAAGTTGAACGTACACATAACACATTTACTAGTAATAAATTCTAAAGGACAAATGCCAGTATGCCACACAAGTTCATCTCCAATTCACATGATAAATTTGTGCACGACTAGATATATTCACAGCGCTATCATTCACAAATTACCGTACTCCACTTACACGTTATAGATGGGCTACATGTCCTCCTCCACACGATCCATAGTGGTTGGAAACAAGAATCATTGTCGCAGCTTTCTAGTCCGGTTCCACACGATGGAGACTCATCCAAGCTGAAGTGGCATAAATCAGGGATAGCATGTCCTAGCATGTTGTTCATCTAGCGGTGTGCACTGAAGACACAACCATGCTTCATGTACGGCAGACCTTCCATGTCGTGCACGGAAGGTGGCATCCGCTTCACAATGGGGTAGGTGTCCCCAATGAAAAGCGAGTACTCTCCAAGAGTGTTCCTCGGCACCCACGTAGCATCACGGGGGTCGAACTCGGCGCCGTTCATCTGGTACATGCGGCATCTCAGATCTGGACACGTGGTGACGTACATAGTCAAGGTCCAAGCATAATATTGTTGTGCTCAAATATGGCGGTCAGTAATACTGTGCAACAAATAGTACTACTCTGGTAGAAAGGAAGTAAAATAACCGGCTTATTATATATAGGCACTCTTGGCTACATGGATGAGATAGTAAGACATGGAAAAACAAAAATGGTGGCAGCTAGTGGGTTCAAGTCTTCAAGGGCCTAGCTAGCTATACGCGTCCTCCAAGGTAAAAAGTACTCCTACTAGTACTTACTAGTACTAGTACAACAATGAAAGAGAAGGCAAGAGGGTTAAAAAATGGAATACCTCGGTAGATGGTGACGGTCCGATCATGGTAGATTGTGTGACCATGTTGCACATCATTGGTACCATGGGTAACGACTGCTAAGATAGTTGATCCCAATATGCCAAAGTCAGCTACAAGGTTCCAGGTTAGACCGAATCGCGAATGCAAATGCACATCCAGGATCGGCGATCTTATTTTGATCAGGGGATGACTGGTCCATGCAAAATAATGGAGTACCGTTAGGGATGCAAATGATGGTTTGTGCAATCCATTTGTATTCTCCCGTATCGTAGGATGGCAACGAGATGAAACAATTCCCCTGGTTTGTCATCACGAAGATGCGGCCTAGATGGCGCACGTCGTCTTCGAACGTGTAGGTGGTACAAATCTTCCGCAGCCAACATGCGCCAGCCTCTGCCCTTACTACCTCTTGTATTGATGGCAATCCTTAGGTCGAACACCGTGATGAGATAGTAATCGTCATAGCCGAGTTGCTTTGTCGGCGGGTCCACAATTGCTATCTTCTTCAATCTCATGTAGGCATCATCATACGTATTCAAGCCCCGCCGGTCCGGAAGGCTGATCCTAATGGTGGAGAAGGGGTCTACCGGAATGGCCGCACTGCTGTGGATGTTGTGCAAAATGATGGTGGTATCCGGCCGGAGGTATGCAAGCCAATCTTTGTTGGCACCGACCCAGACCTATATATAAGACAGTGGGCAGCGGAGAAATTATGGGATGGAAATGCAATAAATAAGTACTACATGATCAAACTCCATTACTGACCTGCTCATCGGACAAAATCCGACTACCTCTCAACGTCGACAACTCTAGCGGAGTCAACGTGCAACCATGGCGAGGGAGCGGTGGACTGTTCGAAGGATTGTCCCATTAAAGAACCTTCTCCTCGAGGATGCATGGAAGACCAACAAGCATGGCCTTTTCCCAAGCCTGTTTAAGCACCGTTTTGAAAAAGTTGGTGCAGGAAGCACCGAGTCTTGTGGCAGTGAGGACGTCGGAGCGGCGTGCGATTTCTCCCAGAGGATCGTCGTCCAAGGTCTCCCAGCCCCGACAAGGAGGAGAACCGCCTGGCGAATCCATGGGAGCAGCGACGAACTGCCTTCTCTTCGGGGGGAGGGGAACTGGTGAGGAGGAGATAAGAGCATAGTAACCGCAGGGCCTCGTCCCTTCCAAATGTAGATCGTTCTAGCTACAATGGTGAGTAACATACACTAGTAACATGCACATATCCCTAGACTATGTTACTACCTTCATAGTGGGTAGTAACATAAGTGTGGTAACATGCAAAGCTTCATTTATTAGGTTATAGACTCATATTGCATTGGGACATGTGATGTTACAGTAACTAGCTAAGTTACTATAACTACCTCTCTCCTCATTAACTCACTGCCACATAAACAAATTTGCTGAGTTGGACTCGATGTTACTGCTCAAGTTACTCCCACTATTGCTAGTCTTAGCAAAGGGGTGAGGCTATTATTTACTACCAGTACTAGCATTATGGGACGTTATGGGATTGCATTATATTGTAAATAATAGCACTAGTAAGAAATTTTTGGCACTAGGTAGTAGTTTTTGGCGTGGATTAAGAAATTTTGGGTATGTTTTTGCTATTTTTTGTACACGCCAACTAGTGTCAAAAAACGTCTTACATTATGTGAAGGAGGAGTACGTAGTCGTACTGTCGCAGTACTAGTACTACTTTCTCAACTAGTAGTGCGATGCACTGTACTTCTAGTCTAGTCTAGTATAGTGCACCAGTTTTGAGCTCTTGAATCTCAGGGCTAAGGAGCTACAGTTGGAAGTGAAGGGTATTACTGTTCTCTAGAACCATCGCTGTACTATCAATGCAGGGAAAGTACACCTGTGTAGTGGCCTAGTGGGTACTCTCATTACTCTATTCAGCCGCTCTCCGTTTCAGAAAAAAACATGCCAAGAGGAATTTCTTTTATAGTAGAGCTGATAATGGAGTGAAGTCCATGCGTGGAACGCCACAAGCTACAAAGTAGTAGTAGAGCACTTTACATACAGAGCCATATTGCACAGTTGCCAATGCCCCGCCAGGCTTTTCCGGCTCCTCGGGCTTAATTGGGAGGCGCTAGTTTAAATATGCTACAACTGATGAGGAAGCTGCAAGCGAGGTGCGGCTAGGGCGAGCACGCGATCCACGAGATGCTGGGAAGGAAAACCCATTCACGTGGCTAGGCTATCTAGTGCACCCATATTGTGGTGCTGCACATCCATTCGACTTGATAACTCAAACTACCTGTATAAAATATTGGCTCGCAGCGAAGTTACTAACGTAAATCTTCCACCTCTGGAAAGCGCCTACACCTAATGGCTTAAGCCGCTGTTCCCATTTCCTCGCTGACCCATTATGCGAAAGGTACGCCGTTAGAGTGAGTGCGCTCGCGCTCCGCTCCTTCGACTGATTGTTCATTAAAAAAAGGCCGCCATGCATTCGGCCAAGATCGAACCCACAAAACGAGGTATACACTCCCATGACCACTATTCGTACCCGTTGGAGTACAACAAAACATAGAATCGCCTTTTGTCGCTAGTAGTACATTGTTCCTAACAAGAAACCCCTAATAATGCAAGAAACCACTAATAATGCCAAGAAACTACTACCACTTGCATATGTGGCAGACTTAAGATAAGACTACCTTATCAACCATTGTAAATGCTCTTACCAACCAGCCCTACCAAGAAACAACTACTCTACAAAGTGCCGTTATAGGCACGTTTCAACCCATGGCCCTATTTGGATACATTTGTTGTCAATCTAACCCTACCATCCAAACACCACTTTGGTTAGAGTTAGTTCAGGGTTAGAATCTAACTCTAACCTCTGACTTGGAGTATCCAAACAGGGCCCATGTCGCCCATTAAGTCAACACCTTCTATTCGACCAGGCGTTATGACTTGTGGGACCTACATGTTAGTCTGCCCAAAAATCCCCGGGTGACCTACTACCTCCGGCCTCTCCACCTAGTCATCCTTGGACATGGGACGCAGCTAACGCCTCTGGCAGAAGGCGAGGTCAAAACTGCCAGTGGTGCGGAGCCCATCTTGTGGCAGCCCGGATGCGAGCTCCATCCGACGCTCGCGGCCACTAGCTAGCGAAGATAGCTCCGTCCAGTTGCTTGTTTGCAAGGTTTGCTAGCTAGACTGGCACCGCGGCGCGGTGGCTTGCTCATGCGCGATGTGGTAAGGCCGGCCATCTTGCTCGAGCGAAGGCCAGAGCGGCGGCTTGCTTGCTCGTGAGTCACGCTCCGGCCAGCCTGCCAACCCGTGCAGAGGCCAGCGTGGTGTCCGGAGCGGCGGCCAACTCGCTCATCAACGGCGCCACCGAAGAACATGCATCAGTGCTATTTGAAGTAATGTTCAGGAAAAGTAATGATTTGAGGGGGAATAATAGGATAGAAGGTCAGATGTGGGTCCCTCATGTCAACGGTCAAACAAAATGTGTTGGTTTAAGCTGCCTCGTCAGCACAGACGTGTGGGCCAACCCTGTCACAAATGGGTCTAAACGAGCCTAATCGGCACTAGGTAGTAGTTTTTGGCGTGGATTAAGAAATTTTGGGTATGTTTTTGCTATTTTTTGTACAATAGATTCTTCCTAGGGCTGGTTGAAAGTGGTAGTTTTTTGTTAAATACTCTACATATTGGAAGTAGGAGTGAAAGTTAAGCTTTGGAAGCCAATAAGCAAGGCTAGTTACATAGTGCATATGTGTACATGATTCAAAGTAAATATCAACCATGAGTGACTAATATCTTGATGGAAAACTCGAAACTATGGAATACTAGGAATTTTTTTTGCATGGTTGGAAATACTAGCAATGTTCATGTGCGTTGCAACGAATCAAAATTAGAATAATACTTATTCACAAACTTGATACAAAACACTCTAATTTTGATATACATATATCACTAGAGATATATTATGTTTCAATTAGAATATATTCCTTGGGCTGTTTTGGTGAGGTTAGGGAGGGATGTGGTTGGTTTTAAGATACTAATTATGGGTTTTTCTGCAAATTGGTAGACAAGTGGGATGTTGGTGAGAAAAGGCAACAACTTACCTCACAGTCGTTAGATGTAGATCTAATGGTCAGAAACGACGGATGGCAGACACACCATCATCACCAACTTAGTCTTCTGTAGGAGTACTAGCAAGATCCGTGCATTGCACGGAACATCAAGATGCATTTTTTTATAAAACACTTGTTGTGATTGACCCATGCGGGAGTAATCCCATGTGTAAAAACTAATGATATCTCGAGAAATAGGAGATAAGGTGAAGAGGAGTGGGGCGTGGTGGTGATTGGTGGTCGGACTGAGCGGAGGCATGGGGATTGACGACGCCGGCAGCGGCCACCAGGCTAGTTTGTTCCAGAGGCTTCCTTTCTTAATTGCTCAACAATGAGGTTGTTGGAGATAAGGATGAACGAGGGAAGGCCTTGTCTGCAAATGTGGAGAGGGGTGCGGGTATCTTTTAGTTTAATTTCCATCCGTCAGATATAGATCGGACGGTCTATATTGCAAGATGGCACGCGTACCATCATCACCAACTCGGTTTTTTATAAGAGAAGAAATATAAGTATGGAGATACAAACGTATTATCGATACTTGTTTCCGTAAACTAGCATCTACATTCTATTCAACGCCTCAGCATGTGGGGCCTTAGCACAATGACTTCTCGACTGTGTAAAACAAAGGTTTTCCCGTCGCCGATAAGGAGGGGGTGACGGCGGCGCGCTTTTTGGCTTGCTCTAGTCCTAGTAGTCATACTAGGTGGTCTAAGCACGTGTAGATTTATTCTTTTTCACGTCTCGTGTTCGCCGTACTGCCATGACTGTTGATGAATAGACGGTAAGTTATTCACGGAGAAACCCTTGTTGAGTGTGTTTGCGAGAGAGAGAGAGACAGTGTGCGTGTGTGATATGTCTAGAGACTGAGGCAATGATAACAGATTCTTTGTGTCTATGTGTGTGGAGGATAGAGAGAGACATGTACATGGGGCTTTGTGTTGTGTAACGTGGAGACACATATACATAATTAGAGAGTGAGTGTGTGAGATACACATGCGGACATGGGGAGAGATGAGGATCCAGATAAATGGGTGTTTGTGCGTGTCTGTGTGTGTTTGTGCGCGCGTTTGTGTGTGAGAGGGAGTGTGTGTATGTGGAGTAGAGAGACCACTAATGATGTAAACCTAGTATAAGGGAAGGGGGAATGGTGTGACATGTGTAGTAGTGGGATAGCATGGGTGCGGGCGGGGGGAGCAGACTATTTGGAAGAGACATCGAGTGTGTGTGGGAGAGGGGTGTGAGAGCGAGAGAGAGAGAGAGAGCTAGCGACGGAGAGAGAGAGAGGAAGAGAGGGGGCGAGAGGGGTCGTTTGTGTCCATAAATGGCGTATAGATAGGGAGACAATGTTGATGTTGTTCGAAATTGGCCTATGTACGGAGACGCAAGGGAAGCGAGTCATCGTGTGTGTGATAGGGACTTCATGAGAGATCTAGAATAGATGGTGTAGAGAACAATGTGCGAGATCGAGAACGATGATACATTAGGGAGCTATGGAAAGAGTCACGACATATATGTATACAGGGAAGGAGCTGGGGCGGGTCCGCATGTGGGAGAGATAGAAAGAGGAGAGTGGTGCACAAGGAGACAAAGTGTGCTTGTTTGCAGTGGGGGTGGTGTGTGAGGTGAGTGTGCGAGAACCACATAACTAGGGAGATAGACGTTTGGGGGCGACGTTTTGTGTGTATGGGAAAGATACACTCTACATAGTGCGTGTGCTTGGGAAAGAGAGATGCCGGGAGACCTAGAGAGTGGGGGAAGAGATGTGTGCATGCCCGAGAGACAAAGTGATAGAGACCTATATTGGGGTCCGGACTTTAGAAGAGAGAGGGGTGTTAATGTGCTCGTGTGTTGGTGTTTGGGGGAGAGAACGACTTCTTGTGTGTGGGGGGGGGCGACGAGGGGGGGGGTTGGCTTCAGATAAAGAGTGAGGTGTCTATATTTGAGGGACTTTAGCGTAATTGAGATATACATGGTCAATAGTGTGTGCACTCATGGTTGATCAATTTGTTTCACAGTTTGGACTATGAGATAACGATACTTTTGAACATGCGTGATATACCTTGATGTACCAGAATTACAAACCTAAGATTGGAAATTTGGAATTCGACTCCATCATTAGCTTTTGTAATTCATTTAAACGGAGGTACATTTTTAAGCCGGGATTTCGTGATTTCAAATTCATATATCAAACCTAGAGATATACACATACGGGCATGTTCAAACTTTATAATCATCCACTTTATTCATACACATACACATTTTTGCTTTTGTCATCATATTTAGGATAAACACATTTGGAATTTCATTTGAATTGGACCGTATGATGGTATTTGCTTGTACTAGCTCAATGATCCATATTTGAATTGAATGGACAATCTAAGTTTCGAGTTGGAGACATTGATTTTCAAAACTTGCACTTTTTTTTGCGTGCAAAACAAACAAATTCTCGGCCATGATATCATAGTCGGCCGTACAAGAGCAGAATATAATTTTAGGCACCAAAAGCTTTCAAACTTCCGCTCACATCGAAATATCTCGTGCCCGAAAGTTTAGCCCTGCGATATTCCTACTTTACCCCTGCCACATGAACGGAAAAGGGCTGCTTTGGTAACTCCATTGTTTTCCCCTCTTTGCCCCCAACATTCTTCCCCAGAGCCCCTCCCCTTCCCCTCCCCGACCCCCCCAACCACGGCAAGCTGCCGAATCTAGTCCTCCGCCACAGCGGTGGACCTCACACCCCGCCAGATCTACCTTCTGCACGTTGGAACCCCCAACTGCCAACTCACCACTTCACCGGAGCCGCTTCAGCGACTGGCTTGTCCATCGCTCCAGATCTCCTTGACCGCCATCATGGTCCACCACACCGCATCTGCTTAACCGGCGCCCTCGTCCACCATAGTGTAGGGGACCTTCACTGACTCCCTCGTTCGCCCCTTCGCTGGCCCTTCATACAAGCCCTCCGCCGCAACAGATCCGCCTCACCGATAGCACTGCACAACGCGCCCGCCGAAGCCTTCGTCCACTGCACCGGACCCGCTCCACGGATGCCATATTCAACTCCACTGGCCGTACTTTACCGACACCGCAGCCTCATTAGGTTATTTCAATTTGTACTCCTTTGGGTTTTCTATTTATCGTGCAACCATTCACTTACCGCAGATGAGCTTTCTTGTATGTCGACATGCGCCGCAACCGTAGCACCGGAGCCGCTTCAGCGACGGTGATAGCCGACCCAAACTCAAACACAACACGAGCACCATCGAGGATCCTTAGCTATCAAGTATGACAACGATACCCATACATCACCGAGAATTAGGTACTATTATCCAACGGCCGACGCCTACGTTCACTTTCTTAGCATAAGCACCGCACCTTTGAATTTCTTCAGGGCATCATTCAGTTTTTCATGAGAGGCATTATTCTGGTTGCACCTGTAGGGCCATACTTCTGGCAGTGAACATGTTACATGTGCTAAATTACATACTAGTGCACATATAGTTAATATGCTTTAGTTTTGTCCTAAGTATTACTGTACTTCCTAGATATCACTGCCTACTATTTTACTTCTTGAATGCTATATTTATGATAATGGTGTTGTTCTGATGCCACCTGTTGGTTCCATCAGAGTGCTTAATGTTCTCTATGCTTAATTACACATCGGCAAACTAGCGTGTGGTCCGGCTGCCTTTTGTTTGTTTTACCCTACATTTTCTGATGCTAGCTATTACATCACTACTCCGAGCCTCTGTTCATTACTTGTTTGTGTGTTCTTGATCTTCCCAAGTTGCATGACTAATTTGATGCTTCTATTAATTATGGAGCTGCCAACCCCATCAAGCAAAATATTTGTTCTTTTGGGGCTGGCACCTCGAACAAGCATAAAAATAGAGGGAAGCAGATATATTGTCGTGTATGCACACACCCTTCTTTCATTAGTTTAGATGAACCATTGATGATCAATTCGGACCAGTGCATGCGATTAAAATTAATTTTACCTAAATAGAGGGTGCAGAATAAACTACAACAACTAGATTTGCAACCACGGGATGCTGACGATATCTTCAAAGAACATTGCAACAGCAGCGAGGCTTCACAGCAACATATGGTAAGCCAGTGTGTTTTAGTACATGTGAAATGTAATGCGAGTGGGCTGCTTTCTTGGCTTGTGCCCTCAACCTGTAATCCTACAGAATTACAAATAGTTCAGTTGTCTGCTTTGCTGTATTGCTTGATTCGAATGCTTGTTTGTTGTTACGCTATACCTGAGTTGGCCAATATGTCAGCAGTGCCTGCTGTACTATCGTAAAGAAATGCATGCCTAGTTCATTTGAGTCCTTAACTTTTCCTCTGAACTTCATCACAAGACTGTCTTCGTAGTTTATATGAGGCCACACTGTTAAGTGCTTTCTCAGATTATTTCAACTGCTTAGATGCCTTGGCAACTTAAATATAGCGGTGGTACACTCCCTTTCAACTAGGGATGTCAACTGGGTCCCGTTTAATCCCGATTAAAGTCCACTAGTGGTATGATAGTTCAAAAGAGTTTTTGTTTTTTGAGGAAAATGAACTAGGGAGCTAGCAAAAACTAACTAGATGGGACTGGCGGATGTCGTTTATTTGCCACTTACATCCCTAGTTTCATCTTACCATTTTAATTTCTTTTCGGCTGATGCTGCTTCGAACCATTTAAATATAGCTTGCCATGCTCGGCAATAATTCGTATGTCGTTTACCATGTAAGCTTACTGCCTGGATCATGCGATAACTATCTCTTACTTATGTCCAGCGGAAACCTTTCAGGATGCCGTTCACACTAGGACACAATGTACAACCCCAGAATCTATTTGTGGAAGCAGTGCGCCATCCATGTTACCAGATGGTAGCAGTTCAGAGGCAACACTGCCGGAGAGCAGTCTGAGCACATATATTATAGTTCTTCAGGCTCTACTAGAGGCAGAAAGAGATGGTGTGGCTGCCATGAATGAGGTAATCTTTATCTTGAGGCTGGAAATTATGGAATTAGCGGCACGGATTATGCAAGCAACCCAAGAATTGGAGGAAGTAAGAATGTTGCATTTGAAGACGAAGGAGGTCCTGCTGTTTCTGCTATCTGAAGCCCAGGGTAATCTCGGTTCTTCTTTATATACCAGTTGAAATTGTCATTAGATTAATGTACTTGCATGTTGTGTCATGTCTCTAAATGGATTATGTTGTAAGACCCCCTATGTTGTCCATGTGTATTAATGATCCGAATTTTTTAGGAGAGGTAATCCTCAGTACTTGTATGATTGACATAATCTGTTTTTTGTGTGATCATATTGTATTGGATGAAATAACTATTTGACTCAAAGTGTATCCAACCTACTGAATTCGAAGATCACGACATTTCTAAACCATAATCATATATAAAGGTGGAATAAATCTTTGTTGTGGTTTTGAAGAAATAAATAACAAAATGTAGTATTATATGTGGATATTCGTAATCGAATACAAATTGGATTTGAATTTAGTTTGCCAGGGCCCAGGGCAAACATGAATGCTAATTCTCCCAATTTTGAACAAAGCGGCTAAACACCCACTATAATTTGTGGGCTACCCGAAGCAAGTGTTTGCGAGATGGAAATTACTGGCTAGCCCTTATCGACCGGATTTACACTGTTGTCGATAGGGGTAGACTAGTAACTTCAATTAGACGTGACACGTCGGCTTGTGAGCCCATTCAGACACGATGGGCGCCAAACATGGGCGGCAAAACACATTTGATTCAAGCTCGTCCGAAAGACATGTGTCTCTCCCTCCATTTGCCCATTCATACACGGTGGGCGGCAAAACAAACTCTCCTTGTCCAAAATCGATGTAGGCTAATATTTTAAATAGGGGCAGATGTGTAACTTCCCTCAGACGTGACACAACCGCCCTACCTGTCAGCCCCGTTCATACACCATGGGCGCCAACCGTGGGCGGCAAAACACCCTCTCCTCGCCCGAAATAGTTACCGGCAAATATTTGGGAGATGCGAGATTACCGTCCTATCCCCAACCGACGTGATGTCCGAAATTTTAAACGGGGGATAAGTTCGTAACTTTCCCACATTTCAGAGAAGCGTGTCCCAAAGTTTGAGATCCCCCTCCCCTCCATTTCCCCATTCATACACCGTCGGCGCCACGACAACCTCCCCACTGCGGCCAGCCTCCTCCGTCCGCCACCCCATCCTCCACCTTGCCGGAGCCGCTACCCCTACCCCGTCGTCCACTGCAAGAGATGGACGTCTCTCATCCACGGCGCTGGACCAGGATCCTTTCATCGCGTCCTCTCGCTTCATCGGCGCCGTCGTCCACCTTGCCGTTGCCGCTCCTATGACCGCCTCGTCCACGGCAACAGGATTTATCCCCCGACCCGGCCGTCTCCCGTCTAAAGTCTTCTTCCCCGCCGCCGACAGCCATCGCACCTGCAGCACCCTCAACGTATCAGCAGAGGCCTACACGACATCGCAAGAGAGGTGGTACTCTTCCATATGTGCTTAAGTTATTTATCTCACCCAAAAAATAGATCATAATTTGTTTACTGTACTTTTCTTGTCTGTACCAAATCGTAGTGGCTAGTTGAAAGAAAACATTGGTTGCGAAGTAGCTTTGTCCAGTTTGCACCTTCAGATCCGCCATGGCACGGGCACTATACTCGTAAAGCTTATGGTCCCCCCCTTTATATTCACTACCATCATCATAGGTGCTTCGTGTCATGCTAGCACTGCTCCTCAAGACCTCAACCCAAAGCTTACGTGTTGAAATACGAATATGATATGATGCTCATATCACAAAAACAGAGGACGTTTAATTGGTCACCTAATGTTCCTATATTCATTTCGAAAAGCATGTGCGGCTCCCACTGGTCCAGCTAGTTCCACTTTCCTGATTTTTCTCTTGATGCTTAGGTTTTCCCCTTTTATCTACTCTAGTATGATCTGTGTAGGTGCTTTCTGTCGTACTAGCATTACTCCACCCTTCAAGCTAAACAACACAACACTCAAAATTCGAAAGCTTAGTTGTTCATGATTGTGATACGATACTCATATTAGTTAACAGACAAATTTAATTGGTTAGCTAAAGGTCCCACTTGAATTTCCAAATGCATGTCGCGACATATAGAGAGACAGCAGAATTGCATTTCTTTGTCACTTGTTGACTGTACTTTCTTGTCCATACCAAATCTTAGTTGTTATTTCAAAGCAAACATCGGTTGCTAACTACCCTTTGCGCGGTTTGCAGCTTCAGATCTGCCATCCCACTGCCACGGTCAACACTGTACTCATCATGCTTATGGTTTCCCCATTTTATGATGACCACGATCAGCCTACGTGGTTCGTGTCGTAATAGCACTGCTCCACCCATCGAGCTAAACAAGCTTAGTTGTACAAATTCATATCTGATATTATGCTGATATTAGTAAAACTGAGAGATGTTTAATTGGTCAGCTAAATGTTCCTACTTTAGTTTCGAAATGCATGTGAGCCACATATGGAGAGACCGGAAAGAATAGTATTTCTCTGTGCGCTCTGGTTCATCATGGGTGGCCAACCGACATTGTATTGAAAGACTTGTAATATCTTCAATCTGCTTGCTCTTCTGCTCTTCTTTAAGATGATCCTCTTCTCTTGCGGTCGACTGGTCAGGTCGAGTTGTTCTCCCTTAGTATATTTTGAATCTGTCAGGTCAGGTCGACTTGTTCTTCTTTACTATATGTTGAAGCTGTCATCTGCGAAGTGTCATCACTTCTGGAGCTCTCATATTTTGAGTAGTAGGCCACATTATATTAATGCACACACCAAATTACAGCATGCATGGCATCTCTTAAAAGAATTGCAGAGATAGCACAAAGGGGTTTACAGGGAGGCAGTATTGGATTAGAATCACTTCTGCATTACAAAGATAATCTCACTTGTTTTTATGTTTTCATGCATGTCAGATATTGAACATTATCAAAATGAATATGAGAATGGGCGCACGAGAGGAATATTGCGGAACAATCCACTGGCTAACAAACTTGGCATGGTGGAGGATGGCCTATCTTATTCACCCATCAAGGTGCTTGCTCTAACTTGGCAAGGTTGTATTGGTCGCACATATTTTGCATCTGACCTCTTGCATTACTTCTACTTTGTTACACCATCTGCTTAGTTTAAGCATCATATATGAGTATATGCCATACCTATCCATTTTCTGTACCTATTCCATGTGTCGTCATACTATGTTTTTCCAGTCAAATATTGTTCTTTCGTAATAGATGTCCAAAAGGAAGAGGGTGAGTGCAGATCCTCAAGGAGTACAAACTAGGTATTTGGAAAAGGTAGTGATACCTGTTAAATCAGATAGATCAGCAGCCACAGAAAACACAGGCCCAACTGTACCACACTTTACCCCTACTCCAGTGGCCAAACCCCTATTAGAACTGCTGAGAGCCCAGCGTCAGGTACTGTCTATGATATCAATTCAAAATTTGAACTCCTAAATTTCTGCATGTGCCTTACCTTCTCTCTTGTATGAAAACTAATTTCAGATGAATCTCCTTGCTCAAAGGATCATACGATCTCACAACAATACTGGGCTCTGCATTGCTCTTGTCAGTACCTCTCTCCCTTTTGCCTTGTAACGCTGTACTTAATTAATTGCTATTTGATTATGTATCATCAGTCTGCACCTGAGCTTCATTATCCTCTGTTTCTTCCAATATTATTTGATCTATATTTACTCTTTGCAAAATGTAGAATAATGGCAATGCTTATAAAGAATTTTCTTTGGGGAATTTATTGAATTATCCTTCCATCAACATGGAGAAGGGCTTTGTCCAGCCCGTGTTAACATGTAATGTAAGTTCATCCTTCTCAAGCCTTCAAACTTTGTTCTAGTATAGATTTGGATAGGCATCATTTCCTCCACTGCTGTTTGCTTTGCTGTTTACATCTGATTGGATGTTTGCAACAACTACCAGTTTCAAATTGTAGTTGTAAAAACATGTTCCTTATGCAGAACAGATCCATTTATTTGCTTATATAATTGTGAAACCTGTTACGTGTCTCCTTGTTTCTCTTTCAGAGTCGTATCTCTTATGCCAGGCAGAACTTTAGGGAAGATAGTGAGCCAAACCATCTTGAGGACAGCGAGATGACCCCAAGGTCCTGTCTTGATGAAGACAATGAGTTGAAGCTACTCACCAGCAGGTGTGAGACAACCTCTGTGCAGTCGCTGCCTCAATCAGTTCGACTTCTTCAGTTTCAACTTAAAACGGAAAGGCTTGCTTCAACTCAGCTCCGACTTGAAGTCAAAGATGTAATGAAGATGTTAGAGGACTGCCTTGCGCATCATCATGCCATACAGCTACGGGTGATGCATCTATCGTTCACACAACTAAGGTCTAATCAGCTTGTTCAGCTGTTTGGGGGGCCCAACCTGGCCAGGCCTAGTGCCTTCTAAAGTGCTCTCAGTTTTGTATGTTCTTTTGTCGGCGCGTTTATTTGCACTAGTGGCGAACTTTGATGCCCAGCGGATGTAATATGTGTAATAGCCGTGATAGCCTAGCGTAAGTTTGCTGCTTATTTTTTTCCTTGTTGTCTTGTTTATTTGTTTGCTTGTGGTTAGTGCAGTTCTTTTTCCGCGGTTTGCTAGTGGCTGCAATAACCTATTTTTTAAAACTAGGCCACAATAACCATGGGCTACATATTTACTATAGTGAGACTGGGCCTCCTACGGGCCATAGAAACAATGGGCCATCTACGAGCCGTAGAAACAATGGGCCTTCTACGGGCCGTATCGTCAATGGGCCTTATTCGGGCCGTATGATCGATTGGCCAAACATGGGCCAACAACATACCACATTATGGCCATAAACGGGCTAGAGTTGGAATCATCCCTTCATGGGTAGACCATAATGGGCCATCGTTAATAGGCCGTATTTGATGACGCTATGAAAACGACCCAACGTATTAACGGGCCACAAACGGGCCGACTGTAACCATGGGCTGAATTTGGCCCACAAGCAGAAAATGGCAGTAACGGGCCGTAAGTAACCGAATTCTGAAAATGAGCCCAAGAATAAATGGGCCCTGAGAAGGCCGAAAGATAACATGGGCTGGAAGCGGCCCAATAGAATAATGGGCCGTCAATGGGGTATAAAGTGATACATTGTTCATTACGGGCCAGTTTCACCATGGGCCATTAATGGGTATAAAGTGATACACTGTTGTTTACAAGCCAGTTTCACCACGGGCCGTAAATGGGCCAAGAGTTACAAAGGGCCTCATATGGGACAAAAGACGTCATGCGCCATACATGGGCCAGAAGTCAAAACGGTCTGGAATATATTGGACGGCCTAGATGACGCTACTAGGCCTAATTTGGATAGGTCGTAACGGGCCCTGGATTAGCGGGCTGTAAATGGGCTATATGTGAACATGCCGTTAACACGCTTTCCATGGGCCGGGCCGCCACCTTTTGACCAAGTCAAACAGGGCAGCCTTTTCACAGGAATGGGCCTCTGTTGGGACGTGCCACGTGTCGTCGTATCATAGGCGCCTTCTGTCCAATGAGTGGATGATATCTGTACCAATGGCGAGCCGACACGTGTTTCCTCCATCTTATTATGATTTTACACATGGAAAATCCCCATTGGTCGGGGCTGTTAATGGGTTATCGGATCCAAAACCAGACCAGATAGCTTAACAACGTTCCATTACGGTGGATGCCACATGTTGGTCACCCTTGACGAAAGCACTTTTGTGACGCGCGATTTATCATCATGAAAGTGGACACTTCCGTGATGATAATTTTGGTAATGTCATGGAACACTTCCACGACAGCACATGTATGACTATCTTGATTTTGTCATAAAATCGTCATGGATGTACATGCATGACAAAAAACATGACCTACTGGGACAGACATGTATCATCACGGAAATGTATTTTTTTGTAGTAATAGATGCTATCTCGGATTTCATGGCTCCTAGCCGTTTGTTGGAATCTGGGCCCACCATCACTTCTTCATAGTTCGTAGGTTAACTATTGTCTAACAACATGACCTCCAAGACAAGATTTGTCGTACCACTCAGGGGCGGTACGAGTCCTTGTCGACATAAGAGGCTTGGTAGTAACTTGATCTGAAGCTTCATGATCATCATCATTAGCTTCCTCTTCAACTGACGTAGGTGCAATAGAAACATCTTTCTGTGTTGTGCTACTCTCTGGTTGAAGTAAAGGTTCAACAACCTCATTGTCGGTGTCAAGATCGGCTGATCTCGGTAGGGGGTCCCGAACTGTGCGTCTAGGCGGATGGTAATAGGAGACAAGGGACACGGTGTTTTTACCCAGGTTCGGGCACTCTCGATGGAGGTAAAACCCTACTCCTGCTTGATTAATATTGATGATATGGGTAGTACAAGAGTGGATCTACCATGAGATCAGAGAGGCTAAACCCTAGAAGCTAGCCTATGGTATGATTGTTGCTCGTCCTACGGACTAAAACTCTCTGGTTTATATAGACACCGGAGAGGGCTAGGGTTACACAGAGTCGGTTACAATGGGAGGAGATCTTCATATCGTATCGCCAAGCTTGCCTTCCACGCCAAGGAAAGTCCCATCCGGACACGGGACGGAGTCTTCAATCTTGTATATTCATAGTCCGGGAGTGCGGCCAAAGGTCATAGTCCGGCCATCCGGACACCCCCTAATCCAGGACTCCCTCAGTAGCCCCTGAACTAGGCTTCAATGACGACGAGTCCGGCACGCAAATTGTCTTCAGCATTGCAAGGCGGGTTCCTCCTCCGAATGCTCCATAGAAGATGTTGAACACAGGGATAGTGTCCGGCTCTGCAAAGTAAGTTCCACATGCCACCGTAGAGAGAATAATGTTTGCACAAATCTAATCTGCTGACGTATTCCGCAGCATGACATCACTCCACGGCCAGGCCTTTATTCGAATCATTTTACTGTTCCACCTTAGCGCGTTTAGCGAGGCGGTTTCCTTGGCATGTCTTGTCAAAGCAGAGATCGTGTCCCCTTATTCCGGGATTCTCATCAATATGGGCGTGGGTAACCCAACCGCGCCATGAACCGCAGCGCTTGGGAGATAAGCGAGTTTTATTAGGCCGGTGGAGATAACTGAGCCTGTACAACTAGCTTCTACACCTGGTATGACGCCTTTAAAGGTTGTCTTTGTTGGTTTAATCCTCGAGGGATCTATACCCATTTTTCGCATTGTATCCTGATAAAGCAGGTTCAGGCTACTGCCGCCGTCCATTAGGACTGTAGTGAGGTGAAATCCGTCGATGATTGGGTCTAGGACCAATGTGGCGAATCCGCCATGACAGGTGCTAGTGGGGTGGTCCGTTCGATAAAAAATGATCGGGCAGGAGGACCATGGGTTGAACTTTGGGACGACTGGCTCCAACGCATAGACGTCCTTGAGAGCATGCTTCCGCTCCCTTTTGGGGATGTGGGTTACGTATATCATGTTCACCGTCTGCACTTGCGGGGGGAATCCCTTCTGTCCTCTGTTGTTCGGCGGCCGGGGCTCCTCCTTGTCGTTGCTATGCAGCCCCTTGTCTATGGTTTCGGCACTTAACTTGCCTGCCTGCTTGAACACCCAACAATCCCTGTTGGTGTGGTTGGCAGGTTGTTCGGGGGTGCCGTGTATCTGGTCTAGACTGGATGGGCCCGGAGGGTTTCTTTTGAATGGCTTCTTCCGCTGACCGGGTTTAGAGCCTCTGAATCCGGCATTGACTGCCGTATCCTCAGTATTGTCGCTGTTAATGCGGCGATTATGCTTGTTGCGACGTGACCTGCCATTGTTGTCCTTGGTATCAGGATTGCCAGGGCTCTTGGTTATGTTATTGCTATGAGCTAGCCAGCTGTCTTCTCCCGCGCAAAAGCGGGTCATGAGTGTCGTGAGGGCTGCCATAGATTTCGGCTTTTCCTGTCCCAGGTGCCGGGCAAGCCATTCGTCTCAGATGTTGTGCCTGAAGGCTGCAAGGGCCTCGGCGTCCGGACAGTCGACTATTTGATTTTTCTTGGTTAGGAACCGTGTCTAGAATTGTCTGACCGATTCTTCTGGCTGTTGGATTATGTGGCTTAGGTCATCGGCGTCTGGTGGTCGCACATAAGTGCCCTGGAAGTTGTCAAGGAATGCGGATTCCAGGTCCTCCCGGCAACTAATTGACTCTGCTGGCAGGCTGTTAAGCCAATGCCGAGCTGGTCCTTTAAGCTTGAGCGGGAGGTATTTGATGGCATGTGAATGTGAAGTAGATAATCCTCGATCCATACCGCGGGACCTGTTGTGCCATCGTATGATTCGATGTTGACGGGTTTAAAACCCTCATGGATTTGATGATCCATTACTTTGTATGTGAAGCATAGTGGGTGTGCGGCGCCCCTGTACTAGGCTATATCGCGACGCAGCTCGGATGAGCTTGGTCTGTTGTATTCGGCCTGGCCGTATTTATCATATCCCACGTGACAGTTATCTTCACGTGAAGTGGGGTGCCCACGCGATCCGTAGATCGATCTTGTTTGCCTTGCCTTGTTCTCCAATATGTCTCGCATGTCTGTTGCGTCTCCCCACACTCTGGTATTTTTTGAGCGGTGCCGGGGTGCGGCTTGGATCAAGGGCCTGAAGGCCTCTCTGTCGCTGCCACGGGGTTGCCGATCGGGCGCATCGTATGCTGGTGATGTAGGTTTAGTTGCTTCCTCCTCAAGTTGGGGTAGCAGCCTGCACTTTGGGTAGCTCTTGGAGGGGCATTCGAGTTTATACTCTTCGGCCGCCAGGACTTCGGTCCATCCGTCGGCTAGCAAGTCTTGGTCAGCTCTAAGTTGCTGCTGTTTTTTCTTGAGGTTGCTTGCTGTGGCCATAAGCCTGCGTTTGGAACACTCTTGTTCGACAGGATCCTCTAGCACGACGAATTCGTCGTCGTCGAGGATTGCCTCGTCTTCGGAGGGAGGCATATAATTGTCGTCCTCGACCTCTCTGTCGGCCGCTCTCTCATGAGGGCTGGCTCCTTCGTCCTCCTACACTGAATCCTGCTGGAGGGGGATGTCTTCGGCATTGTCCGGCGTGTTGTTATCTCCGGTGCCGGACTCGCCATTTTTACTTTGGCGGGGTTTAGAGCGGCGCCGCTGACATCGGTGCTTCAGTTGCTTCTTGGAGGGGTCGTCCTCCATTTTTTCATCGCCATCCCCTGCTTTGGGGGTGTCCACCATGTATATGTCATATGACGAGGTGGCTTTCCAGTTCCCTATAGGTGTTGGTTCTTGGTCGTCTCCTTCATCGGCGTCCATACCGTCGATGTCTTCGGAGTCGAAGTCGAGCATGTCGGTTAAATCGTCGACAGTGGCTACGAAGTAGGTGGTGGGTGGGTTTCGAATTTCTTCATCGTCCGTATCCCAACCATGCTGACCGTAATCCGGCCAGGGCTCTCCTGACAAAGAGAGAGACTTTAGTGAATTCAGGATATCACCAAAGGGAGAGTGCTGAAAGACGTCCGTGGCGGTGAACTCCATGACCGGAGCCCAATCGGGTTCGATCGGAAGGGGTGCAGAATAAGCAGAGTCCGGAACAGAGTTCGGCACCTTGGAGTCATGGGCCTTGCAAAGGACTAGGCTGGTATTCGGCCCTATCACCATTGAGATTGCGGCTCCCGGGGCAGCGTCCAACCGTCCATCCCCGACTAGCGCAGTCGGCTCCGAGCTAATGATCGGAGCGGACACCTGAGCGGCGCTCCGGGCGTTGTCCGGCGGCGGAGTTAAATCATGCCCATCGTGACAGTGCGTCATGCTCGACCGTGGCTCAAATCCGTCGAAGATCAAGTCCCCGCGGATGTCGGCCGTGTAGTTTAAACTTCCAAACCTGACCTGATGGCCAGGGGCGTAGCTTTCGATCTGCTCCAGATGGCCAAGAGAGTTGGCCCGCAGTGCGAATCTGCCAAATACGAAGATCTTTCCGAGGAGAAAATTCTCACCCTGAACCGCGTCGTGGTTGATGATTGAAGAAGCCATCGGGCCTAAAGGTGACGACACAGAGGAACTCTCAATGAAAGCACCAATGTCGGTGTCAAAACCGGCGGATCTCGGGTAGGGGGTCCCGAACTGTGCATCTAGGCGGATGGTAACAGGAGACCAGGGACACGGTGTTTTTACCCAGGTTCGGGCCCTCTCAATGGAGGTAAAACCCTACTCCTGCTTGATTAATATTGATGATATGGGTAGTACAAGAGTGGAGAGAGGCTAAACCCTAGAAGCTAGCCTATGGTATGATTGTTGTTCGTCCTACGGACTAAAACTCTCCGGTTTATATAGACACCGGAGAGGGCTAGGGTTACACAGAGTCGGTTACAATGGGAGGAGATCTTCATATCGTATCACCAAGCTTGCCTTCCACGCCAAGGAAAGTCCCATCCGGACACGGGACGGAGTCTTCAATCTTGTATCTTCATAGTCCGGGAGTCCGGCAAAAGGTCATAGTCCGGCCATCCGGACACCCCCTAATCCAGGACTCCCTCACTTATCAAGTTATATCTTCCTCCCACTCAATTCTTTCAAGAGAAACTCCTTCTCTAGAAAGGATCCATCCTTGGCAACAAAGACCTTGCCTTCGGATCTGAGATAGAAGGTGTACCCGACTGTTTCCTTGGGGTATCCTATGAAGATGCACTTGTTCGCCTTGGGTTCGAGCTTATTAGGCTGAAGCCTTCTCACATAAGCGTCGTAGCCCCAAACATTAAGAAACGACAACTTAGGTTTCTTGCCAAACCATAATTCATACAGTGTCATCTCAATGGACTTAGATGGTGCCCTATTTAAAGTGAATGTAGTTATCTCTAATGAATAACCCCAAAACAATAGTGGTTGATCGGCAAGAGACATCATAGAATGCACCATATCCAATAAGGTACGATTACGACATTCGGACACACCATTACGCTGTGGTGTTCCAGGTGGCGTGAACTGTGAAAAAATTCCACATTGTCTTAAGTGATTGCCAAACACATAACTCGGATATTCTCCCCTTCGATCAGATCATAGGAATTTAATCTTCTTGTTATGATGATTCTCAACTTCACTCTAAAATTGCTTGAACTTTTCAAATGTTTCAGACTTATGCTTCATTAAGTAAACATACCCATATCTACTCAAATCATCGATGAAGGTGAGTAAATAATGATATCCACCACACGCATCAACACTCATTGGACCGCACAGATGAGCATGTATGATTTCCAACAAGTCACCTGTTCCCTTGTTCCGAAAAATGGGGTTTTAGTCATCTTGCCAATGAGGCATGGTTTGCATGTGTCAAGTGATTCAAAATCAAGTGACTCCAAAATTCTATCATCATGGAGTTTCTTCATGCGCTTTACACCAATATGAACCAAGTGGTAGTGCCACAAGAAACTGGTACTATCATTATCAACTCTACATCTTTTGGCTTCAATGTTATCATCATGTGTATCACTACGATCGAGATTCAATAAACCAATCACATTCGATGCATGACCATAGAAGGTATTACTCATGTAAACAGAATAACCAATATTCTTTGACTTTAGAATGAATAACTGTATTGTAATAAACACGATCTAATCACGTTCATGCTCAATGCATACACCAAATAACATTTATCTAGGTTCAACACTAACCTCGAAGGCAGAGGGAGCGTGCGATAGTGATCATATCAACCTTGGAAACACTTCCAACACACATCATTAGCTCGCCCTTAGCTAGTTTCTGTTTATTCCGCGGCTTTTGTTTCGAGTTACCAATATCAGCAACTGAACGGGTATCTAATACCCAGGCGCTACTAGGAGTACTAGTAAGGTACACATCAATAACATGTATATCAAATATACTTTTGTTGAAGTTGCCAACTTTCTTATCTACCAAGTATTTGGGCTAGTTCCGCTACTAGTGACGGTTCCCCTTACAATAGAAGAACATAGTCTTGGGTTTGGGTTCAACCATGGGTTTCTGTTGGGAAACGTAGCATGCAATTTCAAAAAAAATCGTACGCTCACGGAAGATCTATCTAGGACATGCATAGCAACGAGAGAGGGAGAGTGTGTCCATATACCCTCAGACCAAAAGTGGAAGTGTTAACTTAACGCGGTTGATGTAGTCGAACGTCTTCTCGAATCAACCGATCAAGTACCGAACGTACAGTACCTCCAACTTCTACACACGTTTAGCTCGATGACATCCCTCGAAATCTTGATCCAGCAGAGTGTCGATGGAGTCGATGACTTCCATCAGCACGACGTCGTGATGAAGGTGTTGGTGATGTGATCCGCGTAGGGCTTCGCCTAAGCACTATGATGATACTATTGGAGTAGTACACAGTGGAGGGGGGCACTGCACACGGCTAAGACAATTGTTGTGCCTTTGGGGTGCCCCCTACCCTTGTATATAAAGGAGGGGGGAGGAGGCCGGCCTCCAGGGGCGAGTACCATGGGGGGGGGGTCCTACTAGGACTCCACTCCTAGTAGGATTCACCCCCTTTTTTTCCTTCTTTCGGGAGGGGAAAAGGGTAAGGGAGAGGGAACCGGAGAAGGAAAGGGGGCGCGCCCCCTCCCCTAGTCCAATTCAGACTCCCTATGGGAGGGGGCGCGACCACCCCTTGTGGGATGGCTCCCATCTCTATTATGGCCCATGTTGGCCCATTATTTCCCCGGGGGGTTCCGGTAACCTCCCGATACTCCTAAAAACATCCAAAACCTCCCGAAACCATTCCGATGTCCGAATGTAACCTTCCAATATATCAATCTTTACCACTCGGCCATTTCGAGACTCCTCTTCATGTCCATGGTCTCATCCGAGACTCCAAACAACCTTCGGTCACGAAAACACATAACTCATATAATACCAATCGTCCTCAAACATTAAGCATGCGGACCCTACGGGTTCGAGAACTACGTAGACATGACCGAGACACCTTTCCAGTCAATAACCAATAGCGGAACCTGGATGCTCATATTGGTTCCCACATATTCTACGAAGAATTTATCAGTCGAACCGCAATGTCAATATATTTATTCCCTTTGTCATCGGTATGGTACTTGCCCGAGATTCGATCGTCGGTATATTCATACCTAGTCCAGTCTCATTATCGGCAAGTCTCTTTACTCTTTCCGTAGTGCATCATCCCACAAATAACTCATTAGTCACATTGCTTGCAAGGCTTCATATGACATGCATTACCGAGAGGGCCCAGAGATACCTCTCTAATACTCGGATTAACAAATCCTAATGTCAATCTATGCCAACCCAACAAACATCTTCGGAGATACCTGTAGAGCATCTTCATAATCACTAGTTATGTTCTGACATTTGATAGAACACAAGGCATTCCTCCAGTTTCTGGGAGTTGCATAATCTCATAGTCAGAGGAATATATATTTGACACGAATAAAGCAGAAGCAATAAAACTTAATGATCATTATGCTAAGCTAATGGATGGTTCTTGTCCATCACATCATTCTACTAATGATGTGAGCCCATTATCAAATGACAACTCATGTCCATGGCTAGGAAACTTAACCACCTTTTGATCAACGAGCTAGTCTAGTAGAGGCATACTAGGGACATGTTGTTTTGTCTATGTATCCACACATGTATGATGTTTCCGGTAAATACAATTATAGCATGAATAATAAACATTTATCATGAATAAGGAAATATAAAATAACAACTTTATTATTGCCTCTAGGGCATATTTCCTTCAGTCTCCCACTTGCACTAGAGTTAATAATCTAGATTACATTTTAATGAATCTAACACCCATAGAGTCTTGGTGATGATCATGTTTTGCTCGTGGAAGAGGCTTAGTCAATGGGTCTGAAACATTCAGATCCGTATGTATTATGCAAATCTATATGTCTCCCTCCTTGAGCAAATCTCGGATGGAGTTGAAGCGTCTCTTGATGTGTTTGGTCTTTTTGTGAAATCTGGATTCCTTCACTAAGGCAATTGCTCCAGTATTGTGACAAAAGATTTTCATTGGACCCGATGCACTAGTTATTACACCTAGATCGGATATGAACTCCTTCATCTAGACTCCTTCATTTGCTGCTTCTGAAGCATCTATGTACTCCGCTTCACTCGTAGATCCCACCACGACGCTCTGCTTGGAACTGCACCAACTGTCAGCTCCACCATTCAATAAAAATACATATCCGGATTGTGACTTAGAGTCACCCGGATCAGTGTCAAAGCTAGCATTGACGTAACCATTTACGACAAGCTCTTTGTCACCTCCATAAACGAGAAACATATCCTGAGTCATTTTCAGGTACTTTAGGATGTTCCTGACCGCTGTCTAGTGATACACTTCTAGTATACTCTGGTAGCTCCCTGCTAAACTTATAGCAAGGCACACATCAGGCCTGGTACACAACATAGCATACATGATAGAACCTATGGCTGAAGCATAGGGAATGACTTTCATTTTCTCTCTATCTTCTGCAGTGGTCGGGCATTGAGTCTGACTCAACCTCACACCTTGTAACACAGTCAAGAACCTTTTCTTTGACTGATCCATGTTGAACTTTTGCAAAACTTTATCAAGGTATGTGCTTTGTGGAAGTCGTAGCAAGCGTCTTGATCTATCTCTATAGATCTTGATGCCTAATATGTAAGCAGCTTCACCGAGGTCTTTCATTGAAAAACTCTTATTCAAGTATCCTTTTATGCTATCCAGAAATTCTACATCATTTCCAATCAACAATATGTCATCCACATATATTATTAGAAATGCTATAGAGCTCCCACTCACTTGTACATACAGGCTTCTCCAAAAGTCTGTATAAAACCATATGCTTTGATCACCTCATGAAAGCGTATATTCCAAATCTGAGATGCTTGCACCAGTCCATAAATGGATCACTGGAGCTTGCACACTTTGTTAGCACCTTTAGGATCGACAAAACCTTCTGGTTGCATCATATACAACTCTTCTTTAATAAATCCATTAAGGAATGTAGTTTTGACATCCATTTGCCAGATTTCATAATCATAAAATGCGGCAATTGCTAACATGATTCAGACAGACTTAAGCATCGCTACAGGTGAGAACGTATCATCCTACTCAACTCCTTGAACTTGTCGAAAACCCTTTGCAACAAGTCAAGCTTTATAGACAGTAACATTACTGTTAGCCTCAATGTTTTTCTTGAAGATATATTTATTCTCTATGGGTCGCCGATCATCGGGAAGATCCACCAAAGTCCACACTTTGTTCTTATACATGGATCCTATCTCAGATTTCATGGCCTCAGGCCATTTATCGGAATTTGGGCTCATCATAGCTTCTTCATAGTTCGTAGGTTTGTCATGGTCAAGTAACATGACCTCATGAACAGGATTACCATACCACTCTGGTGCGGATCGTGCTCTGCCAGACCTATGAGGTTCTGTAGCAACTTGATGTGTAGTTCCATGATCTTCATCATTAACTTCCTCTCTAGTTGGTGTAGGCATCACAGGAACAGATTTCTCAGATGAGCTACTTTCCAAATTGAGAGCTGGTAAAATTACCTCATCAAGTTCTACTTTCCTCCCACTCACTTCTTTCGAGAGAAACTCCTTCTCTAGAAAGGTTCCATTCTTAGCAACAAAATCTTGCCTTCAGACTTGTGGTAGAAGGTGTACGCAATTGTTTCTTTACGGTAACCTATGAAGACACATTTCTCCGACTTGGGTTTGGCTTGTGGGGCTGAAGCCTTTTGAGATAAGCATCGCGTCCCCAAACTTTAAGAAACGACAACTTAGGTTTGCTACCAAACCATAGTTCATACGGTGTCGTCTCAACAGACTTTGATGGTGCCTTGTTTAAAGTGAATGCAACTGTCTCTAATGCATAACCCCAAAACTATAGTGGTAAATCGGTAAGAGACATCATAGATTGCACCATATCTAATAAAGTGCGGTTACGACGTTCGGACACACCATTACGCTGTGGTGTTCCAGTTGGCGTGAATTATCAAACTATTCCACATTGTTTTAAATGAAGGCCAAACTCGTAACTCAAATATTCTCCTCCACGATCAGATCATAGGAACTTTATTTTCTTGGTACGATGATTCTCCACTTAACTCTAATTTTTTTGAACGTTTCAAGTGTTTTAGACTTGTGTTTCATTAAGTAGATATACCCATATCTTCTCAAATCATTTGTGAAGGTCAGAAAATAACGAGAGCTGCCACAAGCGTCAACACTCATTTGACCACATACATCGGTATGTAATATTTCCAATAAGTCAGTAGCTCATTCCATTGTTCTAGAGAATGGAGTTTTAGTCATCTTGCCCATAAGGCACGGTTCACAAGTATCAAATGATTCATAATAAAGTGATTCCAAAAGTCCATCTTTATGGAGTTTCTTCATGCGCTTTACACTGATATGACCCAAACAGCAGTGCCACAAATAAGTTGCACTATCATTATCAACTTTGCATCTTTTGGCATCAATATTATGAATATGTGTATCATCACAATCAATATTCAACAGAAATAGGCCACTCTTCAAGGGTGCATGACCATAAAAGATATTACTCACATAAATGGAACAACCATTATTCTCTGATTTAAATGAATAACCATCTCGCACTAAACAAGTTCCAGATATAATGTTCATGCTCAACGCTGGCACCAAATAACAACTATTGATGTCTAAAACTAATCCTGAAGGTAGATGTAGAGGTAGTGTGCCGACGACGATCACATCAACCTTGGAACCATTCCCGACGCGCATTGTCACCTCGTCCTTAGCCAATCTTTATTTAATCCGTAGTCCCTACTTTGAGTTACAAATATGACCAACCGAACCGGTATCAAATATCCAGGCACTACTATGAGAATTAGTAAGGTACACATCAATAACATGTATATCAAATATATCTTTGTTCACTTTTCCATCCTTCTTATCCGCCAAATACTTGGGGCAGTTCCGCTTCCAGTGACCAGTCCCTTTGCAGTAGAAGCACTCAGTTTCAGGCTTGGGTCCAACTTTGGGTTTCTTCCTGGGAGTGATAACTTGCTTGTCAGTCTTTTTGAAGTTCCCCTTGTTTTTACCCTTTCCCTTTTTCTTGAAACTAGTGGTCTTGTTAAGCATCAACACTTGATGCTCCTTTTTGATTTCTACCTCTGTGGCCTTTACCATCGCGAGGAGCTCGGGAATAGTCTTTTCCATCCCTTGAATATTCTAGTTCATCATGAAGCCTTTGTAGCTTAGTGACAGTGATTGAAGAACTCTGTCAATGACACAATCATTTGGAAGATTAACTCCCCGCTGAGTCAAGTGATTATGGTACCCAGACATTCTGAGTATGTGCTCACCAACAGAACTATTCTCCTCCATCTTGCAGCTATTGAACTTGTTGGAGACTTCATACCTCTCAACTCGGGCATTTGCTTGAAATATTAACTTCAACTCCTGGAACATCTCATATGGTCCATGACGTTCAAAATGTCTTTGAAGTCCCGATTCTAAGTTTTAAATCATGGCACACTGAACTAATGAGTAGTCATCAGATCGAGCTTGCCAGGCGTTCACAATGCCAGCTTCTGCTCCTGCAACAGGCCTTGCACCGAGCAGTACATCAAGGACATCATTCTTCTCTGCAGCAATGAGGATAATCCTCAAGTTATGGACCCAGTCTGTGTAGTTGCTGCCATCATCTTTCAACTTAGCTTTCTCTAGAAATGCATTAAAATTCAAAGGAACGGTAGCACGGGCCATTGATCTACAACATAGATATGCAAAAAACTATTAGGACTAAGTTCATGATAAATTAAGTTCACTTAATCATATTACTTAAGAACTCCCACTTAGATAGACATCCCTCGAGTCATTTAAACAATACATGATCCAAATCAACTAAACCATGTCCGATCATCACATGAGATGGAGTAGTCTTCAATGGTTAACATCACTATGTTGATTATATCTACTATACACTAGCAGAAAAAAGGGCCTTTCGTTCAGGCCAAATAAGCCCGTTAGTCCAAGTTCTGTCACAAACCGGGACCCATGGGGGCATTTGTCCTAGTTCGTGAGGCCAGGGGGCCTGCCAGGCCTTGTGGGGGCATTGGTCCCGGTTCGTCTGGCCCCTTTTGTCCCGGTTGGTGGGACGAACCGGGACTAATGGGCCTCACTCCTGGCCCACCACCATTGGTCCCGGTTGGTGGCTAGAACCGGGACAAAAGGGTGTCCTTTAGTCCCGATTCAAGCCATGAACCGGGACCGATGTCGATCCTATATATACCCCCTCGCCGGCAAGCAGCGCACTCCATGGTGCTCTGTTTTTTCCGGCTAGCAAGGGGAGGGCTTTGTTGTCCTCTAGATCAACTCCTATGCACATGAGGTGTTCGATGGAATGCCCTAGCCACACTACTTAAGCTTTCTCCTCTCCAAGCTCGACCTCCAAGCTCAATTTTCCTCCATATTTGTCTAGGTTTAGCGGTCCATCACGTCCCGTCTCCGTCTTCACCGCCGTTGATTGCCCGCACCGATCTCGTCGCCGGCACCACCGTGGTGAGCCTCTTGTTCTTATCTGCTTTCTGAAAGGAAAATAAATTCTTACTTGTATGTTCAGATAGATACTTATATAATTTTCTTACTTTTATTATTGCTTCTTATTATATAGTGCGATGGTTTTGGTATCCGCCCCCTTCGACCTTCGTCCTATCTATGATTCGGATGTGGTATATATTATCTTTTATAACTATTTGGTTCATTTTTTGTTTATGACAATTATGCCAACCAACGTGACATATATTTTATTTATCTAGTAGGTATGTGAACCGGAAATTCTAACCGACCCTATTGTCGAGAGGTTAAATTTAGTTGAAGAAGAAAACAATTTCTTGAAGGAAAAAATAAAAAATTGAGGAGGAGAAGATGATATTGGAGTTGCATGTTGCAGGTGTCGTCGATGATCACAAGATCAAGATGGATGAAATGCGCTTGAAGATTAGCAAGATTAGAAAATATGCCATTCATACCGAGGCTTAGTATCATTATGCCGTTGGATCAATTGTTACCTTGGTTGCGATTATGATCGCATTTGTTTTCGCATTGAAATGTTTTACATAGTTTCAATGTATGGTTTAATTAATTAGATGCTCTGGAGAGCTATATGTTGTTTAATGAGAGAACTATGTATGTACTTTGGTTTTAATGTGATGATGAACTTCTATTAATTTGGTCACTTAATTATCTATTCATGATGTTCTGTAATGGTTTTTGACACACTTATTTATATATAATGCACACAGATGAACCGACAATGGATGTACGGTGACAGACACACCTCTGAGTACATTAAGGGCGTGCATAATTTTCTCGAAGTGGCTGAGGCAAACAAGAAGAATGGTTTTATGTGTTGTCCATACCCTATATGTGGGAATACGAAGTCTTACTCTGACTCCAAAACCATTCACACCCACCTACTTTATAACGGTTTCATGCCACACTATAATGTTTGGACCAAGCATGGAGAAATAGGGGTTATGATGGAAGACAACAAAGAAGAAGAGGACAATGTTCCCCTTGAATACGGTGATGCTGCAACGGGGGAAGCTGTTGAAGATCAAGAGGAACCAGATGATGTGCCCGATGATGATCTCCGCCGGGTCATTGTTGATGCAAGGAGACAGTGCGAAAGTCAAAAGGAGAAGCTAAAGTTTGATCTCATGTTAGAGGATCACAAAAAAGGTTTGTACCCCAATTGCCAAGATGGCAACACAAAGCTCGGTACCGTACTGGAATTGCTGCAGTGGAAGGCAGAGAATGGTGTGGATGACAAAGGATTTGAGAAGCTACTGAAAATATTGAAGAAGAAGCTTCCAAAGGATAACAAATTGCCCGATAGTACATATGTAACAAAGAAGGTTGTATGCCATGTAGGATTGGAGGTGCAGAAGATACATGCATGCCCTAATTATTTCATCTTGTACCGTGGTGCGTACGAGGATTTGAACGCATGCCCGTTATGCGGTGCATTGTGGTATAAGATCAAATGAGATGACCATGGTGATGTTGACGGTGAGCACCCCTGGAAAAGGGTTCCCGCCAAGGTGATGTGGTATGCTCCTATAATACCACAGTTGAAACGCCTATTTAGAAACAAAGAGCATGCCAAGTTGATGCGATGGCACAGAGAGGACGATAAGAAAGACGAGAAGTTGAGAGCAGCCTCTGACGGGTCGCACTGGAGAAAAATTGAGAGAAAGTACTGGGAGGAGTTTGCAGGTGACGCAAAGAACGTATGGTTTGGTTTAAGCGTGGATGGCATTAATACTTTTGGGGAGCAGAGCAGGAATCATAGCATCTGGCCCGTGACTCTATGTATCTATAACCTTCCTCCCTTGCTGTGCATGAAGCGGAAGTTCATTATGATGCCAGTTCTCATCCAAGGCCCTAAGCAACCCGACAATGACATTGATGTGTACCTAAGGCCATTAGTTGAAGAACTTTTACAACTGTGGATTGGAAACGGTGTACGTGCGTGGGATGAGCAAAAACAGGAGGAATTTGACCTGCATGTGTTGTTGTTTGTCACCATCAATGATTGGCCTACTCTCAGTAACCTTTCAAGGCAGACAAACACGGGATACCACACATGCACGCACTGATTAGATGACACCGAAAGTATATACCTGGACAAATGCAGGAAGAATGTGTACCTGGGGCATCGTCGATTCCTTCCAACCAACCATCAACGTCGAAAGAAAGGCAAGCATTTCAAAGGCGAGGTATATCACCGGAAGAAGCCCTGCATGCTTACTGGTGATCACATACTTGCTATGGTCAATGATTTAAAAGTAATCTTTGGAAAGGGTCCCGACGGACTATCTGTTTCGAATGACGCTGAGGGACGCGCACCCATGTGGAAGAAGAAATCTTTATTTTGGTACCTACCCTACTGGAAAGACCTAGAGGTTCGCTCTTCAATCAACGTGATGCACGTGACGAAGAACCTTTGCATGAACCTGCTAGGCTTCTTGGGCGTGTATGGCAAGACAAAAGATTCACCAGAGGCACGGGAGGACCTGCAACATTTGCACGAAAAAGACAGCATGGCTCCAAAGCAGGATGAAGGTCCTGCCAGCTACGCTCTTACCAAAGAAGAGAAGGAAATCTTATTTGAATGCCTGCTCAGTAAGAAGGTTCTGTATGGCTACTCATGGAATATAAAGGGAATAATACATATGGCAGAGAAAAAGTTCCAAAACCTAAAGTCTCATGACTGCCATGTTATATGACACAACTGCTTCCGGTTGCATTGAGGGGGCTTCTACCGGAAAACATTTGATAGCCATTGTGAAGCTATGTTCATTCCTCAATGCAATCTCTCAGAAGGTGACCGATCCAGAAATCCTACCAAGGTTAAGGAGTGATGTGGCGCAATGTCTTGTTAGTTTCGAGCTGGTGTTCTGGCCATCCTTCTTCAATATCATGATGTACGTCCTAGTTCATCTAGTCGACGAGATCGTCATTCTGGGCCCTGTATTTCTACACAGAATGTTCCCCTTTGAGAGGTTCATGGGAATCCTAAAGAAATATGTCCGTAACCACGCTAGGCCAGAAAGAAGCATCTCCATGGGCCATCAAACAGAGGATGTCATTGGGTTTTGTGTTGACTTCATTCCTGACCTTAAGAAGACAGGTCTCCCTCAATCACGGTATGAGGGGAGACTTGGTGAAAAAGGCACGCTAGGAGGGGACTCAATAATATGTAGGGACGGGCATTCTTGGTCTCAAGCACACTACACGGTTCTATAGAATTCTACCTTGGTGACCTCGTATGTCGATGAACACAAGAACATTCTGCGCTCCAAACACCCAAACCAGTGTGACGACTGGATTACATGTGAACACATCAGGAGTTTCGGCAGTTGGTTCCAAACACATCACAGGTGTGACAACACTGTTTGTGATGACCTGTACTCGTTGGCGAGGGAACCATCTTCGACTGTAATGACTTAAAAGGGTACAAGATAAATGGGAATACATTTTACACGATCGCCCAAGATCAAAAGAGCACCAACCAAAACAGTGGTGTCCACTTTGATGCAGTAACCAAGAAGTGAAAGGACACATATTATGGTTACATAGTGGACATATGGGAACCTGACTATGGATATGATATTAAGGTCCCTTTGTTTAAGTGCAAGTGGGTCAATCTATCAGGAGGCGGGTTACATGTAGACCCACAGTACGGAATGACAACAGTGGGTCTGAACAATCTAGGGTACATAGACGAACCATTGGTCCTGGCCAATGATGTGGCGCATGTTTTATATATGAAGGGCATGTCTACCAAAGCGAGAAAAAGAAAAGATAAGGAAGCGGATACATCATACGATGAGCCAGAGCGCCACGTAGTTCTTTCAGGAAAAAGAGACATCATGGGATTGGAGGGCAAGACAGATATGTCTGAAGATTATGAAAAGTTTCATGAAATTCCTCCCTTCAAAGTCAAGGCTGACCCAAGCACCCTATTAAATGATGAAGATTATGCATGGTTACGGCGCAATAAGCAAAGGACTGATACGTCCATTTTGCATCATGCTTTTATATCAATATTTATTGCATTATGGGCTGTTATTACACACTATGTCATAATACTTATGACTATTATCTCTTATTTTACAAGGTTTACCATGAAGAGGGGGAATGCCGGCAGCTGGGATTCTGGCTGGAAAAGGAGCAAATATTGGAAACCTATTCTGCACAGCTCCAAAAGTCCCATAACTCCATGAAAGTCATTTTTGGATTTAATAAGAATGTATGAGCAAAGAAAGTATCTGAGGGGCCCACACCCTGGCCAGGAGGGTGGGGGGCCCACCCCTACTGGGCGCCCCCTGTCTCCTGGCCCCCTGGTGGCCCTCCGGTGCCCATCTTCTGCTATATGAAGGCTTTTACCCTGGAAAAAATCATAAGCAAGCTTACGGGACGAAACTCCGCCGCCACGAGGCGGAACCTTGGCGGAACCAATCTAGGGCTCCGGCAGGAGCTGTTCTGCCGGGGAAACTTCCCTCCGGGAGGGGGAAATCATCACCATCATCATCACCAATGATCCTCTCATCGGGAGGGGGTCGATCTCCATCAACATCTTCACCAGCACCATCTCCTCTCAAAACCCTAGTTCATCTCTTGTATCCAATCTTGTATCAAAACCACAAATTGGTACCTGTGGGTTGCTAGTAGTGTTGATTACTCCTTGTAGTTGATGCTAATTGGTTTACTTGGTGGAAGATCATATGTTCAGATCCTTAATGCATATTAATACTCCTCTGATTATGAACATGAATATGCTTTGTGAGTAGTTACGTTTGTTCCTGAGGACATGGGTGAAGTCTTGCTATTAGTAGTCATGTGAATTTGGTATTCGTTCGATATTTTGATGAGATGTATGTTGTCTCTCCTCTAGTGGTGTTATGTGAACGTCGACTACATGACACTTCACCATTATTTGGGCCTAGAGGAAGGCATTGGGAAGTAATAAGTACATGATGGGTTGCTAGAGTGACAGAAGCTTAAACCCTAGTTTATGCGTTGCTTCGTAAGGGGTTGATTTGGATCCATATGTTTCATGCTATGGTTAGGTTTACCTTAATACTTCTTTTGTAGTTGCGGATGCTTGCAATAGGGGTTAATCATAAGTGGGATGCTTGTCCAAGTAAGGGCAGTACCCAAGCACCGGTCCACCCACATATCAAATTATCAAAGTACTGAACGCGAATCATATGAGCGTGATGAAAACTAGCTTGATGATAATTCCCATGTGTCCTCGGGAGCGCTTTTCTCATTATAAGAAATTGTCCAGGCTTGTCCTTTGCTACAAAAAGGATTGGGCCACCTTGCTGCACTTTATTTACTTTCATTGCTTGTTACCCGTTACAAATTATCTTATCACAAAACTATCTGTTACCTACAATTTCAGTGCTTGCAGAGAATACCTTACTGAAAACCGCTTGTCATTTCCTTCTGCTCCTCGTTGGGTTCGACACTCTTACTTATCGAAAGGACTACGATAGATCCCCTATACTTGTGGGTCATCAAGACTCTTTTCTGGCGCCGTTGCCGGGGAGTGAAGCGCCTTTGGTGAGTGGAACTTGGTAAGGAAACATTTATATAGTGTGCTGAAATTTTCTGTCACTTGTTACTATGGAAACTAATCCTTTGAGGGGCTTGTTCGGGGCATCTTCGCCCCGACCAGTAGAGCAAAGAGTTGCTCCTGAACCTACTGAACCTACTGAAAATGTTTAC
This sequence comes from Triticum aestivum, assembly GCF_018294505.1. Taxonomy (NCBI): domain Eukaryota; kingdom Viridiplantae; phylum Streptophyta; class Magnoliopsida; order Poales; family Poaceae; genus Triticum; species Triticum aestivum. Next base: position 52,152,571 of record NC_057813.1, read on the forward strand.
TTTGAGATTCCTTCGGGTATGATAGAGAAACTGCTAGCTAATCCCTTTGCAGGAGATGGAACATTGCATCCCGATTACACCTTATCTATGTGGATGAAGTTTGTGGATTATTTAAGCTTGCAGGTATTCCCGATGATGTTGTTAAGAGGAAGGTCTTCCCTTTATCTTTGAAGGGAGATGCATTGACATGGTATAGGCTATGTGATGATACGGGATCTTGGAACTATAAACGATTGAAGTTGGAATTTAACCAGAAGTTGTATCCTATGCATCTTGTTCATCGTGATCGTAATTACATATATAATTTCTGGCCTCGCGAAGGAGAAAGCATCGCTCAAGCTTGGGGGAGGCTTAAGTCAATGTTATATTCATGCCCCAATCATGAGCTCTCAAGAGATATGATTATTCAAAAATTTATGCTCGGCTTTCTCTCAATGATCGCACCATGCTCGATACTTCCTGTGCTGGTTCTTATATGCTAAAGACTACTGATTCAAGTGGGACTTATTGGAAAGAATTAAATGCAACCCTGAAGATTGGGGTTCCGACGATGGTAAGGAGTCAGCTATAACACCTAAGTTTGATTGTGTTAAATCTTTTATGGATACCGATGCTTTTCGTGGATTTAGCGCTAAGTATGGACTTGACTCGAGATAGTAGTTGCTTTTTGTGAATCTTTTGCTACTCACGTTGATCTCCCTAAGGAGAAGTGGTTTAAATATAATCCTCCCATTGAAGTAAAAGTAGTTGCACCTATTACAGTTGAAGAAAAGACTATCACTTATAATGATATTGTTCCTACTACTTATGTTGAGAAACCTCCTTTTCCTGTTAGGATAAAGGATCATGCTAAAACTTCAATTGTTGTTCGTAAGAGTAATACTAGAACTTATACACCTCCTGAGTAAATCAAAGTTGAACCTAGTATTGCTATGGTTAAAGATCTCTTGGATGATAATTTAGATGGGCATGTTATTTATTTCTGTGGTGAAACTGCTAATATTGCTAGACCAGATGCTAAGATACATAGACCTGTTGTAGGCATGCCTGTTATTTCTGTTAAAATAGGAGATCATTGTTATCATGGTTTATGTGATATGGGTGCTAGTGCTAGTGCAATACCCTATGACTTATATAAAGAAATTATGCATGATATTGCACCTGCTGAAATAGAAGGTATTGATGTTACTATGAAGCTTGCCAATAGGGATACCATTAAGCCAGTTGGGATTGTTAGAGATGTTGAAGTCTTGTGTGGGAAAGTTAAATATCCTGCTGATTTTCTTGTTCTTGGTTCCCCACAAGATGACTTTTGTCCCATTATATTTGGTAGACCCTTCTTGAATATTGTTAATGCTAGGATTGATTGCAAAAAGGATGTTGTTACAATTGGCTTAGGGATATGTCTCATGAGTTTAATTTTGCTAAGTTTCGCAGACAACCCCATGATAAAGAATCACCTAGTAAGGATGAGATTATTGGTCTTGCTTCTATTGTCGTGCCTCCTACTGATCCGTTAGAACAATATTTGCTACACCATGAAAATGATATGTATATGGATGAAAGAAGGGAAATAGATAAAGTATTCCTTCAACAGGGTCCTATTCTGAAACACAACTTACCTGTTGAAATCCTAGGGGATCCCCTCCACCCAAGGGTGATCCCGTGTTTGAGCTCAAACCATTACCTGATAATCTTAAGTATGCTTATCTTGATGAAAAGAAGATATATCCTGTTATTATTAGTGCTAACCTTTCAGAGCAAGAAGAGGAAAGATTATTGAAAACTCTGAAGAAGCACCGGTGCTGCTATTGGATATACTCTGGATGATCTTAAGGGCATTAGTCCCACTCTATGCCAACACAAAATTAATTTGGAGAAAGATGCCAAACCAGTCAGAGATCCTTAACGAAGATTAAACCCTAAGATGAAAGAAGTGGTAAGAAATTAGATACTAAAGCTCCTCGAGGCAAGTATAATTTATCCTGTTGCTGATAGTGAATGGGTAAGCCCTGTCCATTGTGTCCCTAAAAAGGGAGGTATTACTGTTGTTCCTAATGATAAAGATGAATTTATTCTGCAAAGAATTATTACAGGTTATAGGATGGTAATTGATTTCCTTAAATTAAATAAAGCTACTAAGAAAGATCATTACCCTTTACCTTTTATTGATCAAATGCTAGAAAGACTATCCAAACATACACGTTTCTACTTTCTAGATGGTTATTCTGGTTTTTCTCAAATACCCGTGTCAGCGGAAGATCAATCAAAACCTACTTTTACTTGCCCTTTCGGTACTTTTTCTTATAGGCGTATGCCTTTTGGTTTATGTAATGCACTTGCTACCTTTCAAAGATGCATGATGGCTATATTCTCTGACTTCTGTGAAAAGATTTGTGAGGTATTCATGGATGCCTTCTCAGTCTATGGATCCTCTTTTAATGATTGCTTGAGCAACCTTGATCAAGTTTTGCAGAGATTTGAAGACACTAGTCTCGTCCTGAATTGGGAAAAGTGTCACTTTATGGTTAATGAAGGCATTGTCTTAGGGCATACAATTTCTGAAAGAGGTATTGAAGTTGATAAAGCTAAAGTTGATGCTATTGAAAAAGTGCCATGTCCCAAGGACATTAAAGGTATAAGAAGTTTCCTTGGTCATGCCGGTTTTTATAGGAGATTCATTAAGGAGTTTTCTAAAATCTCTAGGCCTCTAACTAATTTATTGAAAAAAGATATTTCTGTTGTCTTTGATGATGATTGTGTAGAAGCATTTGAAATACTTAAGAAAGCTTTGATCACTGCATCTATTATTCAGCCACGTGACTGGAATTTACCCTTGAAATTATGTGTGATGCTAGTGATTATGCTGTAGGTGCTGGTCTAGGGCAGAGAGTCGATAAGAAATTAAATGTTATTCAATATGCTAGGAAGATTCTTGATACTGCCCAGAGAAATTATGCTACTACTGAAAAAGAATTCTTAACAGTTGTATTTGCTTGTGATAAGTTCAGACCTTACATTGTTGATTCTAAAGTTACTATTCACACTGATCATGCTGCTATTAAATATTTTATGGAAAAGAAAGATGCTAAACCTAGACTTATCACACTACAAAACAAAGACACATCCGTGACATTTTGGGCCGAACGAATTTTTTTTCTGTCATACATATGACACTTCTATGACGATAATTGTGACAAAACCCGGTATCATCATAGATGTGGTGGCCTCCTACTTCTATGACAAAAAATCATGACAGAAATTGGGCTTTTTGTCCTGGGCGTACCGGAGACGCAGCTGCATGACATTCTTTGGGCCGTCCATGACGGAAAAAACCGTGGTAGAAGCGAGGGGGAGGAAAATTTCGTGGAGTTGCCGGTTACGGTGGGAGGTCGGGGGCCGAGCAATGTGCGTTTCTCTCGTACACATACGTGCGTGTGTGCGAGGCGTTGGCTCTAACTGAACCAGAGCGAGGCATTGGGCTCTAACTGAACCCGAGCGATTGCACTGCAGGCTACGTGTTACTGAACCCGAGCGATCGATCGATGGTTGTTAACTGAACCCGATGGAGCGATTCCTTCGCTACTGCTGCTAACTGAAGCCGATCGATTGGATGAACAGTGAGCGTTGCGGGGGGGGGGGGTTGGATGAACAGTGAGCGGTGGCGTTGCCTCTGGATGAACAGGACCCCGTGGTGTGGTGGGCTGGATGAATAGTAGACGGTGGAGGGGTGGCCGTGGAGGGGTGGTTGAACAGGACCCTGTGGTGTGGAGGGCTGGATGAACAGTAGACGGTGGAGGGATGGATAAATAGTAGACGGTGGAGGGGTGGTTGAACAGTAGCCGGTGGAGTAGCGCGCGGTGGAGGCTGGATGAACAGGAGCCCATGGAGGCTGGAGGAGTCGACGGTAGCCCGTGGAGGCTGGAGGAGGTCGACGGTGGAGATGAACACTATCACGTGGAGTCCCATTTTGTGGTACGCCACACCCCTCCCGATGAACAGGGCCCCCGTTTCCACCATAGGAGGTCCGTTTCCTCCGTTTTGCGGTACACCACACCCCTCCCGATCAACAGGACCCCCGTTTCGACCGTAGGATGTCCGTTTCCTCCGTTTTGCGGTACGCCACACCCCTCCCGATCGACAGGACCCCCGTTTCGACCATAGGAGGTCCGTTTCCTATGTTTTGCGGTACGCCACACGCCTCCCGATCAACAAGACCCCGTTCCAAATGTGGTCTGTCGAACACAAGGCCGTATCCTCCGTTCTGCGGTACGCCAAGCCTCGTTTCCATCGCCTATTCCGTCCAAGCCGGTTGGCTCCAATGTGTTCCGTTGCCTCTCGATGAACACGACGCATTCCGTTGCCTCCCCATGAACACGACGCATTCCGTTGCCTCCCCATGAACACGATGACGACTCTGTTTCTCCGTTCCGACCCAGCCATGTACGTATGTGCGAGTAGGCGTTCGAGACCCTACCCGTATGTACGTACGTGGCCGTATTTTCTTTCTTGCACCCTCACCGTTGTATGTACGTGTACATGCTACGTGCGCGCCTCTACTACGACACGTGCGCTCCTCTACTATGACACGTGCACGCCTCTACATCGACCAGTATGTACGTACACGTTCGCGACCAGAATGACAATGCTACGTACGCTTCGACCAGGTGGGACCCGACTGTCGGGCACTTCCTTGCCTCCGAAGATGTAGTTGGTGGGTCCCAGCAGTCAAGGGGGCAAATCGTTTTGTTTTAATTTTTTTGCCTGGACGCACTTCCTTGCGTGTGAAGATGTAGCTGGTGGGTCCCAGCAGTCAGGGGGGCGAATCGTTTTTTTGCCCAGACACACTTCCTTGCATGCGAACATGTAGCTGGTGGGTCCCAGCAGTCAGGGGGAAATGTTTTTTGATGAAATATGGTGGCCCGTCCGGTGGGTCCCCGCTGTCAGGTGGAGGAATAATTATTTTGCGTGTAATAAGGAGGCACTTCATTGCGGCCGCCGTGGACCCAGCTGTCAGCCTCTCCACGCACAGTACTCTTCCAATGGAAGTCGGTTGTTGACCACATTAACCATGCCGCACCGAGAGCATCACGGCAGTGGACGACGGCGAGGCCTAGGAAGGGGACGACGCTGAGCCGGGGAAGACGCAGAAGTGGATGCCCACGCAAAGAGGAGTACGAGGGTGAGGCTGCCGTCGTTGCAGAATAACAGGGGGTGTGGGTGAGTAGAGGGATGGCCTAGCCAGTGGTGGGAGTAGTAGGGGGCGGGGAGGCCTCCGGGGCATCACAGTCGGCCACGGGAGGCAGAAGCACGCGGCACGACCGGCGCTGCTTTGGGCGGCTGGAGCACGAAGACCAGAGGTTGAAGAAGTGCTACGGCCATTGGATGGACATCGTACGGTCACTGGAGCTAGAGTCGTTCGTATTGACTAAGTTGACAAAGCCCTCCGTCCCCGTAAACTTAGTAGGCCCACAAGTCAGCCTCCCACCAAGGTGAGTCCCAGCTAGCAGGGGGAGTATTCATTTTTGTGTGCGTAATAAGGCGGCATTTCCGGTGGGTCCGAGCTGACAGCGGGGGGAATGTTTTTTTCGCGAAATATAGAGACCCTTCCGGTGGGTCCCAGCTATCAGGTGGAGGAATCATTATTTTGCGTGTAATAAGGAGGCATTTTCCTGTGTGGGATCCTACTGTCAGCCTCTTCCAATGGCTGTTGTTTGTTGACCATGTAGACCTTGCCGCGCCGAGAGCACAAACATGGTGGACAATGGCGGGGCTCGGGAAGAGAACCACCCGGAGCCGGCGAAGCCACCGCAGCGGATGCCCACGCTGAGGGGAGAATGAGCGCTGACTGGTTGGCTGCGGGGTGAGGCTGACGTCGCCGGAAAATAACAGGATGTGTGGGTGGTTAGAGGGATGGTCTGGCGGCAGCACAGCCAGCCACGGGAGGAGGGAGCAGGCAGTCCCGCCGGCGCTGGTTTGGGCGGTTGGAGCAGGAAGATCAGAGATTGAAGAAGCACAGCGGCTGTTGGATGGACATCCAACAGTCACTGCTGTGTGTTGACTAAGTTGACAAAGCCTTGCGTACGCGTAAAAAAAATTAGGACAGCGGCATCGTCAACCTAGTAGGCCCAGAAAGTCAGCCTCCAAATCTGTGGAAAACAGCATACAGCCCATTAGCCATTATTTTCAATAATTTACAGCCCATTTGCTAATTCTTAAGGATATTTGAAGCCCATATTATTTTTATTAGCATTACAGACCATATATCCCGGGCACTGCTAAAAAATTCTACGAAATTTTGCATATTTCGGTGGGGTCCGAACTCTTTTAATCACGAAATTTCGAGTCACCGTAAAAATAGTTTTCAAAAAATTATATCAAAATAAAATTCAAAAAACAATTCTCTACAAAAAAATCAATGAAATTTAGAATCTTAACTAGCAAGATGCCCGTTCGTTGCACGGAACATGAAGATGCATTTGTATGAGTAGTTTATCTTGTGGGTGAAAAGATGATATTTTAATGTAATTGTAGTTGGCTTTGGTTTTTATAAGAGTAGAGAGTAGAGAAATCCTGAAAAAATGATATTTTAATGCAATTGCCTGTCGGCTTTGGTTTAAAAATTTACAGCCCATTTCTTACAACTTATATCCCGTTTTCTGGGGAAGCCCATTTCTTATCCCTCCTCGTCTTGAAAGATTTGCAGCCCAGCAGGGCTGAGAAAAGCAAGTAGGCCTCGGTTTTGGTATTCTCCAAAAAAAGAACTGGGCTAGCCAATTTCAGAAAGAAAAAAATATCAACTGGGCTCGTCATGTGCTTAATAAAAGCGTAAGCATGGGCTAGACGGGCCACAGCCCCCGCACAGCGCGCAGTTGAGCTCCGTCTCTGAAACTGAAAAACAACTGGGCGAGCTGCTGGGTCCCTGGTGTTATCCGCTCGTTGTGTAATTTTCTCGTTTATTGACTACATTGACAATGGCGTGGAACCTAGTTGTCAAACAATTAGGAGGAAGTATTGTTTTGGCTTGTAATAACGAGGCACCTACTTGCGAAATGCAATGACCCTGGTGGGTCCCTACTGTCAGCCTCTCCACGTACAGTCATCTCCTGATTCCTCTTGGTTGTTGACCATGTTGACAACACCAGACGGCGGCGAGCACAGCGAGCTAACCAAGGCGGAGAACGACGGCAAGGCCTCGGACGGGAACGAACAGCAGCCATGGAAGATGCGGCAGTGTAGTGGCAGGTGGAGGGGAGTACGAGGGCAACAACATGCAAGTCAAGCATACAAATGGTACAAAAAGCCCAAGGATTAATTGTTCATCAAATTTTTAGACAAAACCCAGATAGAACATGAAAGTAACATCTAACCCAACCACTCTTTTTTGCAGTCACAAACAAATGGATCGGTCTGATCCATAAAATCAACATCCTGTGCAAAAAAAATTATTTCAGGATGTCTACAACTTGTTGTAAATAGAAGCCGAGCACGTTTAGAAGCCCATTTGTCCACCTGAAACTTCTTTTTTTGCTGTTCAACATGTTCGTCCGTGAGAAATCTCTTGCTGTAAAAATTAAGCCTCATGGACAATAGTAACCTCGCATTCAACAGGAAGAATGTGACAAAGCTTCTGTTTGCCTGGTTGGATGCATATCGTCCCATCGTTATTGTCCTCAAACGAATGTCATGAGAACTGAGAAAATCCTTGTGCTTATTACGCCAACGATTGGTTATATGTTTTTCTCCATGTGGTTCTGCCTAAGTAGACATGAAGATTGAAAACAGTTAAGGTCTGAAAAAAGAGTATGTCGAAAGAACGACAGCTGAACAGTTAATTCTAGTACAATATATACGGGCTTTCAATGTGCATGAAATCATCACCTCTATGTATAAATTCTCCAGAGATCGAAAGCATCGCAGCAAGCCAATAATTATGTCCAGATCAAAACTATACATTCTGATATATATGATCTTGACAGAATCCAGCAGCATTGATAGGCTATCAATGGACGAACTCTTCATTGAGCATATAACATAATATTAGTACCCAAAGTGTACTCCAAGATGATATAAAACTTATGCGCACAAATGAAAAATGCAGCATATGATTACAAATGTGTAGATGATAATATACGGTACCTGAAAAGGTGAGGAGCCAAACACCAACTCCTTGTGATTATTAAACGGGTCACGAATTACACCCAAGGTCTCTAGTTTGGGCGCAGAGACGACAGTTATTTCTGAAGGTGTATAACAATTATCAAGGAGCAACCTTTCAAGTGAAGGGGCATCTTCGATGATGAGCTGCTGTCCTTCAAAACAAATTCCAATGCTTTTAAGGTGAGGCGACTTTATTTGGAGACAACTGATACCGATTTCTATTCCCAAAACAATCAGCAAGCGCTCCAGGGCAGGGCAACTGGAGTGGATGATATTGTGCAGTGAGGCCTCCGACAGATAAACCACCACAAGTGGAAGTTTTTTTAGCAGTGGGAGTCGAAGCATTTGTACCAGATCGTCTGGTAGATGGCACCGGGCGAAGGTGGCGGTGTGGAGAGAGGAGGAAAACCGCGAGATGGACAACGGTGGTGTGGGCACGAATTCTTGGTATGTTCGTGGTAATGGTAGAACTCAAACTGCTGGAGTTTTCCGAATTCAGGGGATGTCAGCCAAGCGTCCACCTTGCCGGGTATGGACAGCAGGTAGCTTGTCGGGATGCAGAGGCATTGAACGGGGCCCTGCTGGTGAGAAGAGACGATGGCTCTGATGAGATCAAATTCAGGAAGGATAGATATCTGACGACAGTCGAGATTGAGGGGCGCGGTGCGCCATAGAGGGCGCCACCGAGTTGAGAGGACTTGTGTGCGGCAGCAATCCTTGGTGGGGAGAAGCGAGATGATCTCCTCAAGGATGACGTCCGGGAGATCGCTGATGCGGTCCACCAGAGATTCTACCGGTTCCTCAGATCCGGGTGGGGGGGGGGCTCGCCGCTTCTCCCCGCGCTACCGGGTGTGGGATCTACAACCGGCGTCGCCGCTGGCGGGAGCCTCATCTTCTTGGCGCTGGGGCCAGCCGACTCCATTTTCCTTGTGGGCGTCGCGCCGAGCTCACGGGTTTGAGCAGAGTAGCCAGAGACGAGCCTAGTGGCAGTGCGAGTGGGGAAGAAGGAGGGCTGGGGATTTCTGTAGGAGTGGAAGAAGAGGAGCAGGCGTTTTCTGTACGAGTGAGGAAGAAGGTGAGCGGGGTTTTCTGGACGAGTGAGGAAGATTGGGGAGTGGGGGGAATTGGGTGGGGAGACGGAAGCGGGAGAGCGAGTTGTTCGTGTTTCTAAGGCCCGCTGCACTAACTACTCGCTTTTTCCCAAGAACCGCTCTCTTCCTTTGCGTTGCTGCATGACTGGCCATGCATGCAGGATGCATGTGCCCGCCGGCCACTGCATGCGCCTGGTTTGTTACTAGGCCTATTTAATAGGGTGGTTATGGAGTAAATTAAGGAGATTTATTTTCTCTGTGTGCATCCACCAAATTAGAGGATGCGGTACTGGATGCAGACACTCACATTAAACTAACATTCAGAAGAACAAAAGTTCAGCATGTCTATGCATCTCAATGATTCACCATACTATAACCAATATACAAAACTGTGAGAAGGTGTGGAAATAAAGAAAATCGGTCGATGCTTCTCTCAGCAAAGGGCCTCCCTGCGCACGCATTAATTTCCTGGGCATGCTTGTTTCTTCTCAATGTTGCGAGCACTTTGAGCATGTTGGCAACTCCACAGCTAGCTAGCTGCCTCATCTTGCAATTGATGCTGACACATTTGCAGCAAACACATGAGGCAATAGAGATGACTCAACATGGGTCCATATTGTGCAGTTCCCCTGATATCATATTCATTGTCCTGAATCTGAAAAGATAGGAAAACAGTAGCTATACTTAAACGGTGTTGCAAAACAGTAGCACATATCAATAGCTCGGCATGACAAAACACGATCATCTGGACGAAGGGGATACTGACCTGCCTGAGGAAGATTACATATAATTTCATAAGTCCTTGGTTGATTTCCACCTTCGGCTGCACTGCTTGTTTGCTCCTCCACACATGACAGGATCGTTCCGCACTGCATTCAGCAAGTCAACGTACGAATAAGCTAATTTCATCTTGCGGTGGTCATTGTACCTAGTTACGAATGTAGGAATACCTGGAGCACCATGAGGTTAGCTGACAGCAGGTAGATGCAGCCATATAAATTTTGTGCGGTGCTACCAAAATTGAGGTTTGTATCCCTTCCCGTTATGAGAATTCTTCTTGAAGTTGGTAGAATGTGACGGCTTGTTCTTTGCATCAAACTTGCCTTTCCCCTGAGATTTGTTCTTGTTGTTTTGGGGCTGGTTGGGCTGGAAGTTCTTCTCGTGTACCATGTGGGCACGAGAAGCTCCCTCGGCGACCCGAGCACGTGTGTCTTTTGCTCTCGCCTTCTCCTCAAAATCAAGAGTGCTAATGAGATCCAAAACAGAAAACTCATGTCTCTTGTTTTTCAGAGAAGTAGCAAAATTGTTCCATGAAGGTGGAAGCTTGGCAATGATGGTCCCAACAACAATTTTGTCCGGCAACACACACTTAAAGTACTCAAGTTTCTTAGAGAGTGACTGTATCGCATGAGTCTGCTGAACAACAGAGCGCTCATAAGTCATCTTGTAGTCACAGACTTGCTCCATGACGTACAAATCATTGCCAGCGCCCGAGGGCCCAAACGTGGCTTCCAGCACAGCCCACATGTCTTTGCCGCTGTCAAACAACACATACGAATCCATAATGGAATCGTCAAGAACACTCAGCAGGGCGGCTTTGAAGAGGGTATCCATGTTATGAAAAGCTTCCTGCTGTGTAGGATTAAGATAGCCCTCAGGCTTACCCTTTGTTGCGTAATAGCAGTACATGATCTGAAACCAATAGACTACTCTTGTGCGCCACCTTTTATATTGCACCCCCTTAAAAGTAGGCGGCTTCAAAAGCGCAGTAAAACCACTCGGAGTAGATTTCCTGTGATCAGGTTTTTGGATTGGATTTTTGAATATATGAGCAATTTAGTATGAGATTTAATCCGAATCAGCAGTAAATAGGTAATGGAGACAATTGCAAACATCAAAGAAATCATGCGGACTAAACCAGGAGGACAGAATCACATACTATACAGCGGGAGCAGAACCGATGTGGTTGATGTTGTCACTCATGTCGTTGATGAAGAGGTTACCGAGGTCGGGGAAGATGGCTGTCCTTGAGGAAGTCGTCGCTGGCAGCAGTCACATGAGTGTGCTCCCCAAAAACCTGCTCGCCCCTCTCCCGTACAGGATCATGAAAGGCGGGGTTCGGAGGACTGCTGTCCCTTCTCGCGGTGCACGCCAGAAGGAGGGCTGGAGAAGAATTGCGTGGCGGCGCTAAGATCTGGAACGGTGAGAAACCATATGATACAGCGGCGGCTAGGGTAGACCATGTAAGGTCGGAGTATAATAGTAGGCCTTTGGCCCCCAAACCCCACGTCCAAGTCAATAATAGCTCAAAAAAAGTCAATAATAGCCCCACCAAGGTTTGTCTAAAAAATGGAGTAATTGATGCGTCCGTTAGTCCCTTTAGTATAAATACAATATCATTAATATTGGCCCCACCTTTTGTCTCACAAAGTAGAGTATGTTGGAGTACAACCGGCTACACGTTTACAATCCGCTTCTCTTCTCTCTCCTCTTCCCTCTCCTTCGACTAATCACAAATACTATATTTAAATCCTTATAGCCTGCTTATGTCATATAATTATAGTACTTTCTCTAAAAGTTACTATCCACTGTGTAGTTTGAAATGCCGGGCGTGCAGCGGGCGGTGCCCTCGGTCGGCGTGCCGCTTCAATGGCGGAAGCAGTGAGAGGTCACGTCGCCCTGACTTGCCATCAATGTGTAGCGGCGGGCTCAGCTGGCGCCGGGCGGGAAGCGCGCGCGGGAGGGGGGAGGGGTTTTTGGTGGGCCAAGAAAGTGAGAAGCCAACTTGGGATCGGTCCGGACGGGGAAATATCATGTGCTCCCATACTCTGCATATGACACTAGTCTATGTTACTACTTCCTCCTTTCCGGTTTATAGAGATGTTTAGAGTAACATAGTAACCAGCCTTGTCCTCTCCGAGTGCTCCACCATGTATAGCTGCTAAGCCTGCCACGTAGCCATAAAATATGATGTGGCACCAATAAACTAAGCACCTATGCATTGAACATTTGAGTTACTAAGCCATTTAATGCACTTAGCACCTCATCTAAAGAGCATTAATAGTATAGCCAGCTGCTGGCTATAAGCCTACAGCCCATCTTAGCACCTCATCTAAAGAGCGTTAATAGTATAGTCAACATGTACAAAGTGCCTAGGAGAACGTGCTAGAGCTGACTCTTCATGAAGAGCCCGCTTACCTTCTCTCTCCTCTTCTCTTTCCTCCAACTAAGTAGAAAGATACTAGTTTATTCCTTATAGCCCGCTGACTCAGCTCTATTACACTTTCTCTAAGCACATCTAAGCACTTACTAGCACCCCCTTGACCGTGGACCTTAACGGTGTACGTCACCTTGTGTCTCATAATTTTCCTCGTCATCATCTGAGTCCTAGAAGATCTCACCCACATCATCATTAGCATGCATCCGCCTTGATAGACAACGTGCACAGAAGGAGTAGAGGCGACTGGGGACGCACCACCACCACGTCGTGGGCACTCCGTATGTGCTCGTGTGGGTGCAGCGTGCGTGTTTTTCCATCGATGCTAGCTCTAAGCCTCTAAGGCCGAGGCTGCGGTCTTCTTTGTCTCCAACTAGTAGTTGAGCAACGACGGCAAATAGGTGCTGCAAGAGATGCGTATGCGCCGTTGCGTGCGAGCTTCGCCGTAGCACGACGAACCGGACGTCGCCGCGGATGGCGCACGCCTCCATGCAGCCGAGTGTGTGCGCATGCATGTGTTATTCACGTGCATTCTGCGGCCGAGCGTGTGTGCATGCACGTCTTGTGTACGTGCGTTGTGTGCTCCATGTTGTGCGCGTATGTGCATGAGTTGGATCGGATGGAGTTAGTGCGTTGGCTTGTGTACATATTTTAGAGTGTAGATTCACTCATTTTGTTTCATATGTAGTCCCCTATTGAAATATCTAAAAAGACTTATATTTGGGAATGGAGGGAGTATAAAACATCTTCAACTTAGCATCATGATGTACCGTTTCTAGTGGTTAGCGAAAAGTTCAAGTTCTTTTAGTTGTTTATAGGTGGGAAGGCGGCAAAAAACAGGGGGAAACACGCAAGGTTCCTTGCAGACGCTCCACCGCGAGGTTCCTTGCTCCTCCTTGGTCGTCGGGAATCTATGATCTTCAACTCTTTTCTTTTACGTGAGCTTTGTTCAACCTTTTCCCAACACGCGAGACATCTAGCATCAAGGTGCACGTGTCATGCAAGAAAATGGAGATAATCAGATAAGACTAGCCAGAATGGAGAGTAACATACACTAGTAACATACACATATCCCTATACTATGTTACTACCTCAATAGTGGGTAGTAACATAAGTGTGGTAACATGCAAAACTTCGTTTATTAGATTATAGACTCATATTGCATTGGGACATGTGATGTTACAATAACTAGATAACTTCATCTCTCCTCATTAACTCATTGCCACGTAAGCAAATTTGCTGAGTTGGACTCGATGTTACTACCGAAGTTACTCTCACTGTGGCTAGTCTAAGCAGTGCGTAAGTGAGTCGTGCGGGGGGGGGGGGAGCGGGGCGAAACCCTTTTCAAGCCGTGCACTTCAATGGCACCTACGCATTATTTTTTCTCCTCGATGTCACGTGAATAGTGCACGTAATCAACGATGGAGCACGCGATGGTAGCAATGACATGGTCAGCCCTTTTTTGGAGAGAGTACGTACTACTAGTAAATAACTTTGATGTGTCCAGTCAACTCGCAGAACGACGAGAATCTTGATTACGCCTTCTCCCTCACCAACGCGTGCGCGGTGGCTCGCAGCACGAGGATAAACTTTTGCTTACAAGCGGTGGACGTGCAGTAGTTCATTTGGTGTCAGATTGCCAGAAGCACTACTATAGAACCATCGACTTCCGGAAGAGGCGAAGAGCCAAGCGCAAGGTCACCTACTAACCTTAGGCTAGGTGTAGTGGGAGTAACATAAGTAGAGGTACCTCCTTCTTTTTATTCTATAAACAACCACACGCGAATATCAAGGTGCTGGTTACGTAGAACAAATTTCCTGCAGTCCGTGCTCAGCCCTCCTCTATCTCTCTTCTCAGCCAGCCAGCGGACGCGCAGAGCCCATCGTCTGTTTGCTCACATGCGGCCCCACATGTCAGTGAAAACGCAAGAGGACCCACTGAACCTGCACATCTTTCACCTCGACGTGCTGGTGATGAAAAAATTCCAAGAAAGATCTTTGGTGGCCGCTTTTGGAGTTACTCAAGAGTAGTAAGATTCTATTTACAGTTTAACCCAAGATGCACATCTCGTGGCTTCAACTACCACTCTATTTTCTTTCATGACACGACCTGGATGCTGGATGTCCCACGTGTCGGCAAAAGGAGGAAGAACCCGACCAAATCTTCGGTTGTGCTCTCGGATTAGACTAGTTGTGCTAACTTAAAAATTTTATTGTGTACTCCCTCCGTTCCAAAATACTTGACTTCCATTTGTCCAAAAATGGATGTACCTATATACTAAAACATGTCTAGATACATATATATTTTGACAAATAGAAGGCATGTATTGTGCAACGGAGGGAGTAGAATGGATGCAAGTTTTTGTATTGGGAAGAAGAGTACATCCATATATTGATAGAGTGCAATTTAGTAGATGTTCTATCACTTTTAGCTAGCACAGAGGCTATAGATGAGATTAGTGCACTTGTTGATACTCCTACTTGGTATGCGTGTTGCTGCTTAGACGCAGAGAAAAACGGACCGGAGGGAGTACTAGAATAGAGGCTAGACATGAGACTAGATGCGAGGAAGCAACGTCTACTTCTTTACACTCGAAGAAGAAAGAAGCACGCAAGATCGAGCCTCCGCAGATCAACAATGAATGCATCGAGAAGGCACTAATCCAACTTACAGAGTAGTAAAATGTATTCTTGTGGTTCTTGTTTTCTTTGGTCTTGCTTTTCTAGTCAAAATTATCGTTGGAGTTCGTGCAAAACGGAGGTCCGTTTGGGGTCGTGCGTTGCAGTTGGCCTTACAAGTGGGACCGCAGTTAAGGAAACCGACTATCGGCAAACCCCCACCTCGCCTGCTGCGCGATGGCTGAGTTAGAGAAACGATGAGGTTGAAGAGATTGCTCTAGCACGGACTCCAAGAAATATGGTGTCAGATGGAAGTCGTGCTGGTGGCGTGTGCCGTACTCCTAGACGTGAATGCTTGTTCTGGCCCATGCCACCCTACTACTCCTACTACTTACTATATAGTAGTAGTACTACTAGTATCGAGGATTCGAGGTGCTGGTTACGTAGTAGAGTACGATATGCTACAGTAAAAACACCCGCACAACGCGCGACGCATGTGAAGCTAGTACTCCCTCCACTCCTTTTTGGTTTGCGCCTAAGAAAATTCAGTTTTTCCCTCAAAGCTCTGCGCCTTAGCTTCTTTACCCCGCTCTTTCCACTTGTACCCATCCCATCTGTTTCGCTTTGACTGCATGTGCAGCCGCAGTAACTCCCAACTCTCTCTCCCATACCAATCGCCCCTTCCCAAGGTGTGCGCATGCAGATAGAGTGACACACATGTAGGCATGGAAGAGTGAGATGCATGCAGACTTGAAAGAGAGAAAGATGCATGCAGCGCGAGAATTCCGGTATGGGGCAGGCTCAACCAATGGTATGCATGCCTAGAAAAACTAACCCCAGCCTCTCTCGGTAGCCCATCAGGGATATAACTGTCCAATTTCAAATGAAACAATCGCTCCTTGGTATCCTGGCTTCACCTTACACGCAAACAAAAGAGGACCGAAGGGAGTACAAATAGTGTACTACTATTGTTGATTGGCCTCATCCGATAACCTGTTGCAATGCATGTACAATTATGTATTCGGAAAATATTTTTTGCCTCGTCGCACCACTCACTCACAGAAGCGACTCGAAAGCCATTCATAAATTAGTAAGTTTATCACAGGGATTTCATTTTATTACATACAACATGTCATCAACCCACATCGACAACGAGGATACATTATAAATACTAAAGTTTTCACCGCACAACAAATAACAAGCAATGAAATGAACTTTAACTCAACCATTCCTCGGCGTTGGAATCGCTTGCTTTGAACCACAAGTGATTCTCTGGGACGGGCCATCCATTGTCGATCTGGAGACCAACGCAGGACTGATCATCCAGGCTGAAGCGGCCTACTATATCAGTACCAGGGCAGGCAACCACTCAAATGTCCGAGGTATAGACACAGTTGCTTCTCATAAACGGTAGTAACATTGTGTCAACAGCAGTTGGATCACCTTGCACCATCATTGGATAGTTTTGTCCAAGGAAGAGCGAGTTTTCTCCAAGACTATCAATTCTATAACAGGGAGAAGGAGTTTGCGCTAGCACACCAGTATCCATCCCGAATATCATGCAACGGGTATTGGAATAGGTCCGGAGAGTGCGACCATGGGAGACTACACCTGCTTCCTTAGCAGTAACATCATTAGTGGGTTGTATACACACGAGAAGAGGTGATCCATCAGAATTAGTTGCCAGGCGCCAAATAGTTTATGGGCGCTACTCGTCCTCATGCTCGTGGTCATCACCATCGTCATCTCCCCCTTGGTTATAAAAATCTTCAAGTATAGGTGGTGGAATGTTCGCAGGACCTTGGAAACATAAGAAGAAGGTTAATTAGTAAAGGGAAACTTGCTAACCCGCATGCATGTGGATGAAAGAATTATAATTACGGTGGAAGACAAACGTACCGAAACAACGACTCCATGCAAAAACAGTGCCACGAGTGGTGGCAGCAAAGACAAGGCCCTCGTATTCAATTGCATCACAGTACTCATCCGTGTACAGAAACTGGTTTTTGAGCAATATCCATCAAGTCAAACCAGTAAGGATGGCAACAAGCTTGTCGAAGATAGCAACAACTTCATAGTTGTTGTAATTCCAAGAGCGGTTGGGAACTCGAGGAATTGCTATCTTCCGTAGAAGACAGTCACCATGATTGTATTTGAACGTGCATACAATACCGGTGTGCTCAACCTCTAGGCAGTCTGCCGAGATTTTTGGAAGTGGAACCCGGTCATGAGTGTACACATTCACAAGTTCCCACTCGCAGTTGGACCCAATGTAAACAACCCAATCGCCATTTGCACCTGCCCAAACCTTGCCCTCAAGCGATGGCATCTTAACATCATATGTATCATTATCAAGCGGCATCAACTTGCACAGGGAGAGGCCTCCGTCGTAACGGCGCCAGTCATCAGGGTCACGGCGAAGAAGATAGGGGAGATCAAACCGCTCCTTGACTCTTGCGTTCCTTGTAATGATGTTATTAGTTGAGTCAAGAATGGGCTTGAACGAACCTGCCAAGCTAGCCGAGGTGATGACGTCGCACCGATCAAAGAGTTCCTCCACCACGTCATCTTTCAGATCGGGGCAAGAATAACGAGGTCGTTTCCGTCCTGTTCCCTCCATGGAGAAGATGATCGAACAATGTTAGAAGAAAGGGTGAAGGGCTGAAGGAAAATGGAGGAGGGAGAGGAAGTGTGCAACAGCAGTTCCAAATTGAGAGGGAAAGGCGAAGAGTCAGTGGGCGGTTGCTAGTTTGCCACGGTTCACGAAGGGGCACCCCGGCCTACACGTCAGTTCAGAAATACTCCTACTACTCGCCGTCGTCTCACTGATATGTTGTAACAGGACCACATGTCAACGAAACATGGTGTGTAATTTCTCGTGCGAAATGCGATCTGGCCGCGTTGGCCCAAGGTGCCGCATTAGTTTTTTTTTTGAAAGTTTGCCTCGATATCGGCCTTTATTTTTTTTAACATGCAATCTGAATGGATAGCTCCTGTGGTCATCACACATGAGCAGATATAGTGATGGTTGATTTGCCCGAGAAACTTATTACTGTGGGAATCTGGGAGTACCAGCGGATTCAAGGAACATAGAAATGATGGTTGCTTCGTCCAAGCAACTTACTGTGGCGAAGGTAGGGCTCCGTGATTTGAATGCTCACTAGTCATTACTACTGTGGCGCAACGACTGGGGTGAATCTTTCCTTGAAGTTGCGTTCTGCACTCAATATTGCTGCATGGCAGGTGGAGCCGGATGAAGGATGTCCAACATGTCGGGGAAACGAAGTTGAATTGTTTCTGGCATTGCTATCAATCCTTCAGGATTTGTTTATATGTACTCATAATTTTGATGAAATTGTACTGTGATGCTATGAAGGTTTCAACTCTGGTTCCCGCAGGAAAAAAAGGTTTCAACTTAGGATTCATGTGTCTTGTCTCGAGATTATCTCGTTACAACATTCCATCAAATATAATGAAACTACCATGGCTAATGCATCTCAATGGTTCGTAGATCAACGCCAATATTCACATCACAACTGAAGACAAAGTTGTGAGAAGGTGTATAAATAAAGAAAAAAATATAATTGATCGATGTTGTTCGTAGGCATGGCTCCATTTCCTTGGCACAGTGTTCATTGCTTTGCAGCTAGATTCACCCAGCTCTGTAGCCAAAAAGAGGTGTATGAAGGACACCACAATCCGATCATTTTGTGCAGCTCCACTAAAATCGGGCGGACCATCCCTGTTTGCAAAGATATCCAGTCAGTGTGATTACAATAATAGTGGAACTAGATGATGAAACATAACAAACATAAATAGAAGCCGATCACCTCTACGATCTCTCTTTAGGACTAACTTCTTGTTGGAGAAGATTAGGCACGGAGTTGGATGAGGAGGATAGCAAACCCAATCTCCCTTTCTGCAGTCCCACAGAAATGTAAAAACGTTGCCCTTGTGACATGATGTCTACTACACAACCTTCTTGTAGACGTTGTTGGGCCTGCAAGTGCACAGGTTTGTAGGACAGTAGCAAATTTCCCTCAAGTGGATGACCTAAGGTTTATCAATCCGTAGGAGGCGTAGGATGAAGATGGTCTCTCTCAAACAACCCTGCAACCAAATAACAAAGAGTCTCTTGTGTCCCCAACACACACAATACAATGGTAAATTGTATAGGTGCACTAGTTCGGCGAAGAGATGGTTATACAAGTGCAAAATAGATAGTAGATAAAGGTTTTTGTAATCTGAAATAATAAAAACAGCAAGGTAGCGAGCGATAAAAGTGAGCGTAAACGGTATTACAATGATAGGAAACAAGGCCTAGGGTTCTTACTTTCACTAGTGCAAGTTCTCTCAACAATAATAACATAGATAGATCATATAACAAGCCCTCAACATGCAACAAAGAGTCACTCCAAAGCCACTAATAGCGGAGAACAAACGTACAGATTATGGTAGGGTACGAAACCACCTCAAAGTACTCTTTCGGATTGATCTATAAAAGAGTTCGTACTAGAATAACACCTTAAGACACAAATCAACCAAAACCCTAATGTCACCTAGATACTCCATTGTCACCTCAAGTATCCATGGGCATGATTATACGATATGCATTACACAATCTCAGATTCATCCAACCAACATAAAAGTACTTCAAAGAGTGCCCCAAAGCTACTACCGGAGAGTCAAGAATGTGTGTCAACCCCTATGCAAAGGTTCCCAATGTCACAAAACCCGCAAGTTGATCACCAAAACATACATCAAGTGGATCGCAAGATATACATCAAGTGTTCTCATAAAAGACTCAATCCGATAAGATAACTTCAAAGGGGAAACTCCATTCATCACAAGAGAGTAGAGGGGGAGAAACATCAGAAGATCCAACTACAATAGCGAAGCTCGGGATACATCAAGATCGTGCCATAGAGGGAACACGAGAGATAACACGAGAGAGAGAGATCAAACACATAGCTACTGGTACATACCCTCAGCCCCAAGGGTGAACTACTCCCTCCTCGTCATGGATAGCGCCGGGATGATGAAGATGGCCACCGGTGATGGGATCCCCCTCCGGCAGGGTGCCGGAACAGGGTCCCGATTCGTTTTTCGTGGCTCTGGGGGCTTGCAGCGGCGGAACTCCCGATCTCTATTCCGTTCTGGAAGTTTTAGAGTACACAGGTATATATGGGTGCAAGTGGTATGTCGGTGGACCTACGGGGTGCTCACGAGGCAGGGGGCGCGCCCAGGGGGGCGCCCCCCACCCTCGTGGGCAGCCCAGGACTCCCCTGACGTGCACTCCAAGTCCATCAGGTTGCTTTCCTTCCAAAAATAACTTCTCCAGTTGATTTCGTTCCTTTTTGGCTTCGTCTGATATTCCTTTTGCTCGAAACACTGAAATAGGCATAAAACAACAAATCTGCGCTAGGCCACCGGTTAATAGGTTAGTTCCAAAAATAATATAAAAGTGGATAATAAAGCCCAATATTGCCTAAAACAGTAGATAAAGTAGCTTGGAGCAATCAAAAATTATAGATACGTTGGAGACGTATCAAGCATCCCCAAGCTTAATTCCTGCTCGTCCTCGTGTAGGTAAATGATAAAAAAGATTTTTTGATGCGGAGTGATACTTTGGCATAATTTCAAAGTAAATCTTCTTAATTGTGGCATGAATATTCAGATCTGAAAGATTCAAGACAAAAGTTCATATTGACATAAAAGTAATAATACTTCAAGCATACTAATCAAAGCATTCATGTCTTCTCAAAATAGCATGGCAAAAGAAAGTTCATCCCTACAAAATCATATAGTTAGGGTATGCTTCATTTTCGTCACACAAAGATGTTCCCAGCTTCTATACCCCTAATGACAAGCCAAGCAATTGTTTCATACTTAAATAATCTCAAACTTTTTCAACCTTCACACAATACTTGAGCGTGAGCCATGGATATAGCACTATGGGTGGAATATAATATGATGATGGGGATTGTGTGGAGAAGACAAAAAGGAGAAGATAGTCTCACATCAACTACGCGTATCAACGGGCTATGGAGATGCCCATCAATAGATATCAATGTGAGTGAGTAGGGATTGCCATGCAACGAATGCACTAGAGCTATAAGTATATGAAAGCTCAACAAAAGAAACTAAGTGGGTGTGCATCCAACTTTCTTGCTCACGAAGACCTAGGGCACTTTTGAGGAAGCCCATCATTGGAATATACAAGCGAAGTTCTATAATGAAGAATTCCCACTAGTATATAAAAGTGACAACATATGAGACTCTCTTATTATGAATATCATGGTGCTACTTTGAAGCACAAGTGTGGTAAAAGGATAGTAGCATTGTCCCTTCTCTCTTTTTCTGTCATTTTTTTTATTTGGGCCTTTTTTATGGCCACTCTTTTTTTCGTCCGGAGTATCATCCCGACTTATGGGGGAATCATAGTCTCCATCCTCCTTTCCTCACTGGGACAATGCTCTAATAATGATGATCATCACACTTTTATTTTTCTTACAAGTCAACAATTACAACTCGATACTTAGAACAAAATATGACTCTATATGAATGCCTCCGGTGGTGTACCGGGATATGCAATGAATCAAGAGCAACATGTATGAAAATTATGAAGGTGGCCTTGCCACAAATACAATGTCAACTACATGTTCATGCAAAAAGCAATATGACAAAAATAATGTATGTCATGATGATGATGATGGAAGTTGCATGGCAATATATCTCGGAATAGCTATGGAAATGCCATGATAGGTAGGTATGGTGGCTGTTTTAAGGAAGATATAAGGAGGTTTATGTGTGATAGAGCGTATCGTATCATGGGGTTTGGATGCACCGGCGAAGTTTGCATCAACTCTCAAGGTGAGAAAGGGCAATGCACGGTACCGAAGAGGCTAGCAAAGGTGGAAAGGTGAGAGTGTGGATAATCCATGGACTCAACATTAGTCAAAAGAACTCATATACTTATTGCAAAAATTTAGAAGTCATCAAAAATAAAGTACTACGCGCATGCTCCTAGGGGGATAGATTGGTAGGAAAAGACCATCGCTCGTCTCCGACCGCCACTCATAAGGATGCACAGGCCAGGTACACTTCATGTTTCAAATTTGTTACACAACTTTAACCATACGTGCATGCTACGGGACTTGCAAACTTCAACACAAGCATTTTCTCAAATTCAAAATTACTCAACTAGCACGACTTTGATATTATCACCTCCATATCTCAAAGGAATTATCAAGCATCAAACTTATCTTAGTATTCAACGCACTCAAAAGAAAGTTTCACATATCTTGAATACCAAGTATATTATCATTAAGAAAATTACCATGCTAATAACGACTCTCAAAATAATCTATGTGAAGAATGAGAGATCAATAGTTTCTTTAAAACAAATCCACCACCGTGCTCTAAAAGATATAAGTGAAGCATTAGAGCAAAAATTATCAAGCTCAAAAGATATAAGTGAAGCACATAGAGTATTCTAGCAAATTCCAATTTGTGTATGGCTCTATCTCATTAAAGAATTTCAGATCTTGATACTTATTAAAACAGCAAGCAAATCTAAAGAAAACTATAATGCAAGGATAGCACAACTCATGTGAAGAAGCAAAAACTTAGGCTCAACCAATACTGACCGATAGTTGTTGAAGAAGAAAGGTGGGATGCCTAACGGGGCATCCCCAAGCTTAGATGCTTGAGACTTCTTGAAATATTATCTTGTGATGCCTTGGGCATCCCCAAGCTTGAACTTTTGTGTCTTCTTAATTCCTCTCATATCATGGTTTCTCTTTTTATCAAAAGCTTCATTCACAACAAACTCAACAAGAACTCACGAGATAGGTTACTATAAACCAATGCCAAACCTTAACATTTTCTACTGAAACAAATCACTTGAATTATTCAACATTGCATACTAAATGCCTCTTTATATTTAATACTCCTATCCTCAAATAGAATCATTAAACAAGCAAACATACGCAAACAATGCAAACATAACAGCAATCTGCCAAAACAGTACAGTCTGTAAAGAATGCAAGAGTATCAATACTTTCCTGATCCCAAAAATTATAAACTAAAATTCCCACTGTAATAAATTTATCAGATCTTAAGATGCAAAAATATACAACGTTAGACCATGCTCTGAATTTTCTAGGGAATTTTTGCAACAGCGGTAAACTTTCTGTTTTGAAACAGCAACATGCAAACTAGCAAAATAAGCATGGCAAAGGCTATCCTTGACTTTTTTATTGAAAATAAAGATTAAAAACATTATTCTAACTAACAGAAAGCAAAAACTAACAGAATAAAATGACGCTCCAAGCAAAACACATATCATGTGGTGAATAAAAATATAGCTCCAAGTAAAGTTACCGATGAACGAAGACGAAAGAGGGGATGCCTTCCGGGGCATCCCCAAGCTTAGTTGCTTGGTTGTCCTTGAATTTTACCTTGGGGTGCCTTGGGCATCCCCAAGCTTAGGTTCTTTCCACTCCTTATTCCATAGTCCATCGAATCTTTACCCAAAACTTGAAAACTTCAACCACACAAAACTCAAAACAAAACTCGTAAGCTCCGTTAGTATAAGAAAATTAAACCACCACTTAGGTACTGTAATGGACTCATTATAAATTCATATTGGTGTAATATCTAATGTATTCTAACATCTCTATGGTTCATACCACTTAATACTAGCCATAGATGCATTAAAATAAGGAAACAACACATAGAAAACAGAATCTGTCAAAAACAGAACAGTCTGTAGTAATCTGTATAAAACGTATACTTCTGTAACGCCAAAAATTATGAAATAAACTGCTGGACCTGAGTAATTTATCTGTTAATCATCAGAAAAAAGAATCAACCTAAAAGCACTCTCCAGTAAAAACTGGCAGCTAATATCGTGAGCGCTAAAGTTTATGTTTTTCACAGCAAGATCACATAAACTTCACCCAAGTCTTCCCAAAGGTTCTACTTGGCACTTTATTGAAACAAAAGCTATAAAACATGATGACTACAGTAGAATAATCATGTGGACACACAAAAACAGTAAGGATAAATATTGGGTTGTCTCCCAACAAGCACTTTTCTTTAATGCCTTTCTAGCTAGGCATGATGATGGCAATGATGCTCACATAAAAGATAAGAATTGAAACATAACGGGAGCATCATGAAGAATATGACTAGCACATTTAAGTATAACCAACTTCCTATGCATAGGGATTTTGTGAGAAAACAACTTATGCAAACAATAATCAACTAGCATAGGAAGGTAACACAAGCATAGCTTCAAGAATTTAAGCACATAGAGAGGAAACTTGACATTATTGCAACTCCTACAAGCGTATGTTCCTCTGTCATAATAATTTTCAGTAGCATCATGAATGAATTCAACAATATAACCAGCACCTAAAGCATTCTTTTCATGATCTACTAGCATAGAAAATTTACTACTCTCCACATAAACAAAATTCTTCTCATTCGGAATAGTAGGAGTATCATAAGAGACTTGAACACTAAAAATTGTTTCCACATTAAAAGAGTAATGTTCAGAAAAAGGGTAATCATAATCATGACAAGTTTTATAAATATAATCATCACTACTTTTTATACCATAAGTTTCATCACAATAATCATCATAAGTAGCAACATCGTTCTCATCATAATCGATTGAAACCTCTCCCAAGATAGTGGAATCACTAAATAAGGTTGACGCTCTTCCAAATCCACTTTCATATTCATCACAAATAGATTCAACATCCTCCAAAATAGTTTGATCACTACTTCCTAAAGTTGACACTCTTCTGAACCCACTTTCATCAATATAATCATCATAGGTAGGAGGCATGCTATCATCATAACAACTTTGCATATCAAAACTTGGGATGCTAAAAATATCATCTTCATTAAACATAGCATCCCCAAGCTTGGGACAAACATTAATTCTAGAAAATATATTCTCAAATATTTCATCCCAATCAAACATAGCTTCCCCAAGCTTGGGCCCTTTCATATCATAAGCATAATCACTCTCATCATTAAAAATATTGATAGCACCAATAGTATAGCAATTATCATCATCACAATGAGTAGTAGGAGCAACATCATTTGGGAGGGATACCTTTCTACCTTTGTTGCTCCTTCTTTTCTTCTTCTTCTTCACATTATGTGTGGGTTCAACCTTCCTCTTTGAGCTCCTTATTGATGAGATTGGTTGAATAGAAAGCTCCTCCTCGTTACCTGATTCATCATGAGAAATAATAGGAGGATATTGGGAAGTCTCTTCCCTTTCATTAGTATTCTCATCATCTTCTATTTTCTTTCTTTTCTTTATGTAATTGGCAATATAAAGATTTTCAATGCAATTCACTGCACAATACATATAAATTTCTTCTAGATCAAAATGAAGAATTCTATCAAGGGCAAATTCTGGAATAATCTTAGTTATACGTTTTATTTCTTAATAAGCCAAGAGCAAACTAAGCTCATTATCATGTGCAAGGGAAATCAAGTCATCACAATTTTTGGATACGACATGATCATGAAACAATTTGCATTGGGTACTAAAATGATCAAGTTCATTGCAAAGTTCACAAGTATGGCTAAGAAAAAATAAATTTTCAGCACATGCATCTAGCCTTTCTTGCAACCATTTAGTTTCTAAGTACTTATGTCTCTTGCAATATCTATCTTCCCTATTTGGTGTGTCCTTGCAAGCCCAATGCAGTCCACAAAAATTGACATGTTTATAGGAGACATTTTCATCATAACTAGTGAAATCATCATTAGTATCATGGATATTCAAAGAATTCATACTAACAACATTGCAATCATGCTCATCATTCAAATGTTTAGTGCCAAACAATTTAGAGATTTCTTCTTCTAGCACTTGAACACAATTATCCTTTCCGTCATACTCATGAAAGATATTAAAAAGATGAAGCATATGAGACAAACTCAACTCCATTTTTTGTAATTTTATTTTATAAACTAAACTAATGCTAAAACAAGAAACAAAAAGATTTGATTGCAAGATCTAAAGATATACCTTCAAGCGCTAACCTCCCCGGCAACGGCTCCAGAAAAGAGCTTGATGTCTACTACACAACCTTCTTCTTGTAGACGTTGTTGGGCCTGCAAGTGCACAGGTTTGTAGGACAGTAGCAAATTTCCCTCAAGTGGATGACCTAAAGTTTATCAATCCGTAGGAGGCGTAGGATGAAGATGGTCTCTCTCAAACAACCCGGCAACCAAATAACAAAGAGTCTCTTGTGTCCCCAACAAACCCAATACAATGGTAAATTGTATAGATGCACTAGTTCGGCGAAGAGATGGTGATACAAGTGCAAAATAGATAGTAGATAAAGGTTTTTGTAATCTGAAATAATAAAAACAGCAAGGTAGCGAGCGATAAAAGTGAGCGTAAACGGTATTGCAATGATAGGAAACAAGGCCTAGGGTTCATACTTTCACTAGTGCAAGTTC
Source organism: Triticum aestivum (assembly GCF_018294505.1). Taxonomy (NCBI): domain Eukaryota; kingdom Viridiplantae; phylum Streptophyta; class Magnoliopsida; order Poales; family Poaceae; genus Triticum; species Triticum aestivum. Next base: position 52,179,154 of record NC_057813.1, read on the forward strand.
TCTCAACAATAATAACATAGATAGATCATATAACAAGCCCTCAACATGCAACAAAGAGTCACTCCAAAGCCACTAATAGCGGAGAACAAACGTGGAGATTATGGTAGGGTACGAAACCACCTCAAAGTATTCTTGCGGATCGATCTATAAAAGAGTTCGTACTAGAATAACATCTTAAGACACAAATCAACCAAAACCCTAATGTCACCTAGATACTCCATTGTCACCTCAAGTATCCGTGGGCATGATTATACGATATGCATCACACAGTCTCAGATTCATCTAACCAACATAAAAGTACTTCAAAGAGTGCTCCAAAGCTACTACCGGAGAGTCAAGAACGTGTGCCAACCCCTATGCATTGGTTCCTATCGGATTTCGGGTTCCGGCAGACCCTCTAGGTTCGAACTCTGGGGTGCGCGCGGAGATCTCGCCCTCTACTACGTGCTCCTCGCCGCCTCGCCTGGATCTAAGCTATGAAAAGAGCAATACAAGAGACACAGTGTTTATACTAGTTCGGGCCACCATTGTGGTGTAATACCCTACTCTAGTTTGTGGTGTGGTGGATTGCCTCTTGGGCTGATGATGAACAGTACAAGGAAGAACAGCCTCGCGAGGGTCTGATCTTGGCTGGTGCAATGAACTGCTAGGGGGAGTTCAGTTGCTCTTTCTACTGGCTTCCAGATGAGGATCCGATTGCCCTACCTTGTGGGTGGCTAGTCCTAGTTATAGGCAAAGGCCCTGGGCCACTTCCCAAATATTGAGCGGGAAGGGTGCCAACAATTGGCCATTTTGAAGGGGAACATCTAGTTCACTTATCCTGACTAAAGTTGGTCCTCGCCTGTCAAAGGCTCTGACGATGACGCTGGCTTGGGCTCCACAATGACCTCCATCCTGCCATTCTGCTGGTCTTGGTCTCGTTGCACCGAAATGGATGCCTTTGCTTGATGTTCTCGCCTGCGCTTGCTCCCTTTGCACCAAAAAGGAAAGGAGGACACTGCACGGGCTGGCGCCCGCCTGGCGCCCTTGGTCGTCATGGCTTGCGTCATGGGCACCTCGTGAGGTACCCCGCCTTGATCTCTCCGCCTCCTCGCAAGCCAGCCTAACTAGGCCGTGCCTGAGGAGGCTCCTTGTCGTCCACCCCACGAGGCTTGGCCCCTCGCGAGGTTCTTGAGCTTGTGCTGATGAAGATGGGCCGCGCTGGGCCGCCCCTTGAGCCACGCCGCAGGCCGCAGGGAGGCAAGTCTGGGGACCCCCGTTCCTTGAACGCCGACAGTAGCCCCCGGGCCCAAGGCGCGCCCGGACTTGGCTGAGCAGAGAAGAGAAGGGGTAAGTGCAAAGCGCCGCGGGCCCTAACAGCCTGCGGCCTCGGGCGCCGCGTGGCGGTTGATTGGACGTCGGTGGCCCTGCTCCCCCACGCCTCCTCATTTTATGCCCAGTTAGGCGGACCCGTGGTTGCACATAGTCTTTCCTCTTTTCGCCGCTCGACCGTCCCCTGCTCTTCCTCCTCTCGAGCTCAAGTCTCTACTTCCAATCCAATCTCGAATCCTCCCTCTTCCCGTCGCCATGGCTCCGACGAAGAATGGAAAAGGGAAGAAACCGGTGCCTCCACCTCGCTCATCGTTTGCGGATCCAGCCGTCGATCGATCGATCATACTCAACCGAGAAGGCTTGGGCAAGGTCAGCTCTGCTCTGGCCACCATCTTCAACGAGTGTGGGAGGACGACGGCCTGGCCCGCATCCCACTTCTCCATCGACAGGGTGGTCACCGAGGTCCACTACTTTGCCGACGCCCTGTGGGCGGGATTGGTTCCCCCCTTTTCCGATTTCTTCAACGCTGTGCTTTCCCATTACCAGATCCATATGATGCATTTGGGTCCTGAATCCATTACTCTTCTTGTCGTCTTTGCCTTTGTCTGTGAGGCGATGATGGGCATCCCTCCTTCGGTTGCCTTGCTGCGCCACTTCTTTTCTCTGTGCCTCGTCGATCCCACCCAATGCTCAGGGTGCGTGAGCTTCATTGCCGCACCAGAAACAACGGCTTCAGGGATTGATTTCAGCCTTCCTCCGTCCGCGGCTGGGTTCCGTGAGTGGTGGGTGTACGTGGATGTAGGGGTGCCCAGCCCCCTGCTTTCGGAGCCAATGTCGCCCACTGTCCCCAATTCAGGCTGGGGCCAGGAGACGCTTATGAGCCGCCGGCTCATCTTCGTCTGGCATCACTTCGCGCTCTTGAGGGCGCTTGGTGTGACGGCTCCCAAGGTGGTGAAGGAGTTCCTGCTACGCCGCATTGCTCCTCTCCAACGCCACTCCCACCGGATGTGGGCCTTCAGCGGGCGTGAAGATCGCATGAGGCTCCAGGAGGAGGACCTGACGCCCGAAGTGCTGAGGAAGGTGCTCTTGGTCTTGACTGGGGACCCTTCCCCCGGCAGCGTCCGGCATGGGGGGGCTTTGCTGTACCTTTGCTCGAACAGGGGCAACTTTGTGAAGCAGATGCCCGGCTTCGACGAATGGGGGCTGCGCCCCGCTGGCCTCAGGGGTCCTCGCGAAAACCCAGTGATGGTGACTGCCCTCCCAGTCGCCCATGGCGGTCCTTCCTCAAGTGGCGGAGCAGGGAGGCATGGGCCGCCCGGAGGCTGAGGGGGCCCCCGCCGGAGTGCCGACGCCAGGCGGCACTCCTGAGGGGGCAGCTCCTGAGGCCCGAACTGCTGCGGCTGGAGGCGTTGAGCCGCTGCCCACGGCGCCCGCGGTTGAGGCCCCTGGGGCTCCAGCTATCCTTCTTGGTGAGGCGACCGGCGGCGCGCATCAGGACGACGCACCAGACGCTGGGCATCTTGACGCTTCTTCCTCGTCGCAGGCTGACCCCTACGCTCAACTCCTCGGTCGCTTCTGCGTGGACTTCGAGGCTCTCTAGAAGAAAAGGGAGGCCTTGGGTGACGATTACCCTTACCTCCTGCTAAAGCGCCAGAAGTATTTCGCCATTGATGAGTAAGCCTTCCCCTTTCCTAGCTCCTGATCCTCCCGTTGCTTTGGCTGATCCTTGCTCTGCAGGGCCCTTCCTGCCGAGCTCACGGAGATGGCTGAGGAGCCATCCCCCCAGGCTCCGCCCTCTCCATCTCCTTCGAGCGCTTCGAGTTCCAGCAGAGCCCTTGCGGTGAGGCCGGCCAGAGAGGTGAGCCATCCTGTGGTGCGTCGCGGCCCTGCGCGCCTCCCGACCCTCCTTCGCGAGCCCCCTCGAGGCATAGCCAGCCTGCCTTGGGCTTCGCATCTGATCGTGGATGGCGATTGGCTGAGGTCGGCCATGCGCTCTTCATTTGGGGATGGGCCGGCTCCTGGCCGGGCTACTGGCGAGGCGTGCCCGGCCATCGCGAGGGCACCAGCCCCCAGCCCCCTGCCCAGAGAGGGAGTGCTGATTCGCGGCCCCCCGCGCTTACTTGTGGCAGAGGACGACACAGAAGACGTGCTCGAGCGCGCCCGAAGCCGTCGCATTGTTCGACAAGAGTTTCTCTGGAGGGCGGCTGACACGGTGAGCCGGCTTGGTGAAGAGCTTGCTGATGAAGACGCGCGCCTTGAGGCTGAGGGCCTACGCCTGGTTGGAGAGAGGCGCAAGCTGGAGGCGGCCGTTGACCTTGCACGCCACCAGCGTGACCTCGACAATGACGAGGCCGAGGCGTTGCTGGCGGCCTCTCGAGAGGCTTGTTCCCAGGCCGTCGAGGAGGCCCGAGAGGCTGACCGGCGGCGCGTGGCGTCGGAGGAGCGGGTGCGGGAACTCTTGGCCCGGTGCCACTCCCTGGAGCAGCAGGTGGAGCTGCGTGAGACGGCCCTTGCGTGATGAAGGTGGCTTTGGTCGACCAGGCAGAGCTCCTGAGGCATGAGGAGGCACTGACTCTAGAAGCCGCTGAGCGCGCACGCGATCTCGAGCGTCTAGAGACGAGAGAGCTCTTGGTGACACAGGCGGAGGACGACATTGCTGCGCGCGAGGCCCGAGTCCTAGTAGAGGTTGAACGCGGGGTGACGACGGCCCGCTTGAACCTTGAGTGTGAGTTCGAGGAGATGCTGGGGTTGATCCGGGTCGAGGCCGAAGGCAGGACTGCCGCCCTCGACGCGGTGCAGGAGGAGCTGGCTACCTCCCGCGCCGAGGCGCTTCTTCTCCGCTAGCGGGTGGACGAGGCTGAAGCCATTGCGTGGTCGAACAAGGACGAGATATGCCAGCGGCGGCTTCTGGAGCACGAGCATGGCACCATGCTCACCACTCTCCGGGAGAGAGCCAACATAGCCTTGGGTAACATCTGCGAGGCGGCTGTTGACGAGCCGCATGCAGCCAACTATGCTGGCAATCTTCAGTTCATCACCGACGTGGTGACGCAGCTGGAGGCGCGGTCGGTTGGTGCCAATAGGCTGGTGGAGGAGAGGAGCCGCGCCCTGCTCATTCGCGCCTTCTCTCGTGTCTTCAGCCATCTTCAGAACATGGTCCCCAACTTGGACTTTGATGCCGCCATCGCCCCAGTACCCTAAGCCGTCCGCGGCGACCTGGCGTGCTGGGTGGAGGACAACGTGGATGCCCTTGTCAGGGCCTTCGCTTCTGATAACGACGGCGTGGTCGTGGCTGCTGATGGAGGTGACGTGGTGAACGTCCCTGACGCCGCTGATGGCGACGCGGAGGGTGATGGCGAGGCCAGCGATGCCAGCGACGATTCAGGAGGCGCCCCCGAGGATGCATTGGGGGATTTATCCGACTGACCTCGTGTTGTCCTTGCTTCCTTACCCTGCACAAATAGAGTTCGGGCCTTGCCCTAAAGGTTGTAAGAGCATTTTGGGAGGGGGAGCCCCTCATGTAAAAACTCGTATTCAGCGTATTAGTAGATGCAATATCACCCGTACGACTGCGCCAAGCGACTGACTTTACAACGAGCTGGTTGTCTTGTTTACCTTCGACCCGCGTGGGCCTCGAGTCAGCCTGCGGAGGGCTGTGGTGCCTCGAGCGTCTCCTGAATGAGCCCATCTAACCTGTAATGAAAACCTCCTAAGAGGGTGCGGCGACGCATTCTGGGCAGCACGCAAGCTAGGCCTAGCCCGGCTCGCGAGGGGCTCATGAGGGGAGGCAGCTGAGGCGAAGTGGTAACCATAACGCTAGAGATTGCCCGAATGAGACTAAACACCCCTTCGCCGAACACACGCAAATCTTCAAGCTCAAATCCAACTTAAATTCAACGGGGGAAAACGACAACCAAGGGGAAAAGCAACGAAAGCAGAAAAAAGGCCGCGTCCGGCACCTAGTCTAGTCTTGGATGTCTTCTCACCAGCGCGGAGCTAAGTGCTGCCACTGGGCATGGAGGGAGCCCCAGGGCCTGAGGCCAGCACCCCTGAGACTCCGGGGCGTGTACAGCCCCACTCATTATTACGTGAGAGTGTCACTGGGCGGCGAGCTTCACAGGTACTGGGCCTTGTTCACAGGTACCGGCCTAGCTTCATATCGCCAAACAAGGGCCCGCCTTGCGCCACACTCTAGTGTCACCGACGATGACCGGAAACCAGGACGCCGCCGATGGGGTAGAGCGGTCGCCAGCGGTTCCCCCGATGACCACATGTCCTCCGCCAGGGGCAGGCCCTGAGGCACCTCCTCAGCAGAGGGCCTACCTCCTGAGGACGCCTTGCTCCGAATGCCGCCATGGTGATGCCGGATCTTGGCCCCTCTCCTGCAGCCCCCGGCGCCCTCCTCCTGAGGGGTAGGAAGCTGCGGGAGTGGGGCAGCCGCCCGTTGTGGTGACCTGCACTTCCTGCGATCCATGGGTGGCATATGCCAGCTCCTGAGGAATTAGTGGTACCTGATAATCGTTGTTTCTAGCGTAGCCGGTGGGGCCTTCCTGGGGATCCTGGAAGAGCTCAGCTTCTGGTGCCTCGTCCCCCCAGCTTGGGCCGAGGAGCGAGCCTTGTTCGTGCTCATGCGCGCGCCCTTGGTCCATCATGTGGGGCACGTACTCTTCTGGGGCCGCCATTCCGAAGGCCGTGCCGTAGCGCCCCGCGCGCCATGCAGTGCTGCTTGAGGCACCCGCCTGAGGGTGGTAGCGCTGTAGCCCACCGGGGCCGTGGGTCGTGGCGAGTCCTCCTTCGATGGCCATGGGCGGGGCAGCGCCGCTGCTGGCCCAGTGCTGATGGCCTGGCCGGAGTTGGGGTGGCCTTGAAGTCCGCTTGTGGCTGCACGGGCATGCATGGAGCCTGCGTGCGGGCCACCCTGGACCTAAGGTGGTAGTTGGGTGCAGAAGGGGGGAGCCCCCAAGGCGGCGAAGCCCAGGAGCTCTGCCACCCGCTCTAGCAGCACGTCGTGACTACCTTCCGGCAGCCTTCATTGCAGCAGCTCTCGGGCCACTATGAGCGCGACCCTTGAGTTCGCCTGCTCCCGTCGGATGTATGGTGCCATGGCCGCAGTGTGGTGGGAGGCCCTTGCCGCCGACCGCGCCTGCCGCGTCGTGAGAGCTTCCACTGCCTGTCTGCGCCGCCTGCGGCTCGCAGCGCCCTGCGGATCGCGAGCTGCCTAGGGCATGGGGTTGCCCGGGGCGAGCGGCTCTGTGTGGGCGGGCCAGGCCGCCCAGGGATCAAGGTTTCCTGCCTAGTCGCCGGACATGATGATGACAATGCAACGGGACGCGAAGCGGCAGAAGCTGGATTCCGGCGCACCCCTACCTGCCGCGCCAAATGTCGGATTTCGGGTTCCGACAGACCCTCTAGGTTCGAACTCTGGGGTGCGCGCGGAGATCTCGCCCTCTACTACCTGCTCCTCGCCGCCTCGCCTGGATCTAAGCTATGAAAAGAGCAATACAAGAGACACATGGTTTATACTAGTTCGGGCAACCATTGTGGTGTAATACCCTAATCTAGTTTGTGGTGTGGTGGATTGCCTCTTGGGATGATGATGAACAGCACAAGGAAAAACAGCCTCGCGAGGGTCTGTTCTTGGCTGGTGCAATGAACTGCTAGGGGGAGTTCAGTCGCTCTTTCTACTGGCTTCCAGATGAGGATCCAATTGCCCTACCTTGTGGGTGGCTAGTCCTATTTATAGGCAAAGGCCCTGGGCCTCTTCCCAAATATTGAGCGGGAAGGGTGCCAACAATTGGCCATTTTGAAGGGTAACATCTAGTATACTTATCCTGACTAAAGTTGGTCCTCGCCTGTCAAAGGCTCTGACGATGACGCCGGCTTGGGCTCCACGATGACCTCCATCCTGCTGTTCTGCTTGTCTTGGTCTCGTTGCACCGAACTGGATGCCTTTGCTTGATGCTCTCACCTGCGCTTGCTCCCTTTGCAACAAAGCGGAAAGGAGGAGACTGCGCGGGCTGGCGCCCGCCTGGCGCGCTTGGTCGTCATGGCTTGCGTCATGGGCACCTCGTGAGGTACCTCGCCTTGATCTCTCTGCCTCATCGCGAGCCAGCCTGACAAGGCCGTGCCTGAGGAGGCTCCTTGTCGTCCACCTCGCGAGGGTCTTGAGCTTGTGCTGATGAAGATGGGCCGCGCTGGGCTGCCCCTTGAGCCATGCCGCAGCCCACAGGCAGGCAAGTCTGGGGACCCCCGTTCCCAGAAAGCCGATAGTTCCCAATGTTATGAAACCCGCAAGTTGATCACCAAAACATACATCAAGTGGATCGCAAGACATACATCAAGTGTTCTCATAAAAGACTCAATCCGACAAGATAACTTCAAAGGGGAAACTCAATTCATCACAAGAGAGTAGAGGGGGAGAAACATCATAAGATCCAACTACAATAGCGAAGCTCGGGATACATCAAGATCATGCCATAGAGGGAACACGAGAGATAACACGAGAGAGAGAGAGAGAGAGAGAGAGAGAGAGAGAGAGAGAGAGATCAAACACATAGCTACTGGTACATACCCTCAGCCCCGAGGGTGAACTACTCCCTCCTCATCATGGATAGCGCCGGGATGATGAAGATGGCCACCGGTGATGGGATCCCCCTCTGGCAGGGTGCCGGAACAGGGTCCCGATTTGTTTTTCGTGGCTCTGGAGGCTTGCGGCGGCGGAACTCCCGATCTCTCTTCCGTTCTGGAAGTTTTAGGGTACGTAGGTATATATGGGTGCAAGTGGTACGTTGGTGGACCTACAGGGTGCTCACGAGGCAGGGGGGCGCGTCCAGGGGGGCGCCCCCCACCCTCGTGGGCAGCCCGAGACACCCCTGACCGGCACTCCAAGTCCATCAGGTTGCTTTCCTTCCAAAAATAACTTCTCCAGTTGATTTCGTTCCTTTTTGACTTCGTCTGATATTCCTTTTCCTCGAAACACTGAAATAGGCATAAAACAACAAATCTGGGCTGGGCCTCCGGTTAATAGGTTAGTCCCAAAAATAATATAGAAGTGGATAATAAAGCCCAATATTGCCTAAAACAGTAGATAAAGTAGCATGGAGCAATAAAAAATTATAGATACCTTGGAGACGTATCATGACATTTTGGCGGAACTACACAAAACACTCTTCAGAAAAGTGATTTGTGTAGTTCACCAAAAGGTTGCAATAGCAACGAGGTGAAAATGGATAGCCCTGTTTGCAAAAGGAGGTCGAAAGGAAACAATTACTGCCCAATAACACGAGTTGAAGACACATGCGCCGACAAAAAAGAAGCATGTTCCATGTAAAAAGGGAAAGATGGCACATCGTGGTTTATCAAAAATGGTTTGAGGACGAGATTGCAAGATGGAAAGTACGCCGGCTGAGATTCGATTTAAGCAAACAACTAAAGAATATCCACATGCAGCAACATGGGAAGATGGGCAGTGGAGCAAGGCCGGAGGAAGTTGTACCTGAGGGTCGTCGGGATGTTACTAGGAGGGTGCCGGTGGCCGGGATCTGCCCATACTGCAGCAGCGAGCAAGTGGCGAAGGCCCTACCATGCCGGAGCTTGGTCAGAGAGAATGACGGGTACTGTAGATCGGGATGAGCTTCCTCAACACCGTCGAACGGAGAGATGATGCACATCGTCCCTTTCCACCGGCGGACGGGATGCGGCCGAATCACTGACCAATGCTGAGAGAGACAGGCCACGGCGGCCTTATGTGAGATTGTGTGATGAGACTCATGAGAGACAAACACATTTTTCCATTTTCCCCCACGGCAATCGTTTTATATTCTAGGCATGGTACCCGACCCTCCTTCGAGTAAACAACCGCTACACACGTCAAATTATCATGTGGGCTGCCTTTTCATACAGAAACGAACTCCACCGTGTACCCGCGCGTGTGTGGCCGGGAACGAGACGTGAGTACGTGCGTCCTACGTGCACTTCTTCCTTAGGTGCAGGTACGTACATGGGTGTGTGTGAGAGAGATGGTTTGTGCGAAACAGAGGCAATGTGTTGATGATATCTCAATCAGAAAAACATAACATATGCAATGTGTGCGAAACAGAGTCATGGACGTGAGATATCGATAGAATTGAAAACACGGATGAAGTGTGTGGCTGCGCGATTGATAAAGAGTGCCATCGAATTTGTGTTTGCCCATGTCAAAGATACAGGGCGGCTGGCCTACTGGAATTTGAGAGGGCAGAGGTGCAGTTCTTCTCCGTGGCATGGATACCTACCTACAATGTACGACTATCGGTGTGTTTGTGTGTGGGGGGGGGGGGGGGTAGAGACCAGTCGACTAGTATGTGTGTGGGGAAGGAGAGAGACCTAGCTATGTATTGAGGGAGATCGATCGACATCCATGGATATGTGTAGCAGAGGAATAAGGTTGGGAAAAAGACAAAGGTAGGGCGTCGGAGGGTTGGTGGTGGAGTGGCATCTCACAAATGGTGGGAGAGGCCTGCTAGACAAACGGAGGTATGAGTGCAATATCAATAAGAGAGGGCGGGGGATGTCTGTCTGTCTATGCACGTGCGTGTGAGAGACGGGTCGGGAGGTATTCAAGGGTGATGAGGGTTGAAGATATGGTTGTGGTAAGCATGCGTAACTACATAGGAAGATCAACCGTCGTGTTTCCGAGAAAGGAGAGACATAACTAGCGAGGTAAGTGTATTGGTGCTTGGTGAAAACGAATTATAGTCGACCTGGCTATATGTAGGGAGATCAGTTCATATACACGCCTGCATGTGTTAGAAGCAAATAAGGTCTGGAGAGGCAGGTAGGGGGAGAGGGTGTGGCTAGGAGGTGGTGCAAGAGGCCTACCATGTCGAGGGGGGAGGAGTGTGCGAGCATGTGATTAATGAAAAGAGGGGCGGGAGTGTGCACCTGTGTGGTATCGTATTGGACATATGGGGGCATGGACGGTGAGAAGAGAAGAGGGGAAGTATATATGTGTTTGTTGTACGCACACTTGGCTAGAGAGGTATATCGACCGGGGGCCTACACACACCGCTGGTGGACGACCTAAAGAGAAATAATGAACATGCGCGATGGAGGGGACGCTAAGGGAGTGTGAGGGGGCGGGCATGTGCATGCACGATAGAAAGTTAGCGCTAGCTAGCTACAAATAGAAGAGGATCGTGAAGGTGTAAATGACGAACAAAGATCATAATTCATTATAAAAAGGTGGATACAGATACTTGAAGAAGATATCATAATGTAGAACATTGATTATAATTTGGGCTAATGTGTGGCTTTTGCAACTCAGGTATAAATACTTGTCATAATGTAGGGGGCGAGGCACTATACTTTGTGTGATAAACACGGTGTACGTATGGAACATGGTTTAGATTCTGAATATATAGTTAGTGCATCAAATGTACTATTATTTGGAATCAACATCAAGTGTATTCAAAAAATAGAATTCGAGTTCATGTAGTACACATAGTTCATATCTATCTCTATAGTAATCATGTGGTGTGTTATTAAGGTAATACACGAATGATGGTTGAAGTTGGAAACAATCATGATTGTAGATTCTTATTGAAATAGAGAAATAAATTCAAATTTAGTTCAAATTGCAGCGGTAGTATAGACATTTGGAATGCACCAAAATGTTGGTATGAGTAGCTTTGAATAGCATTTGTATAGTAAACAGGGCAAGATTCTCTCTTTGTGTGGTGTGAATAGTGTTATTTTTTTGTTTTCTTTTTGGTTGAGGGAAGTGCGAATTGATTTGGTACGTACAAGTACAATATTACAACACATTAGGCTTGTCCCTAAAATTCAACCCACGTCTTGTTATATCCTGAAAATTCAGATATCGTGCTCCCAAAACTGGCGCCTTCACAACTCGCGCCTTGCTATCCCGAAATTACAACACGCGCGAAAACTCCCTCTAGCTGCCAAATCCTGACACGTGAAATCCTCCTTCTAACCGTGAGCCGAAAGGGCCGCTAGTTCAAATCGGTGGGGGTACTTTTGTAACACACCCTACATTTTGGACAAGCGCGTCCCTAAGTCATGCTTCACCCCTCCCACCGCCCCCTTTTCACCATTCGAAATCCCAGGCCGCCATAACCTCTCCGCTCCAGCCGCGAAACCCCACCCTCCCCTGTCCGCCACGTCACCGCTGCCCAGCCGGAGCCTCTTCCCCGACGACATCGTCCACCGCAACAGCTCGACGTCCCTCGTCCACCTCCCCGGATGAGGATCTGTCGTCCATCTCGCCGTCCAGCCGGTTCAGCCGCCCCGTCCTCCACCTCAAAGGAGCTGCTCCGACGATTGCCTCGTCTACCGCGGCTGCTCCATCCCTACAGCGCCGGCTTAACCTGCTCCACCGAAACTGCAGCATCCTCACCGACTCCTCGGACGAAGCCGAGGCCTACTCGGCGCCACCAAAGAGGTTGTACACTCATAGCATCGCACCTTCTTGTTAACTTGATCTCCCGGCGCCGACGGTGCTCCATCCCGCACCCCCATGGAGCGGCTACCTTCAAGCCGGCGCCACGGGCGACATCTCCACGGCGGCTCTCCCCTAGTGCGAGGCCCCTTCGGCGCTGGCGTCCATACCAGCCGGATCTGCTGCTCCGGCTCCCGCTCGATCGGTCGCTCGCCCAGCTGCTACTCCTGCTCTCCCCCTCGCTCGTGCTGCTGCTCTGCTCCGACTAAGCCACACTTTAGTCGACTGAATCAACTTTTGGGTCAGTCGATTTTCAGGGGTTGGGGGGGAGGCTCGCCGGAGTTAAGGAAGAACCACCCGCAGCGGGGACGGGGGCTCACCGGAGAGGTACCCCACTATCTCTCTTATGGATCAGGGTGGGGGCGGGGGTCTAGAGGGTTGGCTGGGGCGGCGGTGGCGAGTTGTTTCGGGGCGGCGAGGCGGCGCTGGGGCCGGCGGTTCGGCCGGTGGTGGCTGGCGGCTCGGGGGGGGGGGGGGGCAGGTTGAAGATGAACTGCAGGCCCTCCCTAAACTACATGTCAAGTGCCTCTCTGCTACCATTGCGTTCAGTTTCGACAGTAGCATTCAGATTCCACAGTAAATTTCAGTTCTGACAGTTAAGTTCAGAGTCAACAGTTTTTACCTCATTTGTTGTAGTCAGGTGGTTTTTGGTGATGTTAAGTTTACATCCATTTTACATCATCTATTGGAGATGCTATTAGAATCCCACTTGAGACTGACGATGTCTGTCTTGTGCTGCTTCAGCCTTGATGTCTTACGGCTCACCGGAGCTGCTCCAACGACAGAACGATCCATCACAACACAGCAGTGCCCAGGACGCCGTCTATAGATTCCTCAGATCTTCCTCCACACCTCCGACAGCCACCTCTGCCTGAACTGCTTCATCGACCAACCCAATGATGCTGAGGTCGACACGGCTACGACAAAGAGGTTGTACACTTGTTGCATCACTTATTACTATACATTCACGTCGATCCATTAGGGCTATTTTGGTTCAATGGAAAAAATAGCAAGGGAATTTTCCAATGGCACTCCACTATTCAATTATTCATGCATTTTGTTGAAAGGAATGAAGCAAAACATCCACCTGGACCTACTTTTCAAAATCCCATGCATGAAAACAAGACCAAGTGCATTAGTGCCAGAATAACATTCTAACTATACACGCTTTCACATGGTTTCTCTTTATTTTGGCCATGTTTCTTTGCATTCCTCTGCTCTTCCAATTCCTGTAAACCAAATGCCCAAGTTGACAGAAATCATGTGTTTACAAATGCTCTGTTTACCATGTGCATTTTCCTATCCTATTCCGGTGTTTTTCCTATCCCTGTGTTTTAAGAATCATGCAAGCCAAATTAGCCCTTAGAGAATTACTTCAGTTACAGGTACGTGTCGACGGGAACTTTGTGTGGTTTGTCCCGCTCCTGCCGCGACGTCGTCCACCTCACCTGAGCTGCTCCATCGACAGAAGCATCCACCAAACCAGACATCACGACTCCTGACCGTCTTTCGCCGCCTCAGATCTCCTTCCTTGGCGCCGACACCCACCCCAACGACGTCACCATCATCGACTCAGCAGATGAACCTGAGGTGTACACGGGTCCACAAGAGAGGTCGCACTCTTTTGTTTCTGCTTATGTTATGCATTGCTTAAACTTACCTACTACTTTATCGTCCTTCTCAGCTCTTGGACTCCCAACTCAGGTCCAAATTAATGTTCAAACTTGAGTTCTAAATTAGTTGTGGGGCACATATCGAGGAAGCAATGAATAGTCTGTCTTTCTAATATCTGGTTCACCTAGGGTATGCCTATGTTGTTCATCTTGGGTGGGAAACAAATAGTAAAGCAATCATCATCTGTCTTTTTATTAATTTAAAGCAATCATCAGCCTGCTATCATTATTTTTGGATCCATCCACTGGTTGTTACCATCACTCTAAATTTCTGCATGCTCTCCTTACATAATCTCACCATATTTTTTCGTATGCATGTCAGATATTGTACACAGTCATGCTGAACATTTAGAGAAAAAGAGAAGAGTTTTGCGCGGCTATACAATGTCATGCAGACATCGCTCCATGGTGGGTTCAATGGCAAACCCTCCCCACCCCTCTCTAGATTGTAATCCAGAGGAAAATATCTATTCTGAGGCGGATTCAGACGCCGCTGACCACTCCTATTTACCCCCAAGGTGTTTGCTCTACCTTGGCATGATGATGTTAGTCATATCATGCATATGTTGCCTTGCAGTGCCTACTTTTTACATCATATATGTCGTTTGCTTAGTTTAGACATGTTCTGTCATGCCACCTGTTTAGTTTCTATATCATATTTGGGAATTATGCAGTCTCATGTCTTTTAGCCAGCCATAATATATGTGAAATATGCAATGCCATCCTATTTAACCAGGCATCATATATTTGAATATCTTGCCCATCCTTTTCTTCATTACATTTCCATTTGTCGACAATGTTTTTACATTAAACTACTCTTGCTGTGAATCAGCCATTTCGGTGGGAGATGGAAAAATCTGGAGTGAAAACAAGGCCTTCAAAGCAGACAGCGCTACCTGTCGAAGCAGATCTCTTGTTGGGTCCCGATAGCTCCTCAGAGATGGATTCAGAGACAGATGACCATTCCTATTCCCCTACTGAGGTGTATGCTCTAACTTGGCACGGTTATACTGCTCATATCATGCATACGGTGTCTTGCATTTCATAGTTTAGACGTCATATACACAATATTCAACACCATATTCTTAGTTTAGACATCATATCGAATGCCCTCTCTTTAGCATATAAATCACATATGTGAATTAAATGATGCGATCCTGATTACTTAGATAACATGTAGGTGAATTATGTCATGCGATCCTATTTAGTTATTCATCATATCTTTGAATTATGTTATGCTATGCTATCCAATTTAGATAGACATCATATATGTGAAATTATGTCATGCTATCCGTTTTAGTTAAACAATATACATGTCAACTATTTCATGCCCTCTTTTTTCCACACTATCTATTGCATCTGTCTCTCATACAATGTTTGTACATTCAACTATGTTTCCTGTTTATCAGCCATTTGAATTGGAGCGGGTGATGCCAGTATCTAGCGGAATAAAAACACGGTCTTTAAATAAAACAGTGCTACCTCTTGGTGGAGATAGCACCCCAGTTGTACATGCACAAGAACCAGCCCTACCACACATAACCCAAACTCTCGTAGATTGTACCCCTACTGCAATGGACAGAGAACCAGCTTTGCCCAATCTAACCCCAACCCCAGCCGATAGTAACCCAGTTCCTGTTGACACAACACCATCTCCACCAAAGAGCACCCAAACAAGATCAGTTAGTAAGGCAGCTCCAGTACCCAAAGGGCCAGTACTATCACGGCGAACCCCAACTCCACCAGTTAGTACGCCTATTCCTATGGAGGAAGCACAACCAGCCAGTCGTAGTTGAGCATCTATCGCATTTGATGTTGTTAAATCGTATGTGCGCATCTTCCCATCTTGGAAATATTATACTGAAGATGAAGGAAAATGCCAGTTGCAGGTGTTTCTCCAAGAGTTATGTGTAAGTAATGTTATTCATGGCAATTACTTTGCTTCGTCCCATACATCCTACCTCCATGATGGTTATAATACAACAAATTTTCCCATTTTTCTCTATAGAGAAGGACCGATTTGGAAACTCAGGATGAGGTAACCTGTGCTAATACCTCTGCTATCTTCAAGAATGCTTGGTGGCAGTATCGGAATTACCTGAAGAAAACGTACTTCACCGGCAAAGAAACTCATCAAATTCCCTTACGTTCTCCTGAGACACATTTACTGGACGATGACTGGGAACGCCTTGTTCTGTACTGGTCCCAAACCAAGAATGTGGTAAGGTCTATGAGCTCATTTTCTATTTTTAAGTATTATATTCTTGCGTCTTACTGTACTCTGTTGATGTAGAACAAGTTCCTAAACCTCAAGAACAACTGTTCTAATTTAAGATTCCATTGCTATCATAGTTCAAAATAGCGCATGCACTTTACTGACCAAAGCGCATGCTTATGCGCAGTTATGCACAGATTAAGCGCAGTTATGAGAAATGCGTTTTGCCAATGCCTAGAGCCTAGGCGCGCTTAAGCGCTCGCTTAGGCGCACCTTTTTTAACTATGATTGCTTTGCTCTTATATCACTGTATTTACTGATACAAACTTATTTTTAAACTGAAGGATGCAATCAAAACTCCAATGGCACAGCAGGTATGTTCACGCATGTTTCTTTAACAGGTTTGCTCTTATCAATAGCTCTTTTGATTTCAATTTCAATTGTGTATACAGTTGACTTTCATATCCTGCACATTACTAGCATCACAATAGAGCCAATAGTGTTGTTGTACATGTTGACCCGTGGTACCCATCTGAAATCTTGTTGTGCCGTGTAGTTTCCCACGCTTTGTATTCTTTCACTGCTGCTTTGTCTTGAACTGATATGATTTGAATCGTGTCTCTATTTTGATTTGGCAAGACAATGCAGTGACCATAGGACATAGATATATGTTTGTTTGATGCTTTTATTATGTACTAGTACTTGGCAATAGAAGACTTGGTAGTTTAATCTTGTCCACCTTACTAATGATGAACTGGTCCACCGAAATGAGTTTCATATACTAGTACATGCTAAACTTGTTATGTGTCTGCTTGTTTCTTCTTTTAGAATGCTGACAGAATATTGGGGAAGAGTGCCTTATTAAGCAATGGTAAAGGAAGTAATGCAGATAAGGTTCAGGATAGTGAAACATCCTTGTTGGTCTCCAACAAAGCTGATAAAGCAGATAAGGAAGACTATCTTGAAGACAGCGAGATAACCCCAAAGTCCTGTCTTGGTTTAGTGTTCAAGTTACTGGCCACTACCGCCTGGACAAGCTATTCAAACTCACTGTCTGAATCAGTTCGGTTTCTTGAGTCTCAACTACAAGCTGAAAGACATCGATCAACTGTGCTGCGACAAGAAGCGGAAGGACTACGGAAGTCCCTGGAGCATTCATATGCATACTTTCTGGTGCAACAGCAAGCGTTGGAGGATTTTAGCGCCAAACAGGACAAAGCTAATCAGCTTGCTAAGCTTATTGCCAGGATGGTGGATACCCAGGATAACGTTTCTTGAGCTCTTCTGAAGTTGTTTCAGTTATGCTCTTGTTTTGCTGCCGCGTTTATTTGCACTGGTGGCTAATTTTGACGGCGAGTGTATGTAATGTGCTGCTTTGTTCCCTATATTTGCACTGGTGGCGAACTTTGATGCCCAGCGGATGTAATATGTGTAATAGCGGTAATAGGATGGCCTTAATTGCTTGCTTATTTATTTTCTTAATTTGTTGTTTAGTTGTTTGCTTGTAGTCACTGCAGTTCTTTTTTTGTGTTTTTCTAGTGGCCACAATAGCCTATTTTTGGTAACTAGGCCAAAATAATCATGGCAACACATGGACTGTTGTAACCATGGGCCTCCTGCAGGGCGTATGATCCATGGGCCTTCGTTCGGCCGTAGGACCATTGGCCTTCTATACGGGTCGTAGGATCCATCGGCCTTCTATACGGGCCTTAGGGATCAATGGGCCTTCTACGGTCCGTAGGGTCCATGGTCCTTCTACGGGCCGTACAATCCATGGGCCTTCTATGGGCCGTACTATCCATGGGCCTCATTCGGGCCGTAGGATCCATGGGCCTTCTACGGGGCGTATCATCATTTCGCTAATCATGGGGCGTACTATTCGTGGACCATAACGCACCGTTAATAGGCCGTATTTGATAACTCTATGAAAACAGCCCAACGGTTTTTTTACATGAAAATGGCCCAACGTATTAACGGTCCGCAAACAGGCCGACTGTATCGACGGGCTGAATTTGGCCCACAAGCAGAAAATGACAGTAACGGGCCGTATGTAACCGAATGCTGCAAGTGAGCCCAAGAATCAGTGGGCCCTAAGAAGGCCGAAAGATAACTTGGGCTGGAAATGGCCCAATCGAATAACGGGCCGTTAATGGGTATAAAGTGATAGACTGTTCATTACGGGCCAGTTTCACCACGGGCCTTTAATGGGCCAAGACTTACAAAGGTCCTCATATGGGCCGAAAGAAGTCATGGGCCACACATGGGCCAGAACTTAAAACGGGCTGAATCATATTGGAGGACCCAGATGACGCAACTGGGCCAAATTCGGACAGGGCGTAACGGGCCCTGGGTTAGCGTGCTCTAAATGGGCTATATGCGAACAGGCCGTTTACAAGCTTTCCGTGGGCCGGCCCGCCACCTTTGGACGAAGTCAAACGGGCCAGCCTTTTCACAGGAATGGGCCTCTGTTGGGCCATGCCACGTGTCGTCGTATCATAGGCGCCTTCGGTCCAATGAGCGGATGACATCTGTCCCAACGGTGAGCCGACATGTGTTTCCTCCAGCCAATGATGATTTTACACGTGGAAAATCCCCATTGGTTGGGGCTGTTAACGGGTTATCGGATCCAAAACCCGACCCGATAGCTTAACGGCGTTCCGTTATGGTGGATGCCACGTGTCGGTCACCCTTGACGAAAGCACTTCTATGACGCGCGATTAATCGTCATGGAAGTGGACACTTCCGTGATGATCATTTTGGTAATGTCATGGAACACTTCTATGACAGCACAGGTATGACTGTCTTGATTCTGTCATAAAATTGTCATGGATGTACATGCATGACAAAAAATGCGACCTACTGTGACAAACACGTATCATCACGGAAGTGTATTTTTTTTGTAGTGTCAGATGGGTCCTCTTGCTTCAAGAATTTTATTTACATATTATCGATAGAAAGGGAGTTGAGAACCCCGTTGCAGACAACTTGTCTAGGCTAGAGAATGTTCTTGGTGACCCACTACCTATTGATGATAGCTTTCGTGATGAACAATTAGCGGTCATTAATGCTTCTCGTACTGCTCCATGGTATGCTAATTATGCTAATTACATTGTTGCTAAACTTATACCACCTAGTTTCACATACCAGCAAAAGAAAAAGTTCTTTTATGATTTAAGACATTACTTCTGGGAAGACCCACACCTTTATAAAGAATGAGTAGATGGTGTTATTAGACGTTGTGTACCTGAGCATGAACAGGAACAGATCCTACGCAAGTGTCACTCCGAACCATATGGAGGACACCACGCTGGAGACATAACTGCACATAAGGTATTGCAATCCGGTTTTTATTGGCCTACTCTCTTCAAAGATGCTCGTAAGTTTGTCTTGTCGTGTGATGAATGTCAAAGAATTGGTAATATTAGTAGATGTCAAGAAATGCCTATGAATTATTCTCTTGTTATTGAACCATTGATGTTTGGGGCTTTGATTATATGGGACCTTTTGCTACTTCTAATGGATATACACATATTTTAGTAGTTGTTGATTACGTTACTAAGTGGGTAGAAGCTATTCCAACTAGTAGTGCTGATCATAACAACTCTATTAAGATGCTTAAAGAAGTTATTTTTCCGTGATTTGGAGTCCCTAGATATCTCATGACTGATGGTGGTTCACATTTTATTCATGGTGCTTTCCGTAAAATGCTTGCTAAGTATGATGTTAATCATAGAATTGCATCTCCTTATCACCCACAGTCTAGTGATGAAGTAGAGTTGAGCAATAGAGAGCTCAAATTAATTTTGCAAACGACTGTTAATAGATCTAGAAAGAATTGGTCCAAGAAACTTGATGATGCATTATGGGCTTATAGAACTGCATATAAAAATCCTATGGGTATGTCTCCGTATAAGATGGTTTATGGAAAAGCGTGTCACTTACCTCTTGAACTTGAACACAAGGCATATTGGGCCATTGAAGAGCTCAACTATGATATCAAATTTGCTGGTGAGAAGAGGTTATTTGACATTAGCTCACTTGATGAATGGAGAATCCAAGCCTACGAGAATGCCAACTTGTTTAAAGAAAAAGTTAAAAGATGGCATGACAAAAGGATACAAAAGCGAGAATTTAACGTAGGTGATTATGTGTTACTATTCAACTCTCGTTTAAGATTTTTTGCAGGAAAACTTCTCTCTAAGTGAGAAGGCCCTTACGTTATCGAGGAGATCTATCGTTCCGGTGCCATAAAAATCAACAACTTCGAAGGCACAAGTCCGAGGGTGGTGAAAGGTCAAAGAATCAAACATTATATCTCAGGTAACCATATTAATGTTGAAACTAATAATATTGAAACCGTAACCCCGGAGGAATAGATAAGGGACACTTTCCAGAACGTTTCAGACTCCGAAAAGGAATAGGTATGTGGTACGGTAAGTAAACCTTCTCCAAAACAATTCTAATTTCATTTTTCTCCGTTTTGGAATATATAAGAATTTTGGGAAGAAAGAAGTAGTCCGAGAGGGACACGAGGCCTCCATGAGGGTGGAGGGCGCGCCCCCCTACTGGGCGCATCCCCCTGTCTCGTGGACACCTAGTGTGTCTCCTGGACTCCATTTTCTTGCACATTACGTATTTTGGTCAGTAAAAATTCATTATATAATCTCCCGAAAGTTTTGACCACCGTATCATGCAAAAATCTTCTGTCTTTGTTTCGAGCTATTTTTCTGGCAGATCTAGAGCACCATGTCGTCTCCAAGCGCTCCCAAGGACAAGTTTTTCGAAAGGGTTATCATCCCCTATCTCGTGGAGGTTCTGAAACACCCTCAAACCATTGAGATGTGTGAGGGGGTGCTGCACATCCGTGTTGTGGAGGGACCAAGGCGTATCGGAAGCGTGGAGACAAAGCTCGAGGCCATGGAGCAACAAGTTTTCAAGTGTCAAGGGATGGTGGAGCGTGGACTGAACGCCAACCAGATGATGATCACGGAGTTTACCAACAACCATAAGTTGGATGCCAAGATCATTGGGGAGACCATCTTCAAGCTTCAAGAGAAAATCGAGCACCTCCAAGCGCCGATCTATGACCTGCAAAACCAAAACTGTGAGTATGAATATAGATTCAAAAGGATGAGTTTGGCTGCAGATTTGAGGATCCCGTAGACTCGATCATCCTTTTATAATAGTGAACCAATGCCTTGGGAGATAGATGGCAAGCCTACATCATCGACAACTCCTACTTCACCACTTCCGAAAACATAATCACATGGGTATGGGCACTCCCCTTGGCAACTGCCAAGCTTGGGGGTGGTGCCCCGGTATCGTATCACCATCACACTCCTATCTTTACCGTTTTACTTAGTTCGATCCTTTAGTAATATCTTGATCTAGTAGATTGAAGCCTTGGTACGAATTAGTGTTGAGTTTTTCTTTGTGATCTCTATGTAATCGAGTCCATGAGTTATCTATAATAAATATTAGTGTTGAGTCAAAGGCTTTGCTATCATGCTATGATCTTGAGAAAAATAGAAAGAATATAAAAAGAATAAAAGTGTTCATATTGATCTTGTGGATAGTAATGACTTCACACATAGAAAGTATGAGGCTTAAAAGTTGTTGAGAGTTGGCAAACATAGTTTTAGTCATTGTTACAATTAATAGGAAGTAATAAGGAAGGAGAGGTTTTCACATATAAATACACTATCTTGGACATCTTTTATGATTGTGAGCACTCATTAAAGTATGACATGCTAAAAGTGTTGAAGTTGGACAAGGAAGACAATGTAATGGTTTATGTTTTCTCACATCTCAGTTAAAGTATATTGTCATGGATCTTCTTAACATGTTGAGCTTGCCTTTCTCCCTCATGCTAGCCAAAAATTCCTAGCACTAAGTAGAGATAGTACTTGTGCTACCAAATATCCTTAAACCCAGTTTTGCCATGAGATTCCACCATATCTACCTATGGATTGAGTAAGATCCTTCAAGTAAGTTGTCATCAGTGCAAGCAATAAAAATTGCTCTCTAAATATGCATGACTTATTAGTGCGGAGAAAATAAGCTTTATACGATCTTGTTATTGAAGCAATAAAGGCGACGGACTGCATAGTAAAGGTCCATATACAAGTGGCAATATAAAGTGACGTTCTTTCGCATTAAGATTTTGTGTATCCAACTGTAAAAGCGCATGACAACCTCTGCTTCCCTCTATGAAGGGCCTATCTTTTACTTTATGTCTTTTACCTTATGCAAGAGTCAAGGTGATCTCCACCTTTCCCTTTTTCATTTTAACCTTTGGCAAGCACCTCGTGTTGGAAAGATCCTGATATATATATCCAGATGGATGTTCGTTAGCATGAAATATTATTGTTGACATTACCCTTGAGGTAAAACGTTGGGGGGCAACACTATAAGCCCCTATCTTTCTCACTGTGCGAATAAAACTCCATAACTATAAGTATTGCGTGATTGTTAGCAATTGTAGAAGACTATATGATAGTTGAGTATGTGGACTTAGTGAAAAGCTCTATTCTTGACTCTTTCTGATGTTATGATAAATTGCAATTGCTTCAGTGACTGAGATTATAGTTTGTTAGTTCCCAATGAAGTTTATGTTCCATACTTGACATTGTGAATAGATAGTTACTTGAGAATAAGAAATCATATGACAAAATCAATATATGTTGCCGTTATAAGAATGATCATGATGCCCTCATGTCCGTATTTTATTTTTATCGACACCTCTATCTCTAAACATGTGGACATATTTTTCAATATCGGCTTGGGGGAGTTGATACGCCCATTTTGCATCATGCTTTTATATCAATATTTATTCCATTATGGTCTGTTGTTACACACTATGTCACAATACTTATGGCTATTCTCTCTTATTTTACAAGGTTTACCATGAAGAGGGGGAATGTCGGCAGCTAGGATTCTGGCTGGAAAGGTGCAAATATTGGAAACCTATTCTACACAGCTCCAAAAGTCTCGTAACTCCACGAAAGTCATTTTTGGATTTAATAAGAATTTATGAGCAAAGAAAGTACCTGAGGGGGCCCACACCCTGGCCAGGACGGTTAGGGGCACCCCGCCTACTAGGCGCGCCCCCTGTCTCCTGGCCCCCCTAGTGGCCCTCCAGTACCCATCTTCTGCTATATGTGGTCTTTCACCTTGGAAAAAATCATAAGGAAGCTCATGGGACAAAACTCCGCGGCCACAAGGCGGAACCTTGGCGGAACCAATCTAGGGCTCCGGCAGAGCTGTTCTGCCAAGGAAACTTCCCTCCGGGAGGGGGAAATCATCACCATCATCATCACCAACGATCCTCTCATCGGGAGGGTGTCAATCTCCATCAATATCTTCACCAGCACCATCTCCTCTCCAAACCCTAGTTCATCTCTTGTATCCAATCTTGTATCAAAGTCACAAATTGGTACTTGTGGGTTGCTAGTAGTGTTGATTACTCCTTGTAGTTGATGCTAATTGGTTTACTCGGTGGAAGATCATATGTTCAGATGCTTTATGCACATTAATACTCCTCTGATAATGAACATGAATATTCCTTGTGAGTAGTTCCATTTATTCCTGAGGACATGGGTGAAGTCTTGCTATTAGTAGTCATGTGAATTTGGTATTCTTTAGATATTTTGATGAGATGTATGTTGTCTCTCCTCTACTGGTGTTATGTGAACGTCGACTAGATGACACTTCGCCATTATTTGGGCCTAGAGGAAGGCATTGGGAAGTAATAAGTAGCTGATGGGTTGCTAGAGTGATAGAAGCTTAAACCCTAGTTTATGCGTTGCTTCGTAAGGGGCTGATTTGGATCCATATGTTTCATGCTATGGTTAGGTTTACATCAATACTTCTTTTGTAGTTGCGGATGCTTGCAATAGAGGTTAATCATAAGTGTGATGCTTGTACAAGTAAGGGAAGTACCCAAGCACCGGTCCACCCACATATCAAATTATCAAAGTACCGAACCAGAATCATATGAGCGTGATGAAACTAGCTTGATGATAATTCCCATGTGTCTTCGGGAGCACTTTTCTCATTATAAGAAATTGTCCAGGCTTGTCCTTTGCTACAAAAAGGATTGGGCCACCTTGCTGCACCTTATTTACTTTCATTACTTGTTATCCGTTACAAATTATCTTATCACAAAACTATCTGTTACCTACAATTTCAGTGCTTGTAGAGAATACCTTTTTGAAAACCGCTTGTCATTTCCTTCTGCTCCTCGTTGGGTTCGACACTCTTACTTATCGAAAGGACTACGATAGATCCCCTATACTTGTGGGTCATCAAGGACACAAGTGAAGAAAAAGTGAAGAATTTCTATCAACAACTATTATGATGATGCCTTTGGTCTAGAATATTACTGCAATTACATGTGAACAAATGAAATCCCTTTGTAACAGATGAGTTTTCGTCCGAAACCCTAATATTTCCAAAGAGATTATCTGTTTTGTACACGAAGTGCATCTAGTTTTTGTCGTAACCCTCTCAACTTTTTATCACATGCTATGTGGGTGAAATGATGATACCATGCCAACTTTTAACCTTTTCAGAGTTCATTTGTTGTGCTTTTCAATTTAGGGGTCATTTAGCTCAAAAAAATCAGTACATGCATGAAAAATACAAAATAAAGTCAGAGAGGTTTGAAAATTGATGATGTGGCTTTGAATGGTGCATTTTGAACACACAAAAAGTCTAGAGTTCAAATAAGTTCAAAAAAATGGAATCCCTTTGTAACACATGAGTTTCCGTCCGAAACCCTGATACTTCGAAAGAGATTGTGCATTTTGCACACGAATTGCATCCAGTTTTTTCCGTAACCCTCTCAACTTTTTAGAACATGCTATGTGCGTGAAATGATGATACCATGCAAACTTTCATCCTTTTGAGAGTTCATTTGTAGTTCTTTCCAATTTCAGAGTCATTTAGCTCAAATAATGAACTAATAGCAAAAAAGAATGAACTAATTGCAAAAGGAATGAACTAAAAATAATCATTAAAAATATTCTATTATGATCAACTAAAACAAAACTATAATATCCTTCAATAGCAAAAAGAATCAACTAAAAAGCTTTTATAATACTCCAATAGCAAAAGGAATCAACTCAGAAAACTTTTATAAACCTCTAGTATTATCGAAACTAAAATTATATAAAATTTATGCAACCAAAATTATCAAAGTGTTTTCCGTTCAAAACATTAAAACAAAAAAGAATCTTCATAAAGAATTTTTTTGTTAGAAACTTTAATAGCAAAAATAATTATCAAAAAGATTTTTCTATTAGAAACTAAAATAACAAAATCTATTTTTGAATATAATGATAAAACACAATAATATTAAATAGCAGGAAATAGAATCACTCAAATATTTATTTTTATAGTAAAGTTATTCTAAAACTAGTGATTCACACAAATTTCAAAAATATCAAATTTAAACTATTCAAATTGGAAAACAAATGGCACTAATAGAAAGTTTATAATTTTTATTACCTAGAAGCAAAAACAACTAAAAAATAAAGAAAAAATAATAATAATGCATAAAACAGAAAAAAAAACCGGGAAAAATAAAAAATGCCACCTACTGGGCCACCACAGCGTGAATACGACTAGAAACCCTACAATGGGCCAGGATTCAGGCCCGCAGAAGGCCTAGTAGGCCCATCAGGCATAGCAGTGACAATTAGGCCCATAAGCCTGTAATGGAGAGGAGCTCGAGAGGGGTGCGGAAGTGGGGCTTATAAACCACTACGCGCCCCTCTCAACTAGCGAGGTGGGACTAAAGGTTTGCCCACGGGAAGCACAAGGCCTTTGGTCCCGGTTGGTGGCACCAACCAGTACCAAAGGAGGGCATTGGTACCAGTTCGTGGCACCAGCTAGTACCAATGCCCCCCTTCAGTACCGGTTGGTGCCACCAGCCGGTACCAAAGGTCTCTGTTTCCCGTCCTTTGGGCTGCTGAAAAGTGACCTTTTGTACCGGTTGGTGGCACCATCCAAAACTAAAGGGGGACATTCGTACCGGCTGGTGCCACGAACCGGTACCAATGACCTGGGCATATAAGAAACAACTTAGCAGTTTCGATCAAATCCATCTTCTTCTCCCAGGCGCCCCCTGCTCCTGCTCGGCGCCATCGCCGCCCGACGCCCCTGCGCCACCTTGCTATCATCACTGCTGCCGTCGCCGTTAGGCTCCTCAACCTCGCCGCCATCGCTGCTGACGCCCTCTATCCCGATGGCCCTCCTGCCCCTGCCTGCCTCGAAGTGCCTCCCCCTGTGTGAGCACCAGCCTGCTCCCGCGCCCCTCCCCTGTCCTGCGCCACTGTGCCCCTACCCTGCCCCACCGGTGCCGCCGCCCCTCCGCCGTGCCCCTCCCCGATTTTTTTACATGTTTTTAGATGCTATTTTTCTGTAGTATATTTTTAGATGTTTTTTACATGTTTTAGATGCTATTTTTTCTGTAGTAGATGATGATATATGAAAACTAGCTTGGTCAATTTTTTGTACTAGATGATGATGATGATGATATATGAAAAAAATTAGATGTATATATATGATGATGATGATGATGTAATTTTGTCGATATATATATACCCCCTCCCCGATAATTTCGACATGAGGGGGGGTCGATATACCCCCTCCCTGATAACAATTTTTTCTATGTATATTTGTCGTCGTTCTCGATATACCCCCTCCCCGATAACTTCGACATGGGGGGGTCGATATACCCCATCCCCGATAACATTTTTTCCTATGTATATGTCGTTGTTGTTGATATACCCCCTCCCCGATAACTTCGACATGAGGGGGGTCGATATACCCCCTCCCTGATAACATTTTTTTCTATGTATATGTCATGATTGTCAATATACCCCCTCCCCGATAACTTCGACATGACGGGGGGTTGATATACCCCCTCCTCGATAAACTTTTATATGTATATGTCGTTGTTATCGATATACCCCCTCCTCGATAATTTCGACATGAGGGGGGTCGATATACCCCCTCACCAATAACTTTTTTTCTGTGTATATGTCGTCGTTGTCGACATACCCCCTCCCCGATATAACTTTGACATGAGGGGGAGTTGATATACCACCTCCCTGATAAAACAAAATACTATTTATATGTCGTCGTTGTCGATATACCCCCTCCCCGATATAACTTCGACATGAGGAGAAGAAGGAGAGGAAGAGGAGAGGAAGAAGAGGAGAAAAAAATAAGAAGAGGAAGAAGAAAAAAAAGAGTTGAAGAAGAAGGAATAGAGGAAAAGAAGAAAAAATAGAAAACAATTTCTTATTTTTCTTCTTATCCTCCATTCCTTCTTCTTCTCCTTTCTTTTTCTTCTTTTTCTTCTTCTATTTCTTCTGCTTCTTCGCCTCTATTTTTTTCTTCTTCTTCATGTTCTTATTTTTTATCCAGAACGAGGGTGTCAGGAACTAGGGTGTCGGAAACTAGGGTAGAGGGTCGAGGGTCGCCGAGGGGTCTATGTTTGCCACTATTAATATATCCATCTCTCATGTTTGTAATTAATTTCCATATTGTAATATTTGCATAAACTATGGATCAACAAAGAGACTTCGAACAAGAAGAGATATTGGGGGACATAATCCGCGAAGGAGGTGATGTCTTATTGCTTCTCAACGACCTTGAAGAAGGTCTGGAAGGAGAGGAAGTAGGCTACGGTGATCAAACAATGGAGGAGGAATGTCATGATCGTGATGGTGGCTCCGGCGACCGTGATGACGACTCTGGTGACCGAACATAGTCGGATCAACTGTTGCAAAGTCCGGCAAGGTATACATATATATATATATATATATATATATATATATATATATATTAAGCCTGTGCTGACTAGCTAATTGATGCATTAATTGTTTTGGTATGTACATATATTAGCTCTTCTTTCTTCTTATATAACCCTCCGGATCAAGCAAAATTTCGGTAACAAAACGAGGCCCGAAGAAAAAGTTGTACCCGGATGAAAGGTTCACGATCACAGAAATCACGCGCGATGGCCAACCGAT
The DNA here is from genome assembly GCF_018294505.1 of Triticum aestivum. Lineage (NCBI taxonomy): Eukaryota > Viridiplantae > Streptophyta > Magnoliopsida > Poales > Poaceae > Triticum > Triticum aestivum. Next base: position 52,206,895 of record NC_057813.1, read on the forward strand.
TAAACCCCTCCGGACCAACGAAGCATTCTGTGCTCAGTGCGGGGTTCTTGTTAGGGACATGATCCCGATCAGCATCGATCTATGGAATCATCCTAAGAAGGAAGAGCTTCAAGCTTCTTTGGTCGAAGATAAATAGAAAGCTGACCATTGGACCGCGCTGAAGGAAAATTTCACCCTACTGGAAGAGGAGGATCCGGAGAAGCCAGTTATGGAGCCATTGATCAAGTCTCATGCTCTCAAGATGGCAGGTCTATTCAGGAGGTTGTAGAATGAGTTGAAAGCAACATATGTCGACCAAGACAAGACTCCAGAATTCACCGGCCGATTTGAGAAGATGAGAGATCACTGGCCCGCATTTGGTGGCCAACAAGACATCGAAGAGGAGTAATAATATGTCAGCGATTAACAAGATAAATGTTGCAAAGAAGGAGTATCACCATTGCACAGGGTGAGGTGGCTACCTCAAAGCCCTTCCGTTGTAGGACAAGGCTGAGCAGGACCTGATTGCTAAAGGGGTCGAACTAGAGACATTGCATTGGCCAGACCGTTCAAGGACTTGGTTCTTCGGGGTTGTGGGAACTTTGGACCCTGAAACAGGGAAATGCTGCTGGACGGACGAGCAACATGCAACACTCATCATGAAGCTTCGGAAAGCAATCAACGAAGTGCAGGATGGGATGTACGTTCCGGAAAGAAAGAACGATGAGCTCACAAGGGCCGTCGGGAATCCTGAGCACCCTGGACGAACACGAGGCACGCTAGGCTCCATTGCATGGAAGGTTGGGTTTCCCGACGCAGGCGGTTGCAAAACCAAAGAGAGGAGGAGGAAAGTGGAGCAGAGCGAACTTAAGCAGCTTAAGTCAAGGGTACAAAATCTAGAGGAACGACAAGATGTTGAGAACCAGCAGCTGTGAGATCCTGCCCAAGAAGCTACCCCCCATCTCAGCGGAGAAGCAGCATGTCTTCCACCGAGCTCGTTCAGCAGTCTGACTTGACGAGTCCTAGCTACCCCGTGGATTTTATTACGGATTCACACTAGTGCCACCTTATGACGTAATGGCTTTAGCTCAAAGTAAAGGCGGCTGTCGGCTCTGTGTTCCCTCCTTCACCCGGAGAAACTTTTCACTGCCGTCCGATTCCACAAGGCTATTGTTTTTGTGATGGTGGACGAAATAACAGAGGGATTTGAGGAGCTCTAGCTTGAGCACTCTACAGGTGATGGGGAGACTCAGCTGGGTCTTGCTATGAAGACTCCTTGTCTACGGCGGAAGGAGCATATCAACCTTCTGAACTTCACGGCTCCTGCGAGTCAGGTTGGTACTCCGCCTCCTGCGCCTCCTCCTCCTCCTCCGGCGAGTGATCAGGGCACTCTGCCTCCTGCTCTGGCGCGTGAGGGCGGCAGTAATCCACCTCCTTCTCCGCCTGCTCCGGCGCGTCCGAGCAGCTCGCCTCCTCCTTTGCCGCCTCATAAGCGACGGCGGAACACAGACGCCGCTGCTCCGGCTGCTCCGGCGCATCGTAGCAGTCCGCCTCTGAATACTCCACCTCTTAAGAAACAAAATAAGACAGCCAGAGCCACTCCGGCTGCTCCGGTATCTAGCAGTACAGCCAGAGGTAGGAGGCAGTACAGATACAGTCCATCGTCTCTCAAGCCTCTAGACAAGTTACCATATTAGATGACCATGGAGGAAAATCAGCACATCGTTCAAATCCAAGTGAAGGACTTCTTTGAAACGAAAAGAGTTGAGAACATCCACTTCCGGAGGAGAAGATAGATCTGGTGAAAGCGAAGCGCACTCTCAATGCCCTGAAGCGAGCACCACCACGTTCGCGAGATAACAACCATCTCCGCTGTCTTAAAAAGATAGAGCAAGAAGCGTGCCAGTCGAGAACTACTTCAACTGATAAAAGGTTAAAAGAACAAAGAAGTGGGAAGAAAATTCCCCAGCTTAGAGAATAGGAGAACCAATCATTCCCCCCGCTCAAGGTGTCTAGTGATATCGTCGCAAATCAGCCGCTGCTGCCCGGTTTCACTATTGATGATTAACTGCCCGATGATTTTGAATTTGAAACAATGGAGGTGGAGGAATTCAAATACCATTATGGGAAGCCTCTGGTCAAAGATACTCTTGCTCTAACAACGATGATGTGAAGATTCCATGACTGGTACATGAAAACCTGCAGAGAGTCTGGGAAGGATGCTTTGTCGATGCTGATTAAAGAGGACCACGACTTCATTGACCAAGAACTGTTAACTGTTGATTTTGACGAGTTTTTCCAGTTCCAAAATCAAAAGGCCCTCGACAAATCACTTGTGGCTTGCTACTGTCTGTAAGTACTACTTTCTGTAATTAATTCTCTATATATATAGCTCAGCTCTTTCATTGCATGTATATAATTATCCTCCCTATATTATACAGATTGAAGATCGTCGAATGCAGAAAAGCACAAATCTATGACATTGGGTTCATTAACCCAAATGTCATACATCAATACACAGTAAAAAAAGCCAAAGAGATCGAGGACAACTTGCTCAGATCGTTGCTCAAAAATCAAACAAAAGATAAAATACTCTTTCCTTACAACTTCAGGTGAGTGTTACAGTCTTGTGCATATTCGGTTTCCCTTATTACTTGATGTTATAGTCATGTAACTGATGAGTTGTGCATGTGTGCACAACTTCCACTTTATTCTCCTAGTGATTAAGCTTGAGAAGGGAGAAGTAACTGTTTTAGACTTGAGACGAAAAGATCCCGAGGACTATGCGTACATGACTGGAATGCTCCAGAAGTAAGTTAAATCCATCATTATCGCACCATATCGGCAACTTTGTTCATTTCCTGATATCAAGTAATTATTTTCTTTGTCTGGCAGAGTTTGGAAAAAGTTCACCGCAACTTCTTCGGGACAGCCGACCGAGCTGACATTTAAACAACCAAAAGTAAGTATTAACCTAGTTCTGCGCATCTCCCATTGATTGTAGCTAGTTTCATCAATAGCATTTAGCATGCTTGCTTATCAGTTTGATTACCCATTATTTCTTGTAAAGTGCCTGTGGCTGGAACAAGGAAATAATTTATGTGGATACTACGTTTGCGAGTTCATCTTCAACAAGACGACCAAGAATAAGCGGGGTTACACTAAAAAACAATATGAAGTGTGACGAAGCCATGTGCCTAGGGTAGGGTCACGGACCTGTCCAAAGTACCCTACCCAAGGACATCTCTAGAAGAAACTACCTTTCAGTCAACATGGAAGGATTCCACTCGACAGACTCGAAGACAGTCGACCATGAAGACTCACTCGACCACAAGAAGATCTAAGGTCACTCTACAGCCAAACGGTATGTTATTAAGTAGTCTTTATGGCCATGATATCACTTTATGTAAGGCGTTATCAGTAACGTTTGGCGTTTATGTAAATTGAACTCTCTGCTACGTGGGCTGGCTAGGGTCCTGGCGCACTCTATATAAGCCACCCCCCTCCACAGGCAGAAGGGTTCGCACCTCTATAGCTCTCACACGCATAATCTAGTCGACCGCCTCCGGGCACCAAGACGTAGGGCTGTTACTTCCTCCGAGAAGGGCCTGAACTCGTAAACCCTTGCGTGAACAACTACTCCATAGCTAGGATCTTGCCTCTCCTTTAGTACCCCCCTACACTACTGTCAGGCTTAGAACCATGACAGTTGGCGCCCACCGTGGGGCAGGTGTCTTAGCGATTTATTGGAGAGGTTGCAATTTTTTTCGATCGCCTTCATCATGGTTTTAGGCGGAGTTTTGGTTGAGGGCTGCGATATCCGTCTCGGCGCACTCACGTTCATCGCCGATGACTCTGCCTGGCTTCAGGAGGCTCCGCTCGACGTCGATGCGCTCCCAGTCCGCGGAGCGACGCACTTTCACGCGTGCGTCCGTGGTGTCCTCCTGCGGCAACCGTCGACCCAGTATCGACCGGTTTTTGTGTCATCCTCCCTCCCAGCTTCCCGCCGGCGCAAGCGCTCCGGTCGGTCGAGGCTTCAGCGGTGGGTGAGGCACGCGGTGGCTCGCCAGTCGACCACCTCCCAAGTCGCGGCAATTGAGCCCAATGATTCTCTCTACGGCCTGTTCGACCTGTCGACTGGCTCCGCAGAGACTGCATCCGAGTGCGACAGCAATAATCCAGCGGTGGAGGTCCTGATGGTCAATGGACCACACGGTCCCCCCCGGCTTTTCCGACGCCGAGGGAGGGGACGGCAGAGGCGACCCGTCGCGTGCCCACGAGGAATACCTCCTTGAGCCCCTCAATTTGCTGCAGAGGGAAGAACTTCGCCGCCGGAACATGGATGCACTTCACACTCCTATCGTTGGAGAAACCCCTGAGGCTCGCGCCTTGGAGGATGTGCGCTTAGCCAACCTGGCTGAGCGCACTCGACTGGAGAACCTTCAGCGAGGACTCAACGAGCGTGCGCGACAACGAGTCCCTAAGTCTCGTCGATGTCAGCTGTTTCCACCTCCCACTCAGGTATATCGAACTCCGATTCAGAATTTAGCACCTACAGCCCGTATAGCAAAGTCAATTCAACCTTCCCAGTCAGAGACTGGCAAAGGCTTGATGCAGATCAGAGATTTGCTCCGGGCAGTAGGAGATCAAAATTCAGCTGTATCATAGTCGCGGAACAGGATTCACAGCAAATCCGTGGCTGCGAATACGGTCCAGTCGGCTCATAGCCCCAGATCGCCCCCGAGGCATGAAAGGCGTGGAGACCAGCATGATCAGTACAGGAACCGTGAGCAGTATGATCACCGATTCCATCGCGATGATCGATGTCGAGTGCCCACCCCTCCCCCTAGGGGTGGATCCTACGTACCTCGACAATAGGATGATAGACGCCAGCACAGTGGCGGGCGAAGAAGTCCAGTCGACCCCAGGGAACCAGGATTTGATGCGAGATCCATCATCGTTCAAGGTCTGGTCGACTGGAAAAGAGCTCACAGAGAGGGTCACGACAGAGATGTACCCACCAGCAGCCGAGTGCATGTCTCCGGACTAGAGTGTTTCAGCAGAGCCATCAGAGCCGCAGTGATTCCCCCCAACTTCAGGTTGGCGATTGGAGTCAGTAAGTTCAACGGTGAGTCTAAGCCCGATACTTGGCTTGAGGACTACCGAGTGGCTGTCCAGATCCGCGGCGGAAATGACGAGGTGGCCATGAAACATCTGCCTCCTATGTTGGAGGGATCAGCCAGGGCATGGCTGAATCAGTTGACACCCAACAGCATTTACACGTGGGAGGACCTTTCCCGAGTGTTTGTCAAGACCGTTCGAGGGAACGTGCAAGCGACCAGCAGGACTGACAGAGCTGCAATCTTGTGCGCAGAAGTCGAATGAGACTTTGAGAGATTACATCCAGAGATGGATCACATTGCATCACAAAGTAGAAAATGTATCTGATCACCAGGCAGTCTGCGCCTTTAAGGAAGGCGTCAAGTACAGAGAGCTAAGCCTGAAATTCGGTCGAACCGGAGACATGTCTCTGAGTCGAATGATGGAGATAGCCACCAAGTATGCCAATGGTGAGGAAGAGGATCGGCTCCAGAGCGGCAAGCACAAGTCAGTCGCCTAGCAAACCGGAGGAGGGAACTCCAGTCGGAAGCAAAAGCGGAAAGCTCAGCCAGCTGCTCCTGGAGAAACCTTGGCCGTGACTCAAGGAAAGTTCAAAGGGAAGCCCAAAGGGCCTTGGAACCCCAAGAAAGTGAAGGACAAAGAGGGAAATGACGTGATGGATTTGCCGTGTCACATCCACACGAAGAAAGATGAAGAGGGTAATTTCATTTACTCGAAGCATACCACTCGACAGTGTCGACTTCTGATACAACAGTTCCAGGGAAAACAGCCCAAGGATAAGGAAAAGGAGTCAGAAAAAGCTGAGGACAAGGGGGATAGTGACGAGGAATACCCTTAGGTCAATTCTACTCTAGTGATTTTTGCTGACATTGAGAGCAAAAGTCGACTGAAAGTTATAAACCGAGAGGTGAATATGGATGCTCCAGCGACACCCAATTATCTGAAGTGGTCTCAGATGGCCATCACATTCGACGAGTCTGATCACCCGACGCACATAGCCACCCTTGGGAGGCAAGCTCTAGTGGTCGACCCAGTCGTTGAGGGCACTCGACTGACTAAAGTGTTGATGGATGGCGGCAGTAGTTTGAATATACTGTACGCTGAGACGCTGAAAGGGATGGGAATTCCGATGTCCAGACTCAGCACAAGCAAGATGAGTTTCTATGGAGTCATTCCTGGCAAGAAGGCCGCATCACTCGGCCAGATTGCTCTTGATGTGGTTTTTGGTGATACCAAGAACTTCCGCAAAGAAAAGCTGACATTTGAGGTTGTAGATTTCCAGAGTGCCTACCACGCTATTTTGGGCAGGCCAGCTTATGCACGTTTTATGGCTCGACCATGTTACGTGTACCTCAAATTGAAGATGCCTGGCCCTAAAGGCGTGATCACTATTACTGGTAATCGCAAGAAGGCAGAAGATTGCTTCCAGAAAGGCTCAAAGATCGCCGAAGCTCAGATGGTGGCAGAAGAGTGGCAGGAACACCAGAGGAATGCAGGCCCGAGTGATTTGTTGTGAGCCAAGAAGCCCGCTATGGAATCAGCGTTTCAGTCGTCCGGTGAGACAAAACCAGTTCACATCCACCCGACAGACCCCAACGCTGCTCCGACTCACATCTCCACAACACTCGACCCCAAATAGGAAGAAGCGCTCAGCCAGTTCCTCCGTGAGAACTGGGACATCTTTGCATGGAAACCTTCTGACATGCCATGTGTACCCAGGGGATTGGGTTAGCATCGTCTGCGAGTCGACTCAAAGGCAAAACCTGTCAAGGAACATCTGCGACAGTCTGCCGTCCAGAAAAGGAAGGCTATTGGCGAAGAGGTGGCTCGGCTCTTAGCAGCAGAGTTTATCCGAGAGATTTACCACTCTGAGTGGCTGTCCAATGTTGTCATGGTCCGCCAAAAGGACAACTCACTTTGCATGTGCATTGACTTTAAACATATCAATCGGGCCTGCCAGAAAGATCATTTTCCTCCTCCCCGCATCGATCAAATAGTCGACTCGACTGCGGGATGTGAGCGACTGTCTTTCTTAGATGCCTATTCCGGGTACCATCAGATCCGTCTGTATGGACCCGATGAGATCAAAACAGCTTTCATCACCCCATTTGGGTGCTTCTGTTATGTCACCATGCCATTCGGCCTCAAGAATGCCGGAGCCACGTTCATGATGATGATTCAGAAGTGTCTTCTCACTCAAATCAGTCAGAATGTGGAAGCATACATGGATGAAATTGTGGTCAAGTCACGGAAAGGTTCCAACCTGCTGACTGACCTCGCTGAAACATTTGCCAACCTCAGGAGGTATGATATCAAGCTTAATCCATCTAAGTGCACATTCGGAGTCCCTGGCGGAAAGTTACTCAGTTTTCTCGTTTCCGAACGAGGAATCGATGCAAACCCAGAGAAGGTAGTCACTATACTCCGAATGAAATGACATGTGCGTTTGCACGATGTTCAGGAGTTTACTGGTTGCTTGCCCGCTTTAAGTCGATTCATCTCTCGTCTCGGTGAGAAGGCATTGCCTCTTTACCGACAGATGAAGAAGTCAGACAAGTTCGAGTGGACTCCTGAAGCTGACGCAACGTTTGCAGAGTTAAAATCCCTGCTTTCCACCCAGCCGGTGCTTGCTGCCCCAATCAGCAAAGAGCCTTTGCTGCTTTACATTGCAGCGACAGGACAAGTCGTTAGTACAGTACTTAAGGTCGAGCGGGAAGAAGAAGGGAAAATCTTCAAAGTTCAGCGCCCAGTATACTATATTTCCGAAGTCCTGACCCCATCAAAGCAACGATACCCTCATTATCAGAAGCTTGTATATGGGATTTATATGACCACGAAGAAAGTTGCTCACTACTTCTCTGACCATACCATCACAGTCGTCAGCGACGCCCCCTTATCAGAGATTCTGCACAACAGAGATGCAACTGGTCGAGTGGCAAAATGGGCGATTGAACTCCTTCCCCTTGATATCAGATTTGAGGCAAAGAAAGCTATCAAGTCCCAAGCAATAGCAGATTTCCTCGCCGAGTGGACTGAACAGCAGTTACCGACTCAAGTTCACTCGGAGCACTGGACTATGTTCTTTGATGGCTCTAAAATGCTGAATGGATTCGGTGCCGGGGTAGTGTTGGTTTCCCCCCGAGGAGACAAGCTCAGATATGTAATCCAGATTCACTTTGACTCCTCCAACAACGAAGCAGAATACGAAGCACTTTTGTATGGGTTGCGTATGGCCATTTCACTCGGGTCCGTCGCGTCATGGTCTACGGCGACTCGGATTTGTTGGTTAACCAAGTGATGAAGGAGTGGGACGTCAGAAGCCCAGCTATGACTGGTTACTGCAACATAGAAAAAAGCTGGAGAAGAAGTTCGAGGGGTTAGAGCTTCATCACGTACCCCGACTTAAAAATCAAGCAGTTGATGACTTGGCGTAGATAGGTTCCAAAATAGAAGCCATTCCTAGTGGCGTGTTTTTGGAACATGTCCACGTACCGTCGGTTCAAGAGGATCCTTTCACCGAAGAAGCCCCACAGCCAAAAAGTGCCACGGCTCCGACTGAAGTTGAGGTCCCAGCTGTGGTTTACTTAATCATGGAAGTTCTGGCTATCACTCCCGAGTGGACAGTGCCTTACATCGCGTATATCCTAAGGAAAGAGCTCCCAGAGAATGAAGAAGAGGCTCGACAGATCGTCCGTCAATCCAAGGCCTTTACTGTCATGAGGGGACAGTTGTACAGAGAAAGCGCGACAGGAGTCAGCCAGAAATGCATAACACTGAAAGAGGGTCGAATGATTCTCAATGACATCCACTCAGGGACCTATGTCCATCATGCGTACTCTCAGACCATCGTGGCTAAAACATACCGAGCAGGCTTTTACTGGCCCAGAGCAAATGAAATGGCAAAAGAGATAGTCGACAAGTGTGAAGGATGTCAGTTCTACTCCAATATGTCACACAAGCCCGCCTCAGCCTTGAAGACCATTCCAATCGTCTGGCCTTTCGCTGTTTGGGGGTTAGATATGGTTGGACCACTGAGAACTGGCAGGAGCGGCTTCACCCATGTACTGGTGGCAGTCGACAAGTTCACCAAGTGGATCGAAGCCAAGCCCATTAAAAATCTTGATGCTGGCACTGCCATCAGCTTCATCAGAGAATTGATATTCAGATATGGAGTTCCACATAGCATCATCACTGATAATGGGTCAAACTTCGATTCCGATCAGTTCAAAGCCTTCTGCACTTCTCAAGGCACTCGAGTCGACTACGCTTCAGTCGCCCACCCCCAGTCGAATGGACAAGCAGAAGGAGCAAACGACCTAATTCTCAAGGGACTGAAACCCCGGTTGATGCGTGACCTCAAGCACGCAGCAGGTGCGTGGGTCGACGAACTTCCATCAGTTCTTTGGGGATTGAGGACTACTCCAAATTGGTCGACTGGGAGAACTCCATTCTTTCTGGTCTATGGAGCTGAAGCGGTTCTGCCAAGTGACCTGCTTCACAATGCACTACGATTCGAGCTCTACTCTGAAGTCGAAGCAGAACAAGCCCGGTAGGATGCAGTCGACCTTCTCGAAGAAGAAACAGATATGGCCATGATCCGGTCGACCATCTATCAGCAAGAATTGCGACGATTCTACGCTATAAATGTGAAGAGCCGAGCCTTCTAGGAAGGAGACTTAGTCCTCCGAGTGGACCAACAGAAGCCGCACAAACTCTCCCCTACTTGGGAAGGCCCCTTCATTGTTACCAAAGTTCTCCACAACGGAGCATACCGTCTTTACAATGTCGATGGCCAGATTGACGAGCCACGAGCTTGGAATGCGGATCTGCTCCGCCCCTTTTATACTTAAGTATTCACTCGGATGAGTTGTAATAAAAGTACTTCTGTAGTTTATTTATCAAAGACAAGAGTTTTATAATTTTCCCAGTGATTGTTGTTACTTTTGTTCACACAAATCAGTCCCCCAGTGGGTGGCTTAGCTGCGAATCCGTTTCGCCTAAGTTTGTAAAAGAAAATCCTTACCGAGTGGTGAGCCAGCCTCCCGCTCGGAGGCTTAGCTGCGAATCCGTTTCGCCTAAGTTTAAACAAAATCCTACCGAGTGGTAAGCCAGCCTTCCACTCGGAGGCTTAGCTGCAAATCTGTTTCGCCTAAGTTTAAACAAAATCCTACCGAGTGGTAAGCCAACCTTCCACTCGGAGGCTTAGCTGTAGTCCAAGTACTCGCCTAAGTTTAAACCAAATCCTGCCGGGTGGTGAGCCAGCCTCCCACTCGGGGGCTTCACTGCAACCTAGTGTTCGCCTAAGTATAAAATACAAGATGCGCTCCGCAAGGAGGACGAGGCGCAGGTCAACTCCTTCCTTCTCCTTCCGAGCTACGCCACAAATACAACGTGCGCTCCACAAGGAGGACGAAGCGCAGGTCGACTCCTACCTTCTCCTTCCGAGCTACGCCACAAATACAACGTGCACTCCGCAAGGAGGACGAGGCGCAGGTCGACTCCTACCTTCTCCTTCCGAGCTACACCACAAATACAACGTGTGCTCCGCAAGGAGGACGAAGCGCAGGTCGACTCCTACCTTCTCCTTCTGATCTACGCCACAAATACAACATGCGCTCCGCAAGGAGGACGAAGCGCAGGTCGACTCCTACCTTCTCCTTCCGAGCTACGCCACAAATACAACATGCGCTCCGCAAGGAGGACGAAGCGCAGGTCGACTGCTATCTTCTCCTTCGGCGGTACACCATGAAAATCCTACTGAGTGGTTGGCAAACCTCCCACTCGGGGGCTTAGCTGCAGCCCAGTGCTTGCCTAAGTTTTTGAAAATCCTACCAAGTGGAGAGCAAACCTCCCACTCGGGGGCTTAGCTGCAGCCCAGTGCTCGCCTAAATTTTTGAAAATCCTACCGAGTGGAGAGCAAGCCTCCCACTTGGGGGCTTAGCTGCAGCCCAGCGCTCACCTAAGTTATCGAAAATCCCACCGAGTAGTGAGCAAACCTCCCACTTGGGGGCTTAGCTGCAGCCCAGCGCTCGCCTAAGTTATCAAAATCCCACCGAGTGGTGAGCAAACCTCCCAATTGGGGGCTTAGCTGCAGCCCAGTGCTCGCCTAAATTTTTGAAAATGCTACCGAGTGGGGAGCAAACCCCCCACTCGGAGGCTTAGCCGCAGCCTAGTGCTCGCCTAAGCATGGCAAGTACAAGTCGATTGCAATTTGTACTTCGTCCCTACCTGCAAAAGTGCATCACAAACACTAGTATATATTCCGGCGGATGCACACATATTCAACGGTAAACCCAAGTTCAGATAGCATCCTATGGATCCAGAAGTGCTCAGGCACCAAGCCTGTTAAAGTTTATCGGTTACAAAAACCACTCGGCATTCCGAGGCAAATTTAAGGCAGCAAGCATAGAAGTTTTTTACTCCTCCTGCGGAGGACTGGAAGGCGCAACGAACTCGTCGAGGTCGGTCCCATCTGCGATCCGAGTGGCAGCAGCAATGAAGGTCTCCATGAAAAACCGAAAGTCATGCTTCTTGGTGTTGGCCACCTTGAGAGACACCAGCTTGTCCTCTCACGCGTCCTTGCACTGAACACGGACCAGAGATAGAGCAACATCAGCACCACACCTGGCAGAAGACTTCTTCCATTCTTGCACTCGACTTGGAACAGAGTGTTGTGTCAATGCGCAATATTGCAACCTTTAGTCTCGCAAGATAGTCGAGCACAGCAGCAACGTGAGACTCGAGATGGAGCACGTTCATGGAGGATTCATCCTTAACAAGAGAGTTGATGGGATCCAAGCCAGTCTCCACTCGACTAGTCTCCTCTTCAAAGTTTTGGCAGAATTCTGTGGATACGATCCAAGGATAAGCTAACGTTCCTACAATAAGTCAGTGATCACCAGTCGGATATAAGGGGTTACCTTCGAGCATGAGGAATAACTTCTTGGCGAGCCCTCCCAAATAAGCCTCTAAGTCGTTCTTCTTTCCCACCAGTTCGCTAGCCTTGTCACTCAGGGCCATCTTGTCATTGTTCGGTCGGCTGACCTCCTTGTTGGCCACGTCAAGAGCAGCTTTCAGATTGGTATTCTCCTCTTCAAGTTTGCTGATCGAAGCCAACTTTTCTTCTGCGAGTTTCGTCTTGTCCGAAGCCGTTTTCTGCGCCTCGGCGAGCTCAAGGTCCTTCTTCTTGAGAGCATCTCTTAGTTTATCTGCAAAATGACAGTGAGATCAGACTCAGGATGGGACAAAAATAAAGACAGTCGTCAATATTCTCACCAGACATACCTTTTGCCTCCTCCTTCGCCTTCGTGAAGTTCTCCTGGACAAGCTTCAGATCAAGTTCGAGCTGGACATGCTTGTTCTCCACCTCGGTATAACGAGACACAAGCTCGCAAGATTTCTGCGAAAGATCAGTCGACAGACATCAAAGACAAGTCACTTCCGAGTGACTAAGAGAAAAAGCGTAGCATTTCTAAGACTACAGCCGAATCAAAATATTCAACTGTAGTCTCGGGGACTACACTCAGTGGGTGCACTCAGCGTGCCCCCACTGGTTCTACCAGCTCGGATCGATCAGTTGACTTAAAACAGCTAACTGTCAACAGTTAGACGCAGTTTCAAAAAAATGAAGTATTCTTCAGACCATGGCCGACTACCAGCAGTCGACCACGGTCTCGTGGACTACACCCAGTGGGTGCACTCAGCGTGCCCCCACTGGTTCCATGATTCCATTCGACCAGATCGAGTGAAGAAAGTAAAAGAGGAAAAAGTTCAAGACATAAAGACTAAAGTCGACTGCCAGCAGTCGACCGTAGTCTCGGGGACTACACCCAGTGGGTGCACTCAGCGTGCCCCCACTAATCCAGACATTCCAATTGACACACCCAGTGGGTGTATGACAAGTATTAAGATTTTCAGAGAGAAAAATCGTCAGGTATCATATCCTAACAGAACAGGCAGTGGTCAACTAACCTGGACATTGCTCTGAAGAGCTGAACTTGCATCATAAGCTGCTTGGCTGGCGTCTCGGATCGCCTTCACCCGCTCCATCATAACCCCCGCCTAGCGTATGTCTTCGTTGGCAGGACCTGCCTGGTCCTCTGGGACGTGGTGTGTGGAGAAGAGGGAAGGTGGATCATCACTCGACGATGGAGGGCGGGCACTCGTCAGCGGCACCGCAAAGGACACGGTAGCCTGAGCAACGTTGCCCCCCTCCGGAACCAATGTTTCAAGTGCTGATGCAACATGTGCAGTCTTGCCAGCAGACGCTTTCCTGTTCCTCCTTTGCCCCAGTGGCTCCTCATCGTCATCATCAGGGATTTCAATGATAATGCTAGGCGCAGCTACAGAAAAGGTTCAAAGTCAAAAATGAAGATCCGATCGACCGAAAGTGAAACTGCAAAGATCATACCAGGATTAGAAGTGGCAGCATCCTCCTTTTCTTGATCTTCATGCCTGGCTGAGGTCTCAGAAGTAGCAGCACTGCGGTTTCAGAAATCAGTCAGTCAGTAATCGGGTCGACCAAGAATATATCCATGTTGAAAGAGAAAACATGAGTTATGCCATTACCTAGAAACAGTCGGAATCTCCATCCTCATCTTCGGTAGAGCCTTCGCCGGTCTTGTCGGTGCCGCTCGGGGTTGCTTCGACGCTTTCTCAGTCGGCGCCGGAGAAGTCGTTCGAGGGCGTTTGGTCGACTGCCCAGCAGGCACGGCTCCCTTGCCACGCTCGACCGCAGGATCATGGGCGAGCTTGGACCGTCTTTCAGTACGACGAGGCTCGACTACCATCTCCTCTTCCTCCTCCTCTTCCTCGTCAGAGCCACCATCTTCTTCACCCTCGTCGCCGTCCGACTCCCACTCCTCCTGACTTTCACCTCCACTTCCTTGTTATTCTTCGGTCTGTTCTTGTACCACATTGGGCATCGAGTACATCTCGGTAGTGATCTGGAAGATAACAAACAAGATAAAAGTCAGTCGATCGAATTGCAGCAAAGAAGAATGAAGGAAATAGAATCACAGTCAAGGAAATGTAGTCAGACCTTGTCTGCTTCGTAGCACTGGTCGAGTGGCGGGATCCTCCTGGCTCCGCGGGGATTATCTCTATTCCCCGTGATGGCGGTCATCCACCTCTCCATAGTGACATCGTCGACCTCCTCCGGGTGGACCCGAGTGGTGTTTTCAGTACCTGAGTACAACCACATCGGATGGCCCCAGTACTGAAGTGGCTGAATGCGCCGTCGAAGGAAAACTTCTAGAAGATCCATGCCCGTCACTCCGTCGCGAATGAGCTGGACCACGCGCTCCATCAACATCCTAACCTGAGCCTTCTCCTCCGGAAGCACCTTTAGAGAAGATGGCTTGTTCACTCGGTCCATGGAGAACGGGGGGAGGCCAGTCGACTGCCCTGGCGCCGACTGGTCTTGGCAGTACAACCAGGTCGACTACCACCCTCGAACTGACTCGGGAAGAGTCATGGCTGGAAAGGCACTCTTACTCCTCATCTGAACCCCAAGACCCCCACACATCTGGATTACTTGGGTCCTCTTATCATTCGGGCTAGCCTTTTTCACCGTCTGAGAGCGACAAGTGAAAATGTGTTTGAAAATGCCCTAGTGCGGCCGGCAACCCAAGAAGTTTTCACACAACGACACGAAAGCGGCGAGGTAGGCATTGGAGTTGGGTGTGAAGTGATGGAGTTGTGCACCAAACAAGTTCAGAAACCCTCGGAAGAAAAGATTCGGCAGCAGAGAAAAACCGCGATCTACATGGGTGACTAAGAGGAGGCACTCACCCTCCTGAGGCTGTGGCTGCCACTCCTTCCCCGGAAGCCTCGCTGACCCATGGGGGATCAGCCCTTCGTTGGCCAAGTCGTTGAGGTCCTTCTGGGTGATGGTCGAGCGGATCCAGTCTCCCTGGATCCAGCCTTGCGGCAGGCCAGACCGCGACGAAGATCCGCCCCGACTAGGCGCTCTCCCCTTCGCCTTTACCGTCGCCTTCTTTGCCCGCTCCAAAGCTGCCATCTTTTCCTTCACCATCGTCGCCGGCGAGGCGTGCAAGGAGCAGCGAGGCGGAGGTGGAAGCGAGCGCAGCGGGCGAGTTCGAGGAAGAGGGAGAGGAGATTGAGGGCGCACTGTTTGAAAAACCCCCATCCTGTGCCTTACATGAAGTCTCTTCCGAGTGGCTGGCCGGTAGGCCCGGGCGATCCTGTCAAATCCTGCAACAGTCGCGCGCGCGATACGTGGCGAAAAAGGTGGCGTAGAAATCGAGGCGTTCCTACATTATCCCATCCAAGTACTGCGGCTTCCTCCGCCCCGCGCGCTTCTCGAAATCCAGATCCCGCTAAATCCGCGAACAACAGAGCAACTTGTCAGACTGAAGATTTCCTCTGATCCGTCGCTCGGAGATCTCCAAGTATAAAAAAGTCACTCGACTAATATAAAGAATGTATCAAGGCGACTGAAAAAGAAGTTGGTGCCGTCACCTAAGGTCGCTGATCCAGAACAAGACATACTCATATCACAAAAAGAGGGGTCGGAAGAATTCTCAACTCCTTCCTCACTCAAACCTCGATCCATTTGGGGGCTAATGACAAAGCCATGTACCTAGGGTAGGGTCACGGACCTGTCCAAAGTACCCTACCCAAGGACATCTCTAAAAGAAACTACCTTTCAGTCGACCTGGAAGGATTCCACTCGACGGACTCGAAGACAGTCGACCATGAAGACTCACTCAACCACCAGAAGATCTAAGGTCACTCTACAGCCAAAGGGTCTGTTATTAAGTAGTCTTTATGGCCATGATATCACTTTATGTAAGGCGTTATCAGTAACGTTTGGCCTTTATGTACATTGAACTCTCTGCTACGTGGGCTGGCTGGGGTCCTGGTGAACTCTATATAAGCCACCCCCCTCCACAGGCAGAAGGGTTCGCACCTCTGTAACTCTCACACGCATAATCCAGTCGACCGCCTCCGGGCACCAAGACGTAGGGATGTTACATCCTCCGAGAAGGGCCTGAACACGTAAACCCTTGCGTGAACAACTACTCCATAGCTAGGATCTTGCCTCTCCATTAGTACCCCCTACACTACTATCAGGCTTAGAACCATGACAAAGTGCGCAAGCAAAAATATTCACAATATTATTTTATTACCATCATTTGTGTTGAGTTTCATTCATACACATGTATTGACCCTCTTCTTCGATTTAGGTCTTGCAGCTGCGAGATGAGCTCCTAACACATGATTGCATAAAAGCAATTCAAGAGGAACTCAACACATGTGGCACTTGACTTCAGACTTTGAGTATTGTAATAGATCTTATATTGTATATATTTAGCTAGTAGCGTCAGATAGATATACGAAAACTTGTTGTTCGACCAATCTCTTGGAGAAGGAGAGGTCGATCACTTCTCTTTGTATATGTTCATGACGATCTTCTGTACTTAATGGTTTCCTACATTTTCTTACTAGCTAGCTAGCTAGCGTGTCAAGTCCTCTCTATACGTATAGTATGTAGCGTCGACCAAGCACGTAGATAAGAGAGGACACTTCTCTCTATTAGCAAGCTAACACAATATATGACACCCCTAAATTAACCCTACAAAACGCCCAAAACCCCCACCCCCCCTTCAGAAAAAAAACAAAAACCCCAGCCCCTGAACTGCTGACGTGTGGAAGACTTTTGGTCCCGTTTGGTGGCACCAACCGGGACAAAAGGCCCTCCTGCATGGGCAAGCGGCAGCGGCCAGGTGGAGCCCCATCTGTCGCGGTTCCTGGGTGAACTGGGACTAAAGGTATTGGGCTTTAGTACCGACCCTTTAGTCCCGGTTCGGCAACCAGGACAAATGGGCCTCACGAACCACGAAAAATGGGCCTTTTTCTACTAGTGATATGATTCACATTCGACCTTTTGGTCTCCAGTCATTCGAGGCCATATCTGTATATGCTTGGCTCGTCAAGTTTAACCCGAGTATTCTGCGTGTGCAAATCTGGTTTGCACCCGTTGTATTTGAATGTAGAGCCTATCACACCCTGTAACATCCCAAATTTTTAATTTGGAATGTTATACATAGGTCATTCATGCATATCATCTTTTATTTCTTTTCCGCACCGCAATCCTCGAAATCCTAAGAAACTCAAGGACCCTCGGAGAGAGTTGGGGATTTTCCCGGTTTCATATTGGATTTCCCACCAAATAATGAAACGAGGATTTTTGATTTTAATTATTTTTCTCTTCGAAAAATATTTCGTACAAAAAAAATAAATGAGAGGAGATAATATGACTTCTCCAAAATAATTGAAATATTGGAGGTAAAATATTAAAATCAATAATTTGATTTTAGTTGATTTTTTATTCGGATTTTATTTGCAATAGAAAAAAATTGCACATTTTCAAAATTGCATTTTAGGGCCAAGAAAATGTTCATCTCGTTCTAAATATTTCATTTAGACGGTGAAAATTTGTTTTGGCATTTTTAGGTCTTTATTTTTTTTCTAGGATTTTATTTCTGCCGGCAAAATTATTTAAAAAAAGAGTTCCGCCGACTTGGCTGAAACCCAGCCGGGCCGCCGGCCCAACCGCCGCCCCAACGCCCCCGCACGCGCGCCAACGCCCCCGCACGCGCGCCAACCCTCGCCGCCGCTCAGACGAGGAGTCCGAGCCGGACTCCATCGCCGCCGCCGCCTTGGCCCCTCCTCCAAGCAGCCCCCCTCTTTATATACGCCGCCACCCCACCCCAAACCGCCACCACCGCCAGCCCCACCGCCGCCCGCACTCGCTGCCGCCGCCGCCAAGCGCCTTCGCCGATCCCCGCCGCCGGAGCCGCCGCCCCACCTCGCCTCGCCGGAGGTACCGAGCCGGATCCGAGCCGCTGTTTTAAAAAAAACGTTTGTTTTTTTAGAAACCCTAGTTTGTTTTTTTAGATAGGTTCACCATTTTTTCGCGGTTCCTCTATTTAGCAGACGTTCATCGGTACGTTCGTTTAAATGAACGGTTTTCTTCTGTTAATTACAAATAACGAATGCTTGTTCGTTAGCCTGTTCGTCAGTTTTCTTTTATCGGATTTACCTGCGATTATTTTCAGCTGCGATTTGTGATCCGATCTTAGTTTCTGTTTTTCTTCGCGCTCGTTAGTCGGAATCAGGTGATTCAAACGCCTAGAGTTTCGTCTCGAGATCCTCTTTCTGTTTAATCAACTTAAACAAGATTTTGATACTGTAAAATTTTACTTTAGATCAGATTAGTAAACGGATCTTGGTTCTTTCGCCGTTTGAGTTTCGTTGCTCCGTTTGATTTGATTCTTTTTGTAAACCGGAGTTCTTAAGTTTAACTTTCTGGTCAATCTCTCTTATTTGAAGTTTTGCTCATGCATCTTTGCTAGTTGCTTATGTATGTTATTGTTTGTTTGCGATAGAATTCCCGGAGTGCGAAGCGTGTTACTACGAGTCTCTAGGATTCACGGATCGTTAGCAAGGAAAGTAACACATTGATCTTACTCTTTTCATACCCAGCTTTATTGCATTAGTTCCATCCTCAAACATTGCATGATTAGGATGTCTTTAACTTGCGGGTATTGGGAAGTAGTTGATGAGGTAGAACCTATTGCCCTATTATTATCAAACCCTGGGAGTTACTTCTACATTATGCTTATATTGTCATGCTATGCTCGTAGACGTGGATTGGGTTTGAGGGTTTCCATGACAGATGTGATATTGTTAATTAATGGTTCAACTTAAGGTGGCAACTTTAATACACATCTGGGTGGATTGAGGCACCTGGGGAACCCAGTGTTGCCTGTATTTTTTTTGGAAATCCTGGGGTTACCGTGTGATCCTCCTATGGACCGCCACCCAGGCTTAAAGGGAACTGAGATGATTCATGCTAGAAACTTCCGTGTGCAGCCACAAGCTATTATGGGCTCTAGGATAGCTGAGTAAGTTACGTGAAGCTCTTGAAGAGGTACATCAGCAAGTAGTGGGTTTTGTAGGTTTGGTATGGTCTACCCGGAGTAGGGAGTTAATGTTTCTGAAAGACTATGTCTCGGTCATCCGTTTCTCAAACACCATGCAGTGCGAGAAATCCAACCGAAGCGATTGAGTCTTGTGGGGTAAAGTGCGCAAACCTCTGCAGAGTGTACAATCTAATCATGGTTAGGCGTGTCCCCGGTTATGGACAATTTTGAGTATCTAGTACTTGGGTCATCACATGTATCTCATCACTCATAAATTAATATTGTTGGGTTGATAATTACTTTAATTTGGATTGAGTTGGGGTTATACCTTCTCGATGTTTCAACTACCATGATAGTTAAATAAAAAAATTATTCCTTTGTTGTAGGGAAAAATTGGCTTTTTGCAAAACTATAACCATAGAGCTTTCCACCAACTAAATATGCACGTAGTGATAGCATTATTCTGTTCTTGCTCTACTGTGTTATATTGCTAGCATATTCCATGTGTTGACCCGTTTTTGGGCTGCAACATATTATGTTGTAGACTTTTCAGACGAGGAGTAAGGTTCGTTAGGTCGTTGCGGTGCAGCTCAGCTATGCCGTTGGAGTTGATGGACTCACTTTATCTTCCAAGCCTTCCGCTATTATCGCATTTGATGGCCTTAAGCCATATTATTGTAGTAAGTTCTCTTCTGAGACATTCGATGTAATAAGTGTGTGATTGCTACTCTATTATAAATTCTTTGAGTACTGTGCGTGTCAGCATTACTGATCCAGGGATGTTGTAGCAGACGCCTTGAGCCGGAAGAGTTATGCCAATATGCTTGAGAGCAAGGGATTGCCAAGGGAGTTAGCTAAGGATATCATGGAACTTTGATTGGAGATTGTTCCAAGAGGTTTCGTTGCAACAATGGAGGTTCAGTCCACCTTGTTGAACAAAATTCGAGAAGCTCAGAAGGAAGTCAAAGAGATTGCCGAGATAAAGGAGAAGATGAACCAAGGTAAGGCCAAAGGTTTTCGCGAGGATGAGTACGATTCTTTATGGTTTGAGGACCGAGTTTATGTACCCAATAACCCATAGATCAGGAAGTTAATACTTCAGGAGGCTCATGACTCACCATACTCGATACACCCCAGAAAAACCAAGATGTATTTGGATTTGAAGGAACGTTTCTGGTGGACTGGTATGAAGAAGGATATCGCTGAGTATGTAGCCGTATGTGATGTATGTCAGAGAGTAAAGGCAGAGCATCAGAAGCCAGCAGGACTGTTGCAGCCTATGCCGATACCCGAATGGAAGTGGGATAAACTTGGCATGGATTTTATCACCGGGCTACCCAGGAGCAAGGCAGGATATGACTCAATATGGGTAGTAGTGGATCGTTTGACTAAAGTGGCTCACTTTATCCCCGTAAAAACTACCTATACAAGTGCATACTTGGCCAAGATATATATGTCCAGGATTGTTTGTCTGCATGGAGTTCCGAGGAGCATCGTATCAGATAGAGGGGCGCAGTTTACTTCAATGTTTTGGAATCAGTTACATCAGACCTTGGGTACGAGATTGGAGTTCAGTACAACATTTCACCCACAGACAGATGGACAGACCGAGAGAGTCAACCAAATACTAGAAGATATGTTGAGAGCCTGTGCGCTAGATTATGGATCCAGTTGGGATGACAATTTGCCTTACGCAGAGTTCTCATACAACAATAGCTACCGAGCCAGTTTGAAGATGGCACCGTTCGAAGCTTTGTATGGACGCATATGCAGAACACCGTTGATGTGGGATGAGGTAGGAGACTGACAGTTGTTCGGACCAGACTTGATCAAAGAGTCTGTGGAGAAGGTTAAATTGATTCGTGATAGACTGAAGGTAGCTCAGTCCAAGCAGAAAAGTTATGCAGACTCGAAATGCAAGGAGGTGACTTACGAAATCGGAGATCGAGCATATCTGCGAGTATCACCCTTGCGAGGAGTGAAACGTTTTGGAGTTAAGGGAAAATAAGCCCCGAGATTTGTAGGACCGTATCGTGTTTTGGAACGGATGGGAGAAGTTGCCTACAATCTGGAATTACCTGAAGGACTGTCAGGAGTTCACGATGTGTTGCACGTCTCACAGCTGAAGAAGTGTCATGCTGAGATGGCCGATATACCGTTAAGAGATACAGTACCCTTGGAAGCAATTCAGCTGGATAGTGATTTGACTTATGAGGAGAAGCCAGTAAAGATTCTTGAGTTTGCCAGCCGAGTAACTCGCAGCAAGGTTATCAAGTTTGGTAAAGTTCAGTGGAGCCACCATACCGAGGATGAAGCACCTGGGAATGAGAGGATGATCTTGGCAAGGACCACCCGCACCTATTTTCTGACCAACCCAAATCTCGAGGGCGAGATTCATCTTAAGGGGGGTAGGTTTGTAACATCCCAAATTTTCAATTTCGAATGTTATACATAGGTCATTCATGCATCAACAACAACAACAACAACAACAACAACAACAAAGCCTTTAGTCCCAAACAAGTTGGGGTACGCTAGAGGTGAAACCCGTAAGATCTCGCAACCAACAAAACATGTATTGCACATCCAGGGAATCGAACCCTGGTCTTTTATTTGTTTTCCGCTCCGCAATCCTCGAAATCCTAAGCAACTCAAGGACCCTCGGAGAAAGTTGGGGATTTTCCCGGTTTCATATTGGATTTCCCACCAAATAATGAAACGAGGATTTTTGATTTTAATTATTTTTCTCTCCGAAATAAATGAGAGGAGATAATATGACTTCTCCAAAATAATTGAAATATTGGAGGAAAAACATTAAAGTCATTCATTTAATTTTAGTTGTTTTTTTTATTCGGATTTTATTTGCAATAGAAAAAATTGCACGTTTTCAAAATTGCATTTTAGGGCCAAGAAAATGTTCATCCTGTTCCAAATATATCATTTAGACAGTGAAAATTTGTTTTGGCATTTTTAGGTCTTTATTTTATTTTCTAGGATTTTATTTCTGCCGGCGAAATTTTTTTAAAAAAAAGCTCCGCCGACTGGGCCGAAACCCAGCCGGGCCGCTGGCCCAACTGCCGTGCCGCCGCCCCCGCACGCGCGCTAGCTCCCGCCGCCGCTCGGACGAGGAGTCCGAGCCGGACTCCATCGCCGCCGACGCCTTGGCCCCTCCTCCAAGCAGCCCCCCTCTTTATATATGTCACCACCCCGCCCCAAACCGCCACCACCGCCAGCCCCGCCGCCCCGAGCCGCAGCCACCGCCGCCCTCACTCGCCGCCGCCGCTTGCCGCGCCGCCACCGATCCCCGCCACCGGAGCCGCCGCCCCGCCGCCCCACCTCGCCTCTCCGGAGCCCCTCGCTGGATCCCCTCGCCAGAGGTACCGGGCCGGATCCAAGCCGCCGTTTTTTTTTTAAAAAACCGTTCGGTTTTTTTAGAAACCCTAGTTCGTCTTTTTAGATCGGTTCACCGATTTTTCGCGGTTCCTCTATTTAGCGGATGTTCGTCCGTACGTTCGTTTAAACGAATGGTTTTCTTCCGTTAGTTATAGATAAATAACGCTCGTTCGTTAGCCTGTTCGTCAGTTTTCTTTTATCGGATTTATCTACGATTATTTTCAGTCGCGATTTCTGATCCGATCTTAGTTTCTGTCTTTCTTCGCGCTCGTTAGTCGGAATCAGGTGATTCAAACGCCTAGAGTTTCGTCTCGAGATCCTCTTTCAGTTTAATCCACTTAAACAAGATTTCGATACTGTACAATTTGACTTTAGTTCAGATTAATAAATGGATCTTGTTTCTTTCACCGTTTGAGTTTTGTTGCTCCGTTTGATTTGATTCTTTTTGTAAACCGGAGTTCTTAAGTTGAACTGTCTGGTCAATCTCTCTTATTTGAAGTTTTGCTCGTGTATCTTTGCTAGTTGCTTATGTATGTTATTGTTTGTTTGTGATAGAATTCCCAGAGTGTGAAGCGTGTTACTACGAGTCTCTAGGATTCACGGATCGTCAGCAAGGCAAGTAACACATTGATCATACTCTTTTCATACCCAGCTTTATTGCATTAGTTCCATCCTCAAACATTGCATGATTAGGATGTCTTTAACTTGAGGGTATTGGGAAGTAGTTGATGAGGTAGAACCTATTGCCCCGTTATTATCAAACCCTGGGAGTTACTTCTACATTATGCTTATATTGCCATGCCATGCTCGTAGACATGGATTGGGTTTGAGAGTTTCCATGATAGATGTGAGATTGTTAATGAATGGTTCAACTTAAGGTGGCAACTTCAATACACATCTGGGTGGATTGAGGCACCTGGGGATCCCAATGTTGTCTGTATTTTTTTTGGAAATCCCAGGGTTACCGTGTGATTGTCAGGACCCCGATTCTATGCCACACCGATCTAGCATGTAACACCTCATATCACTTTGCGGCCTCACGCATGGTATTCCCACGGGTGTCGCCTTGCCATGCCCTGGACCGTTTGCGCCTTTTGGCACACGTATATGATAGTGTCGCTAGCATCCATATGACAAAGAACCCGGACTGACATGGCTAGTCATGAACCCAAAGTGGCACTAACTTACAGGGACAGGCATACATGACCCAGCAACGAACGTGTCGGTCATCAGCGAGTGAATCCGGGCTGTAGCAACTGGGCTAGCAGGACTCCGGTAAACCGGGCTGTAGCAGGCTAACAGGACTCCGGTGGACACCGCGTGACATTTCCCCGAAGGGACAGACACAGGAACGAAGAAGGACACATGCCGGCCAGCCTAAGTGTTCCGGAGCAGCAACAAGCTACCAGGGATCAGCGGAAGCACTAGGAGACATTTCCCGGTAAGAGAGGCTACTAAGGATAAACAACTAGATAGTCAGATCCCACACATAGCAATACACATTACACGTACGCATAACATGCAAGTATGTGCTGTACAACATGGCATCACAGCATAAGTCAACAACTCATATAGATAAAGGCTCAGAAGAGCCAACATAGCATTTATTGCAAACAGGGGTCAAAGGACCCATCATACAGAGCATAAAAGCAACAAGCGGAAGCATTACATGTCTAAGTACAGACATCTACAAAAGAAAAAGGCTGAAGAGCCTGACTATCTACCACATCCGATCAAGATTGTAGCTGAGGTACAAGCTACTCGTCGAAGTCCACGAGAACACTAGAAAGACCGAAGTCTCTGCTGCAAAAACATAAATAAAGCAACATGAGTACAAAGGTACTCAGCAAGACTTACATCAGATCCTATCATACATGCATTTGTATCAAGAGGGTAATGTGGGGTTTAGTTGCAGCAAGCCAGCTTTGACTCTGTGGCTATCCTGTTCTACGACTACCAGAACTTCTTTGAGGTGATATGGCGCACATGAGTCCACTAATCACCACACAATACAATACTATGGATTCATCCCCGTCTCCCTACGAGAAGTCCATCCATAGCACTCACACTTGTCTTGAGCATTTTATAGTATCAACTTCAAGTTGTCTATGTACCATGTAAGCATCCAAGAAGTCCATAACCGCGGACCCGGCTATTCGAATAGATCATGTTAACCCTGCAGGGGTGTACTTCTTCACACAAGCTCTCGCCACTTACCGCCATGTACACGTCATGTATCTCGGCAACCTTCAAGCGGAAGCCTGGCGAGGGTGTCGGGCACGACCTGACTAACCACACAAGACTCTAATCCAGGTTTATCGCCTATTCGGGTTCCATCCGCAAGGAGATCCGGCCGGGGTGTCGCTCACGGCCCCAAATGATGTGTGCAGGGTTCCCAAGCCCACCTCGCCGGATGGATCTACGCTTGGTACACCGTGCCACTTGTGCCTAGTCTGTCCCAAGCCCACCTGGCCGGGTGCCACTTGGTAGACTACTAACACTACCTACAAACACCAGAAACTAGTTGCGACTCCTGGACAGAGATCAAGTTGGTTAATAAGTCGAGAGGGCTTGGAGCGCCCGGAGCCCAATGTGTGGTAGTATCGAGTCATTGGACAACATACATAGAACTTAGAAATCCAGTGAGACAACCCACCATGTACTCCTACATGGCCTCTCACCGCTACCTTTACCAAGTCGTGTTCACACACTTAACTCTCAGCACCAGAACATATCATAACACTCCAATTCATTCCCAATGAATCAGACCTGACACAACTCTAAGCAATAGCAGGCATAGCATGGTAGGAACACAACAATGGCTTCAATCAACTCCTACACATGCTAGTGGGTTTCAACTATTTACGATGGCAATGACAGGTCATGTAGAGGAATGGGTTCAACTACCGCAGCACAAAGTAGCTGTTGAATCGTTGTTGTCCTAATGCAATAACAAAGAGTAGGAGCAAGAGAGTAGGATTTTATCGGAATGAACAAGGGGGTTTGCTTGCCTGGTATATCAACAAGGAAGGCACTGCTCCTCAGACAGGTACTCTGGAACGGTCTCCGGAGCAGGACCTATCGAAAAGGAACGGTGTCTACAATCAATACACAATCATATGCAACAATATGATGCATGAACATGGCATGAAGATGTGATGCTGTTTGTGCTAATGCTATTAGCATTCATTTGGTTGAAGTCCATTAGAACCAAGAATTCAAATGCAACTCCAAGTTAGGCCCTTTATAAATGCCATTTTAGTGTTTCACTTATACAGTAGGTATAAGTTGGTTTGTCATGCATGAAACTAGTACAAATGGATAGATTGCATTTTTCTGATAATTTTTCATATATAAATTATTTCAATCTGAGTTACGGTTGAATTTCTATGATTTTTTGAAGTTTTGCTAATTTTTTGGAATTCCTGATTTAATTTAAATCCAGAAAATAAATAATTGCGTCAGCACTGGGTCATGCTTGCGTCAGCAAGTCAACAGCGCTGACTGGTCAAACCTGACGTGTGGGGTCCACACGTCAGTGACACGTGTTAAACACGGGGTTAGTTTTATCCTAATTAAAGGATTAGTGGCACTGGGCCCACTGGTTATTGTCAGGTGGTTAAATAAGCGGTGATTAGCACTAAGCTAATCACCTGATAGGCCGGGCCCACATGGCAGGGCTCAGGCGACGGGGCTCGCCGCCGGCGACCTCTGGACGCGGCGAAGTCCGTGCCACAGGCCACGGGGGCGGCGTCTGAGAGCACCGGGGCGTAGCCCGGGCTCTCGCGCATCTAGTGGGGCAGGTGGGAGGATCTGGGGGCCGGAGCTCGCCGGAGCGAAGCTCACGGCGGCGGCCGGAGCACGGGCGCCGAGCGGGAGCGGGCTGTGGGGCACGGGGAGGCCACTCGAGGGGCTCTGCGGCACCCTCGTGGCACCAGGAGCACGGTGACGAGCTCGGTTGCCGGCTGCGGTGGCCAGGGCGACGGCGGCTACATGTACGACGGCAAGAGGCTTCGTCCATGGTGGGGAAAAGGGGCTACGGCATGCGGGCGGCTAAACGGAGAGAGGGGAACGGGGCAGGAGCTCACTACGGTTCTGGTGTCGTCTTCAGCGGGCTCGGGGGAGACCAGACGGAGGCGTGGCGGCGAGGACGATCTCCGGCGGCTAGAGATGAAGACGACGGCGCCGAGGACGAAGCAGAGCTCTCCCGGGTTGCTTGGCTCCGTGAGGAGGGAGAGGGGGTCGCAGTGGAGCTGTCGAGCGCGTCGGGGAGGTGCGGCAGTGGTCGAGGGCGCGGCAACAGTGGCCGGTGGTGGCGGTGGCGCTCGGCCATGAGAGAGAGAGAGCGAGGGAGAGGAGAGGAGAGGACTGTGGAGAGTGAGAGGGTCGGGGGCGCGTGGCGACATGCAGGGCGTCCAGGGCGGCGAGAGGGAGAAGCAGGAGGTGGCGGGAGACGTGGCCGCGGGCGAGCGAGCGCGCGACACGCACAGTGCCAGTAGGCACGAGGAAGAAGACAGAGGAGGAGGCGGGCTGGGCTGCTGCTGGGCTGCACAGTAACGGGCTGCACAGGGAGGTAAGCGCTAGGTAGGTTCCCTTTTCCTATTCCTTTTTCTATTTTCTGACATTTGTTTTGATTTAATAAAAATAATAAATCATTTTATTTACTTATGCCAATTTTTGTAGGAACTAGTGGTATTATTCCAGAGCTCCTCAACAAATGGCATAATTTTTGGACATATATTATATATATATAACAAATATATATCCAATGCAAATAATTATGCATTAATTCCAAATGCCCAAAATAAATACATATGAGCCCCTAAAAATATTGGTTTGATTTTTATCTCTGTCCAATATTTTCAGAGAGCAATATGAGCATTTTCTTCGACCTTTTTGGAGCAATTTTTATTGGGGTCATTTCCAAAAATGATTCTGAGGGTTTCACAAATCCCCATTTCAAGTTTAAATGGAATTTAAACATGATGCACAAATGACTAGCTAGCCTCGAGCATACCAGAACTAGGGATGTGACAGTGATCTTCCTATGGACCGCCACCCAGGCTTAAAGGGAACTGAGATGATTCATGCTAGAAACTTCCATGTGCAGCCACAAGCTATTATGGGCTCTAGCATAGCTGAGTAAGTTACGGGAAGCTCTTGAAGAGGTAGATTAGCAGGTAGTGGGTTTTGTAAGTTTGGTATGGTCTACTCGGAGTAGGGAGTTAATGTTTCTGAAAGACTATGTCTCGGTCATCCGTTTCTCAAACACCATGCAGTGCGAGAAATCCAACGGAAGCGATCGAGTCTTGCGGGGAAAAGTGCGAAAACCTCTGTTGAGTGTACAATCTAATCATGGTTAGCCGTGTCCCAGGTTATGGACAATTTTGAGTATCTAGTACTTGGGTTATCACATGTATCTCATCACTCATAAATTAATATTGTTGCGTTGATAATTACTTTAATTTGGGATTGAGTTCGGGTTATACCTTCTCGATGTTTCAACTACCATGATAGTTAAATAAAAAAATTATCCCTTTGTTGTAGGGAAAAATTGGCTTTTCGCAAAACTATAACCATAGAGCTTTCCACCAACCAAACATGCATGTAGTGATAGCATTATTCTGTTCATGCTCTACTGTGTTATATTGCTAGCATATTCCATGTGCTGACCCGTTTTCGGGCTGCAACATATTATGTTGTAGACTTTTCAGACGAGGAGTAAGGTTCGTTAGGTCGTTGCCGTGCAGCTCAGCTATGCCGTTGGAGTTGATGGACTCACTTTATCTTCGAAGCCTTCCGCTATTATCGCATTAGATGGCCTTAAGCCATATTATTGTAATAAGTTCTCTTTTGAGACATTCGATGTAATAAGTGTGTGATTGCTACTCTGTTATAAATCCTTCGAGTACTGTGCGTGTCAGCATTACCGATCCAGGGATGACACTGATACACAGGGACTTGACCGTTTGAGGTCGGATCATCACGTGGTGTCTCAGCACGAAGAACTTTCGCAACGGTGCATACTCGGGGAGAACACTTATACCTTGATGTTTTAGTGAGGGATCATCTTATAATGCTTCCGCCGTACTAAGTAAAATAAGATGCATAAAAGATAAACATCACATGCAATCAAAAATATGTGACATGATATGGCCATCATCATTTTGTGCTCAGGATCTCCATCACCGAAGCAACGTCATGATCTCCATCGTCACCGGCTTGCACCTTGATCTCCATCGTAGCGTCGTGGTCGTCTCGCCAACCATTGCCTCTATGACTATTGCTACCACTTAGTGATAAAGTAAAGCAATTACATAGAGCTTATATTTCATACAATAAAGCGACAACAATATGGTTCTTGCCAGTTGCCGATAACGTTTACAAAACATGATCATCTCATACAACAATCTTTATATCACATCATGTCTTTAACATATCACATCACAACATGCCCTGCAAAAACAAGTTAGACGTCCTCTACTTTGTTTGTTGCATGTTTTACGTGGCTGCTAGCATGAACCATACATACCTATGGCACAAAAACCACCACGGTGATTTATCAAGTTTGTTTTTTTAACCTTCTCAAGGACCGGCCACAATCAAATTCGAGTCAGCTAAAGTTGGAGAAACAGACACCCGCCAGTCACCTTTATGCAAAACTAGTTGCATGTCGGTCGGTGGAACCAGTCTCATGAATGTGGTCATGTAAGGTTGGTCCGGCCGCTTCATCCAACAATGCCGCCGAATCAAAATAAGACATTGGTGGTAAGCAGTATAACGATCACCGCCCACAACTCTTTGTGTTCTACTTATGCATATCATCTACTCACACTACAAAATAAAGACACATCCGTGACATTTTGGGCCAAACGAAATTTTTTCTGTCATACATATGACACTTCTATGACGATAATTGTGACAAAACCCGGTATCATCATACATGTGGTGGGCTCCTACTTCTATGACAAAAAATCATCACAGAAAATGGGCTTTTCGTCCTGGGCGGGCCAGAGACGCAGCTGCATGACATTCTTTGGGCCGTCCATGACAGAAAAAACCGTGGTAGAAGCGAGGGCGAGGAAAATTTCAGGGAGTTCCCGGTTATGGTGGGTGGTCGGGGGCCGAGCGATGCACGTTCCTCTCATACATGTATGCGCGCGTGTGTGAGGTGTTGCCTCTAACTGAACCCGAGCGAGGCGTTGGGCTATAACTGAACCCGAGCGATTGCACTGCAGGCTACACGTTACTGAACCCGAGCGATCGATTCCTTCGCTAATGCTGCTAACGGAAGCTGATCGATGTTGCCTCTCTGGATGAACAGTGAGAGTTGCGGGGGGGGGGGGGGGTTGGATGAACAGTGAGCCATGGGAGTGGATGAACAGGACCCATGGCGTTGCCTCTGGATGATCAGGGCCCCGATCGATCGAGCCGGTTGGGGCTGGATGAACAGGACCCCGTGGAGGGCTGGATGAACAGGACGACCCCGTGGAGGGCTGGATGAACAGTAGACAGTGGAGGGGTGCCCGTGGAGGGGTGGTTGAACAGTAGCTGGTGGAGTAGCACGCGGTGGAGGCTGGATGAATAGGAGCCCATGGATGAAGAGTTGCAGGTGGAGGCTGGAGGAGGTCAAAGGTGGATGAACAGTAGCCCGTGGAGGCTGGAGGAGGTCGATGGTGGAGATGAACAATATCCTATGGAGTCCCGTTTTGCGGTACGCCACACCCCTCCTGATGAACAGGACCCCTGTTTCGACCGTGGCGCTCCAACCCAAGTCCGTTTCGTCTGTTTTGTCGTACGCCACACCCCTCCCGATCAACAGGACCCCCGTTTTGACCGTAGGAGGTCCGTTTCATCTGTTTTGCGGTACGCCACACCCCTCCTGATCAACAGGACCCCCGTTTCGGCCGTAGGAGGTCCATTTCCTCTATTTTGTGGTACGCCACACCCCTCCCGATCAACAGGACCCCCATGTCGACTGTAGGAGGTCCGTTTCCTCCGTTTTGCGGTATGCTAGACCCCTCCCGATGAACAGGATCCCATTTCGAATGTGTCCGGTCGAACACAAGGCCGTTTCCTCCGTTCTGCGGTACGCCAGGCCTCGTTTCCATCGCCTGTTCCGTCCAAGCCCTCCCGATGAACACGACCACGCATTCCGTTCCGACCCAGCTAGTTGGCTCCCCATGAACACGACGACGATGTTGTTTCTCCGTTCCGACCCAGCCAATGTACACGAGCCCTGGCCGTACGTATATATGCGTGAGTAGGCATTCGAGATCCCGCCCGTATATACACATACATGGCCGTATTTTCTTTCTTGCTCCCTGGCCTCTGTACGTACGTGTACATGCTACGTGCGCGCCTCTACTATGACACGTTCGTGCCACTACATCGACCAGCATATATGTACGTACACATTCGCGACCAGAATGACAACGCTACGTACGCTTCGACCAGGTGGGTCCCGACTGTCAGGCACTTCCTTGTGTGCGAAGATGTAGCTGGTGGGTCCCAGCAGTCAGGGGGGAGAATCGTTTTTTTTTTGCTCGGACGCACTTCCTTGCGTGCGAAGATGTAGCTCGTGGGTCCCAGCACTCAGGGGGAAACTTTTTTTTCGCGAAATATGGTGGCCCGTCCGGTGGGTCCCCGCTGTCAGGTGGAGAAATAATTATTTTCCGCGTAATAAGGAGGCACTTCCTTGTTGCGACCGTCGACCCAGCTCTCAGCCTGTCCACGTACAGTCCACGTCCGATGGAAGTCCTTCCTTGACCACGTTGACCACGCCGCGCCGAGAGCACCAGGGCGGTGGACGACGGCGAGGCCTAGGAAGGGGACAACGGGGAGCCATGGAAGATGAGGCAGCGGAAGCCTGCGCGGAGAGTAGTACGAGGGTTCACTGGTTCGGCTGTGGTGTGAGGCCGCCGTCGCCACAGGGCCTGGCCAGCGGTGGGAATAGTAGGGGGCGGTGAGGCCTCCTTGGCAACACATCCAGCCAAGGGAGGCAGGAGCATGCGGCACGACCAGCGCTGCTTTGGGTGGCTGGAGCAAGAAGACGGGAGGTTGAAGAAGCACTACGACCGTCGGATGGACATCGTACGATCAGTCGAGCTAGAATCGTGCATATTGACTAAGTTGACAAAGCCCTTCATCCCTGTCAACTTAGTAGGCCCACTATACTGGGTCCCAGCTAGCAGGGGGAGTATTCATTTTTTTTGTGTGTAATAAGGAGGCACTTCCTTACGTGCGAAGATATAGCTGGTGGGTCCGAGCTGTCAGCGGCGTTAACATTTTTTTCGCGAAATACAGAGGCCCATTCGTTGGATCCCAAATGTCAGGTGGAGGAATCATTATTTTGCGCGTAATAAGGAGGCATTTCCTTGAGTGCGTCCATGGACCCAACTGTGAGATGCATGTCAGTCGTTTACCACGTTGACCATGCCACGCCGAGAGCACCAGGGCGATGGACGACGGCGAGGCCTAGGAAGGGAACGACACGGAGGCAGGGGAGACTCGGCAGTTGTTTCCCACTCAGAGGGGAGTACGACTGTACGAGGGTTTACTGGTTCATCTGCCATTGCCGGAGAATAACAGCAGGTGTGGGACTGTGGGTGAGTAGAGGGATGGCTAGGCCAGCGATGGGAGTACGGTGGCGCGGTGAGGCCTCCGCGGCAGCACAGCCAGCCGCGGGGAGGAGGGAGCAGGCAGTCCCGCCGGTGCTTGTTTGAGCGACTGGAGCAGGAAGAGTAGAGATTGAAGAAGCACGACGGCCGTTGGATCGACATCCAACAGTATACAGGCCATCTGTGGAAAGCCTCAAATCTGTGGAAAACAGCTTACAGCCCATCTGCCAATATTTCAAATAATTTACAGCCCATTTGCTAATTCTTACGGGTTTTTTTGGAGCCCATATTCTTTTTGTTAGCATTACATCCCATATTATGGCCATGGTTAAAAAATTATATGAAATTTTGCACATGTCGGTGCGGTCTGAACTGTTTTAAATCCTGAAATTTCGAGTCACATTCAGACTGATTCTAAAAATAATGTATATCAATATAAAATCCAATAAATTGTCCATGCATAAAAATCAATGCAATTTAAAATCTCAAAATGAAAAAAAGATATTTGAAACTAATTGCCGGTTTGATGTGTTTTAAAAATGTACATCCCATTTGTCATTACTGATAGGCTATTTTCTCGGCTAGCCGAATGAAGCTCTCCTCGTCTTGAAAGATTTGCAGCCCAACAAGCCTGATAAAGCGACTTACATGACAAATCACAAAAAAACTGGGCTAGCCATTTTCAGAAAGAAAAAAAAACTACTGGGCTGGTCTGTGGTAAACATAAAAAAAAATGCTGTCTAGACAGGCCAGAGTGTCCCGCACAGCCCAGTTGACACCCTGCTTCCATCTCAAAAACAAATTAGATAAATGCCACTCCAATTATGGCGATTCATAAAAATGCCACTGCAATTTCCAAACTTTGAAAAATGCCACTTTAATTTTTGCAAACTTTGAAAAACGCCACTGCAGTTTGCAAACTTTGAAAAATGCCACTCCAGACTTTGAAAAATGCCACTAGAAGTGGCATGAAATGGCATTTTTCAAAGTTTGGAAATTTCAGTGGAATTTCTCGGATACACCAGATTTGGAGTGGCATTTATCTAATTAACCCAAAACAAAAATAACTGGGCGAGCTGTTGGGTCCCTAGTGTCAGCCGCTCGTTGTGCAATTCTCTCGTTTGTTGACTACGTTGATAATGGTATGGGACCCAGATGTCAGAAATCCACTAGGAGGAGCCATTTTTTTATTGGCTTGAAATAAGGAGGCACTTGCTTGCGTACTGCCATGACCTTGGCGGGTCCTTGCTATCATCCTCTCAACGTACAATCATCTCCTGATTGTGTACGCATCAACTTGCTAGGCCCACAAGTCAGCCTCTAAACCCATGGAGGACAAATACAACCCATTAAAAAATAACAGCCCATTCCATACGTTCAAACGAAAAGTTCAACATTCAGAGCAAAGTAACAGGTCTGATCCACATATAGAGTACTGAACTTCCATGTTGAAAACCATCATAGCCAAGTTCACTATCTACTCCCCCTAATACTCTCGTAGCGTACAAGTACTAACTTACTCTTAGCTAACTAGATGATGTCGGCCACCATCTGTGGTACACGCTAAACGCCAGCACCGGCGTCCTGCGCCTCGACTCGGACTTGCAAGAGGTGCGATAGGGCACGTTGCTCGCGCGCGTTGGCCCTTTCCATGCCGGCGTGGTCCGCCGAAGCTTCGGCTTCCAAGCGGGAAACCCACTTGACGAGCTGGTAGTAAAAATCGGCGTCACGAACGCGTGCGTGCCCGACAGCCTCCAGGGCTATTTGCCGGGCGCCGCCCTCCACGTAGTCGCCCCAGTTGCGGGCGCTCTGCTCGCGACTCAGAGCGTCGGCGCGCTGCTGCTCCATGTCCCGCTGGTGGCACAAATCGGTGATACGCTGCTCCTCCGCCAGGCAGTCGCGCTCCAACAACTCCTGCTCCTCCTCCATGCGGTTGCGCTCCAACAACTCCTCGATCTCTGTATTGCCATCTAAAGACAGATAGAATGCCTCCTCCCTCCGTCTGCCTTCCGGTGAAAAACCGAACACTAGTTCCGGCGGTGACCGCCTCCGGCGTTGCCTACCGTGGACAGGCGGGGGCATGGCGGACATGGAGAGCGATGTCGGGCCAGTGGGGGCTTATGAGGATATGGCGAGTTGCGTCACGGTGGCACCACAGAAGGCTGGGAAACAGTACTTATAGGGGGAAGGTAGCGCGACGGTCATCGGAATTCAATGCATAATGGCTTAGCGTGCCAGCTTTCCGTGGAAAACTAGAGAAACTGAAATTATGATTGTGTCGTCCCGTCCCGTCTGGGTCGCAAGCCGGCATGGTGGTCAAACGTGTGGACTTGAATCATCTCCCTCCTTGTCAATAATGATTCCACGGATTTAAAAAGCCTGCAACAATTAAAGCGTATTTTTTCGCATCAGTTAGCTGCCTTAATTACGGCCGGTTGCATGCAGGCACTCAGAATCGCTCGCAGGCAGTACGCGAAGCATCATTCAAGGAGTCGCATCCGAGGGCATGCATGCATCCACTTAAATCGCTGGAATTAATTAGGCTTAAACTTCTACATGCCGTTAATTATTGCCATGCCTTGGTCTTGTTGCTTTGCTCACGGGACTAATAAACCCGGATGGAGGGAGTACCTTGGGTTGGTGAGAGGTTTGAATTAAGCCCTGCAAACCGGAAAGGAGGTACTAGTACGTGTGTGATCCGCTAATTATTCGTGTAGGATCGAGAAGGTCGTTTCTTGAATTGAGCCCTGCAAACCGGAAAGGAGGTAATACGTGCGTGATCCGCTATTTATCCGTGTAGGATCAATAGTGTAGCTTGTCAGTTTCTTCAGAGGTAGGAATTTTTATCCGTGTAGGATCACTAGTGTAGCTTGTCAGTTTCTTTAGAGGTAGGCATTTTTATTCAAAAAACTGCCACTTCGCATCTTGCGTCGCAAATAAAACTACCAGGATCGCATTTGTAGGATAGCTAGTGATCGATCAGTAACTTGTAAACACTGAGCGAACAGAAATAAGTAAATGTTAATGCATCTCAATGATTCACAGATCATATTCAAATATGTAGCTCCAAAAGCAAAGATCAGCCACTTCGGATCTTGCGTCGCAACTAAAACTAACTAGTACGATTCCCATACATAAGATCAACATGTTAATGCATCTCAACGATTCACAGATCATATACAAATATGTAGCTCCAAAATAAAAGATCTAGAAAAAACATCTGTTCTTCCTACTAACATGGATGCTTCTCTTGGCCAACATTCAGTACAGACTGGAAGACAAATTTGTTTGTGAAGTCTACAATTCCGCTTGCAAATGTAAGTGGTTTCACCAACAGCTGGAACCATGATGGAGGAACATCCACTACAATATGATTTGTTCTTCTCTCGATCACACCGCGAGACTATTTTCGGAATACAAACTTTAACTTAGCCAAAGTGATGCCCATTGCTTAATTAGACCAAAGCAATGAAGCACCTAGTGTTGGCAAGTAAATAGTACAGTACTACTTTTCTGCCATCCATGAAGTGACTATCCAATCTTTGTGTCTATTTTCAAATGGCACTACATGCACTGACTATACTATTCTCTTGTGCAGTTCAACCAAAATTGAGGACACTTTCTTTGTTTGCCAAATAGCAACGGGCAGACATCTCTGTCTGCACAAATATCAAGCAGCTAGTAAACATATACCACACCATGTATTTTCGGTTTAAACATGTCTCTTCCGCTTAGCATCTGTCATGTCCCGCACTGGACAATCTGATACAGTTATGTTTTGCCCTGGACAATTTCATACTAAATTGATTTGCTGGTTCAGAGCAGAAATATAGCGCCTATTCTTCATCAGACCAAGGATATCCATGTTCGCAGTGATGGAAGAGGTGAAATCGATACATCCGAAATTGAGCATCCAATCATTGAATCATGTCCTGCACATCCAATGTAGGTCCACCCTGCAAATAAATTCACATGCAAACCACTAGTATTACTATCTAATGACAGTACAAAAAGAGTAGCAAGATAGTAGAAAACCATGTACCTTCATAATGAACAGCTCATAGTGCCACCAATTGGATATAAAGGTTTGGAAAAAAACATGCTCCTAATGTTGAACCAGTTGGACTTTTTGTGCAGTTCCACTAAAATTGAGCATCCCTGTTTGCATAGATATTGAAAGTGTGATTACTATAAAACTGGCACTAGTTGAAGCATAGACTCACAAATATAAGAATTCCAATTTCTTAATGGGAAAAGGTAGCAAGACTTTTTCTAACCATCTGTTTGAAGGAATAAATAAAGCAACAACGGCTGATGTCAGAAGGCATACATAGTTTTTTCTGAAAAACTGAGCCATTCCTGACCTTTCCTCTTCTTTTAAGCAAAATTTGTGCAGTTCTACTAAAATAAAATGTCATCTCCGCCTTGACAATTCAGTTACACTGTACAAAAGGAAATGACTTAACATTACATCATGATGTCAAGTATGTAGTCGACAGGCATTAGAGACAAACATACAGACCTCCTCCGATAACATAATGAACATTAATTTTAACAAAGGTGTGACTAGATTTACCGGGATAATTTGAGTGAACTCTACACCCTCTGTTCCTTAATATAAGACATTTTCGCGGTTCAACTTAAAGTACTCAAACGTCTAGTATTTGAAAAAACAGGTAGTAGTTTTCTTGAGCACATATCTACGAAAGCTTGCCACACTTTATTTATGTCCATATGCCAATGCAACACCATTCGAATACTACAAATATACACTAATCCAGTGGCTAGTGCAACAATAGAGTATTTAGTTTAATACAATGGTTTTACTGAACAAATTTCAATAAACTCTAGCACTGGAAGGTTTCTATAAGAATTAACAATACAAAATGTAAAGGTAACAAGTTTCATCATTGGTATACTAGCTGTGCATGAGCATTAAACCAAATACAACAGTCTGAAGGTAACTAGCATTATTAACTAATGACAGTATAAAAAAATTGCAAACCATGTACCTCCAAGGTAAATATCATTTCGAACTCGGGGGGACCTTAAAAATTGCTATCCCAATCTTGATAATCGATCAAACATAAAAAATTGATCGAACGAATCAAGAGAACAGCCGGAGGAGCGAGTGCCCACTCTTGACCTTTCCTCTTCTCTACATAATTGTTTGTGCAGTTTAACCAAAATAAAATGACATCAGCGCCTTGGCATTTTGGTGACACTGTACAAAAAAATTAACGTATCTCATGAAAGTGAGGTATGTAATCTATAAGCATTAACAGTGCAAAAATCTGAAGGTAGTAACAAGTTTCGTCGTTGGTATACTGGCTATGCAATAGCATTAGAATGTCTTAGCTACAAATCTTTAATACATCCACAATCAACAGCTAACCCTGAAATAATCTAGTGAATTAAATGGCATTGCTTAAATTTATTAGTGGCATTTGTTAAATGTGGCTTCACTTTAGCAGTAGCATTGCTTGACTTGACTGCTGGCGTTATACTAACAACAAAAAAGTGGTATTAAGAGCATGGAGGCCCATTCGGATAGTGGGCACACCAGTACGATGTACCTCCACGGACGCAGAATTGTGAGGGAGGTATGGTTGCCCAGAGCAACAAATATCCAGGCAGCATATGTGGATTACGTCCCATTTTTGTTCTCTTTAGCCACCAGTATGATGTACCTCCACAGACGCAGAGTGGTGAGGGAGGTATGGTTGCCCAGAGCAACAAATATCCAGGCAGCATATGTGGATTACGTCCCATTTTTGTTCTCTTTAGCCACCAGTACGATGTACCTCCACGGACGCAGAGTGGTGAGGGAGGTATGGTTGCCCAGAGCAAC
The DNA here is from genome assembly GCF_018294505.1 of Triticum aestivum. Classification (NCBI taxonomy): domain Eukaryota; kingdom Viridiplantae; phylum Streptophyta; class Magnoliopsida; order Poales; family Poaceae; genus Triticum; species Triticum aestivum. The sequence continues at coordinate 52,244,808 of NC_057813.1, forward strand.
AAATATCCAGGCAGCATATGTGGATTACGTCCCATTTTTGTTCTTTTTAGCCACCTTTTTCCTATGTGAAGACAACAAACCGATCGACCTGTTCATTCTCTATTGCGTTGTCATGCCTTTCTACCCTTCTTCAACCAAGAGACACGAGACTCGTTCCTTAGCTACTGATTCTCCCCTTTTCAACCTAGATGCAGGTTCGATGCCTAATTTCTTGGACAGTATAGTCTCCCTTCCTTTCCTTATTCAACCCAGACATGGATTAGTCTGGATGAAGTAGGGTTTCCTTTAATAGTGCAAATTATGGTTTTTGTCTGCGTGGCCAGCAGAGCAAAGGATAGCAAATTGGGAAGATGGCGGAGTGGAAAAAGATCCACATGCAAGGACGTGGCAGATGGGGCAATAGAACAAGGGTATGGTTCGGAAATAGGTAGCATACCTGAGGGTCGGCGGGAAGTGGCTTCACTCGTGGTCATCATTCTCCGCACACACTACGGTAGCGAGCTTGGGGACGGAGGCCATCCCGTGCGGGCGCTAGGTCTGAGAGGACGGCCTTGTTGTTAGTGCATTACCTCGCTCGCCGAGGACGAGTGCGTCAACGCTGTACGTCCTTTTCTTCCCCTGTGGATCTGTGACCACCGGTGAGGAGGGAGAGAGGGGCCATCTTTTTTAGATCTGGAGAGAGGGTGGTAGTGTGAGAAGTAAGTGGGCAGCCCTTGGCAAGAAAGCGCTGAAGCTCCAGCCTATATATCTTTTTTATACTACTAGTATTGGAGGTGGAGTAGTGGTAGAGTATTTTATATTTTCTCTGCGTACAGTACCAGTTAGTCGTGCTTCAAAACTGAACAGCACGCCATTAAAAAAATAAAGGTCAATAACTAATGCGGCACCTTGGGCCAACGCGCCCAGATCGCATTTTGTACGAGAAATTACACACCATGTTTCGTTGACATGTGGTCCCGTTTCAACATATCAGTGAGACGACAGCGAGTAGTAGGAGTATTTCCAAACGGACGTGTAGGCCGGGGCGCCTCTTCGTGAACCGTGGCAAACTGGCAACCGTCCACGACTCTTCGTCTTTCCCTCTCGATTTGGAACTCCTGTCGCACGCTCTTCCTCTCCCTCCTCCATTTTCCTTTAGCCCTTCACCCTTTCTTCTGCCATTGTTCGATCGTCTTCTCCATGGAGGGAACAGGCCGGAAACGACCCCGTTATTCTTGCCCAGATCTGAAAGATGACGTGGTGGAGGAACTCATTGATCGGTGCGACGTCATCACCTCAGCTAGCATGGCAGGTTCGTTCAAGCCCATTCTCAACTCAACTAATAACATCATTACAAGGAACCCAAGAGTCAAGGAGCGGTTTGATCTCCCCTATCTTCTTCGCTGTGACCCTGATGACTGGCGCCGGCACGACGGAGGCCTCACCCTGTGCAAATTGATGCCGCTTGATAATGATACGTATGATGTTAAGATGCCATCGCTTGAGGGAAAGGCTTGGGCAGGCGCAAATGGAGATTGGGTTGTTTACATTGGGTCCAACTGCGAGTGGGAACTTGTGAATGTGTACACTCGTGACTGGGTTCCACTTCCAAAAATCTTAGCAGACTGCCTAGAGGTTGAGCACACCAGTATTGTACGCATGTTCAAATACGATCATGGTGAATGTCTTCTACGGAAGATAGCAATTTGTCGAGTTCCCAACCGCTCTTGGAATTACAACAACTATGAAGTTGTTGCTATCTTCGACAAGCTTGTTGCCGTCCTTGGTGGTTTGACTCGATGGATATTGCTCAAAAATCAGTTTCTGTACACGGATGACTACTGTGATGCAATTCAATACAAGGGCCTTGTGTTTGCTGCCACCACTCGTGGCACTATGTTTGCATGGAATCCTCGTAGTTTCGGTACGTTTGTCTTCCACCGTAATTATAATTGTTTCATCCACATGCATGCGGGTTAGCAAGTTTCCCTTTACTAATTAACCTTCTTCTTGTGTTTCCAAGGTCCTGTGAACATTCCACCACCCATACTTGAAAAAATTTATAACCAAGGGGGAGATGAGGATGGCGATGTTCACGAGCATGAGGACAAGCAGCGCCCATATACTTTGTAGCGCCTGGCAATTAAATCCGATGGATCACTGCTATGTCTTGAGCTAGCGTTGGTTTTCCCCAAAGAGGAGAGGGTGATGCAGCAAAGTATAGTGTAAGTATTTCCCTCAGTTTTGAGAACCAAGGTATCAATCCAGTAGGAGGCTCCTCAAAAGTCCCACGCAACTACACAAACAAACTGAGAACTCACAACCAACGCAATAAAGGCGTTGTTAATCCCTTCACGGTCACTTACGAACGTGAGATCTGATAGAGATAGTATGATAAGATAAATATATTTTTGGTATTTTATAATATAGATGCAGAAAATAAAGATGCAAATAAAAGTAGATTGAAAGCAAATATGATAAGAGATAGACTCGGGGGCCATAGGTTTCACTAGAGGCTTCTCTCGAGAGCATAAGTATTATGGTGGGTGAACAAATTACTATCGAGCAATTGATAGAAAAGCGCATAGTTATGAGATTATCTAGGCATGATCATGTATATAGGCATCATGTCCAAAACAAGTAGACCTACTCCTGCCTGCATCCAGTACTATTACTCCACACATCGACCGACTCCTGCCTGCATCTAGAGTATTAAGTTCATAAGAACAAAGTAATGCCTTAAGCAAGATGACATGATGTAGAGGGATAAACACATGCAATATGATATAAACCCCATCTCGTTATCCTTGATGGCAACAATACAATACGTGTCTTGCAACCCTTTCTATCGCTGGGTAAGAACACCGCAAGATTGAACACAAAGCTAAGCACTTCTCCCATGGCAAGAAAGATCAATCTAGTAAGCCAAACCAAACCGATAATTTGAAGAGACTTGCAAAGATAACTCAATCATACATAAAATAATTCAGAGAAGATTCAAATATTATTCGTTGATAAACTTGATCATAAACCCACAATTCATCAGATCTCAACAAACACACCGCAAAAAGAGATTACATCGAATAGATCTCCACAAGAGAGGGGGAGAACATTGTATTGAGATCCAAAAAGAGAGAAGAAGCCATCTAGCTAATAACTATGGACCCGTAGGTCTGTGGTAAACTACTCACAACTCATCGGAGAGGCTATGGTGTTGATGTAGAAGACCTCCATGGTCGATTCCCCCTCCGGCAGAGTGCCTGCGAAGGCTCCGAGATGGGATCTCGCGGATACTGAAGGTTACGGTGGTGGAAATTGTGTTTGGTGGTGCTCCTGGATGTTTTCGGGGTCCATGGATATATATAGGAGGAAGAAGTACGTCGGTGGACAGCCGAGGGGCCCACGAGACAGGGGGTGCACCCTACAGGGGGGGGGGGCCCTCCTATCTCGTGGGGCCCTCTGAGCTTTCTTGACTTGCAATCCGGGCTCTCCGGATCAGATTAGTTCCAAAAATAACGCTCCCGAAGGTTTCATTCCGTTTGGACTCCGTTTGATATTCCTTTTCTTTGAAATACTGAAACCGGCAAAAAAAACTGCAATATGGGCTCGGCCTCCGGTTAGTAGGTTAGTCCCAAAAATGATATAAATGTGTAGAATAAAGCCCATAAACATCCAAAAAGGGTAATATAATAGCATGGAACAATCAAAAATTATAGATACATTGGAGACGTATCAATCACCTCTTCTTGTGTGTATACAGCCCACTTATGATGTTACTGCTAAGGAAGAAAGTGTAGTCTCCCATGGTCGCACTCTCCGGATCTATTCCAACACCCGTTGCATGGTATTCGGGATGGATACTAGTGTGCTAGCGCCAACTCCTTCTCCCTGGTACAAAATTGATAGTCTTGGAGCAAACTCGCTCTTCCTTGGACAAAACTATCCAATGATGGTGAAAGGCGATCCAACTGCTGTTGACACAACATTACTACCATTTATGAGAAGCAACTGTGTCTATACCTCAGACATTTGGGTGGTTCCCTACCCCGGTACTGATATAGTAGGCCGCTTCAGCCTGGATGATCAGTCCTGCGTTGGTCTCCAGATCGACAATGGATGGCCCGTCCCAGAGAATCACTTGTGGTTCAAAGCAAGCGTTTCCAACACCGAGGAATGGTTGAGTTGAAGTTCATTTCATTGCTTGTTATTTGTTGTGTGGTGAAAACTTTAGTATTTATAATGTATCCTCGTTGTCGATGTGGGTTGATGACCTGTTGTATGTAATAAAATGATATGCCTGTGATAAACTTACTACATTTATGAATGGCTTTCGAGTCACTTCTCTAAGTGAGTGGTGTGACGAAGCAAAAAATTATTTTCCGAATACATAATTGTACGTGCATTGCAACAAGTTATCGGATGAGGCCAATCAACAATAGTAGTACTAGTACACTATTTGTACTAGCTTCACATGCTTCGTGCGTCGGGCGGGTGTTTTTACTGTAGCCATATGTTAATGTGCTCATTGTACGTAACCAGCACCTCGAATCCTCGATACTAGTACTATATAGTAGGAGTAAGTAGTAGGAGTAGTAAGGTGGCATGGGCCAGAACAAGCATTCACGTCCAGGACTACGACACACGCCACTACCACGACATCCATCTGACACCATATTATTTCTTGGAGTCCGTGCTAGAGCAATCTATTCAACCTCGTCGTTTCTCTAACTTCAGCCATCGCGCAGCGGGCGAGGTGGGGGTTTGTCGATAGTCCGTTTCCTTAACTGCGGTCCCACTTGTAAGGACAACTCCAGCGCACGACCCCAAACGGACCTCCGTTTTGCACGAACTCCAACGATAATTTTGACTAGAAAAGCAAGACCAAAGAAAACAAGAACCACAAGAATACATTTTACTACTATTGTAAGTTGGATTAGTGCCTTCTCGATGCATTCATTATTGATCTGCGGAGGCTCGATCTTGCGTGCTTCTTTCTTCTTCGAGTGTAAAGAAGTAGACGTTGCTTCCTCGCATCTAGTCTCATTTCTAGCCTCTATTCTAGTAGGAGTATCAACAATTGCACTAATCTCATCTCTAGCCTCTGTGCTAGCTAAAAGTGATAGATCATCTACTAAATTGCTCTCTATCAATACATGGATGTACTCTTCTTCCCAATACAAAAACTTGCATCCATTCTACTCCCTCCATTGCACAATACATGCCTTCTATTTGTCAAAATATATATGTATCTAGACATGTTTTAGTATATAGGTACATCCATTTTTGGACAAATGGAAGTCAAGTATTTTGGAACGGTGGGAGTACACAATAATTTTTTTAAGTTAGCACAACTAGTCTAATCCGAGATCACAACCGAAGATTTGGTCGGGTTGTTCCTCCTTTTGCCGAAATGTTCAACATCCAGCATCCAGGTCGTGTCATGAAAGAAAATAGAGTGGTAGTTGAAGCCACAAGATGTGCATCTTGGGTTAAACTGTAAATAGAGTCTTACTACTCTTGAGTAGTAACTCCAAAAGCAGCCACCGAAGATCTTTATTGGATTTGTTTTTCATCACCAGCACGTCGAACTGAAAGATGTGCAGGTTCAGTGGGTCCTCTTGCGTTTTCACTGACATGTGGGGCCGCATGTGAGCAAATAGATGATGGGATCCGTGCGTCCGCTGGCTGGCTGAGTAGAGAGATAGAGGAGGGCTGAGCACGGATTGCAGGAAATTTGTTCTACGTACCTCGATATAGGCTCGATATAGTGGTGTGGCATGGGCCATAATTAGCATTCACGTCTAGCAGTACGGCACATGCCACCCACACGAGTCCCATCCGACACCAATTTGCTTTGAGTCCGTGCTACAACCATCTCTTGTCCCTCCTGTTTTCTCAGCCATCGCGTGGTGGGTAGGGTGGGGGTTTGCCGATAGTCGGTTTGCTCAACTGCAGTCCCACTTGTAAGTGAGAATGCAACACTGCACGCATTCCCACTTGAGCGGCGTGCCGGACCAACCGTGTGGGGGTGCGACGCGAACACGGCAGGCTTTTACTTTTGAACTCGTAACTTGTAAAATTTGGTTATGCTCCATGGCGCAAACGATAGATAGAAAATAACAATTATGCCTAGAGTAATGAGAAATTAGGTTCTGGCGCCGTTCATGCATGGAGTACGTACGAAAATTAGGAAGTTGATGCGAAAGGTAAGATAATTACTGTAGTATCATATACTACTACATGGATTTGACGGAAAGATGAAAATACATACGGATCCATCAATGACATCCTCACGCCCTAGTGCGCCGGGTCACCAACCGACGTGTGAGGAGTACCGGCGTTGGCGGCGAGCTCAACGTGCTTTTGAACAGTGCCGTCCAAGGTTGCCCTGCGGTCCAAGAAGACCAGCGTCCTATCGTCCTCCTCTTGCATGTAGTAGTCCTTGTGGACGATTTGCGCGTAGACGTGGGTGATTATGTCGATGGTGTCTTGCTGCACCAGGCGCTGCGCGGCGAGCGCGACCTCGACCTGGACATTCTCTGGCGCGACGGCGGGCAGTCGCAGGGCCACCAGTGCGTCGAAGAGGTTGTCACCATAGTGGCCGTTGAGGGTGGCGGGCATCGCAGAGCCTGGGCGCGTCAGCTGGAAGCTTACGTCAAAGTCGTCCGCGAGCTTCTTGACGACGGTGAACTTGTCGAGGAAACCGACGAGGACCTTGTCGAACAAGGAGACGAAGCTGTCGTCCAAGCGGCCCCTCACCCTGGCGGCCTCAAGTAATACTACCTGGAGACGTTCCTTGGTGCCGGGCTGCGGGCCTGCGTCGTGGACCATCTAGCACAGCCTCCATGAGTCTAGCTTAGCATCTAGTCAACTGATCTTGCGATTTGAGAGATCACTCTTGCCCTTGGTTAGCGTGCATAGGTGCGTAGGATTTAGTACTACTCCTCGGCCCTCTACTGCACCTGCCTTTGGCTGTAAGATAGGTGGGCCAGCCACCCCCTGGGCCCACGTGTCATTCACCCAAAGGCAGTTGCCGTAAGTCAATGAAGCTGCATCCCCCTCCGTGCCGGTGCAGTATAGTCAGTCATCTCACCGGACCTCTAGTTGGGGCCAAACGAGAGAAGTTTGATGTTTACTGGTTTATTGGTCCCCTTTGCATTTTGCACCAAGTTTTGACCTTTGATTTAACTAATAAAATGTTAACGCATGTAAACAAAAATGTTATGTAAGTCACCTGATGAAAACCAAATAATCCCAAAACACTTAGGCACGATGCATTAACTCCCTCCTTGTTTCTTATTTCATGACATATCAACCAATGAGAGATGTGGGTCGTGCTTGCTTTCAATGACTTGAGACTACCAAACATGATATGCAGTGTTTAGTTCACTGCATGTAATCCTATTAGTACTCTAGTTAGCAAAAAAACATTAAGTTCTCTCGCCGATAGGAATAAAACACCATGTATTCATTTACAGAGGGAGTAGTACATTTTTTGTGACATGCATTACTAGATATTGCTAGTCAAATACTAAAATCCAGATGGACGTGGTAGTACTCCTAAATCCAGATGGTGGTGCTACTAGTACTAGTAGTAGTACTACCAATGTAGTAGTAGGAGTACTAGCACTGTACTACCCGTTGGTCAAATTATTACGTGTTGGTCCTCATAGTGAAGTGACAAGACCTTGTGCCGGAGATGACACCTAAGTATAGGCGCCGTGTTCGGCATACCATAGTCAGCCTCACCATCTGCAGTCACTATCATCATGGCTGTAGAGCTAGCCTGCTTACAACTAGCCCTATTCGACATAATTTTCCGTGTGTAGATGCCCGTGCATTGCATGGAACACCAAGATTGTGGGTGGACAGCTCCGGCAGCGGTCATTGCGCCAGATTTTTCCACGGCCTTCTAGATGTGGTGGGGAGGAGATAAGGCTGATTGTGAGAGACAAGAAGTTGTTTGTAAATAGGGAACAAGTGCGGGCATCTTTTTGCCAAAATGGAGAAGCATGGTCTGTATGTGTTAGATCTAGATCCGGCGGCTATTGGTGAAAGATGGGAGGCACAACATCATCACCAACTCAGGACCTGTTTGATTCGCAGGATTTTGAAAACGCAGGAATAGGGCATGGAAATATTACAAGTTTCAAACTGATATTACAAATGTTAGGAGTAATGCTGCACCTACGAAGAGGAAATTACTAGGAAGTTTACGTAAGAACTTTCGTTACTTTAGGTGGATGCAACATTATCATACAAACTAAAATCCACCGCCCTGACAAGTCACTAATGGGCAAATAAGTTTTCGAGTCTCTGGCCACCTAATGTTTCAAAAACAAATTCAGCTTCTGCGGAGACTTTGTCATTTAGGCTTAGACGCTTGCGGTGATCAGCACGCCATTCATTGGTGCGCCGGAGAACACCAAACCTCATTACCTTGAGCACACTTGCCTCCAGAACAAAGAACCTGGCCAATTTAATCTCAGATGTGCTCCCTCGGTAGTCGATCAAATCAATTTCTGTAAGATGGAGATCAAGGCATTCGATGAGATTGTTGTAGTGCAACACATTTTTCACTTTTGGTTCTTTTTTTATCTGCAAAAGAAGAGAACATATTAGAGCAGCTGGCTGCATAAGGCCCCTCCCAATGCTACACCTTGTACAGGTGCTAAGCCTTCCACGTAGGCAAAAAATATGATGTCGCAAGTTATTTAAGAGGAGAGATATGAGTCTGGTGACCCCAGGAAGAAACAATGCTAAGCGCGTGAACCTAGGCAAAATATTTAAAGGAAGGAAGCCCACCAATACATGAAGAGCTTTAGTTGCTAAATAATTAAATGAAGCAAGCTTAGAAACCATAAGCTAAGCACCTATGCATTGGGGAGTATAGTTTCTAGGCTATTTAATGTCCATAGCACCTCATCTAAGCACCCAAGCATTGGCAGCAGCCTAAGATTGTCGTGTCATCAAGAGGTACCAATATCATTCGCTCATACGATAGGGTTGGCTGGCTAGTGATATTTTTTCACTCTCTGTCTCTATCTTTCTCTTTCTCTTTCTGTTTCCTCTCATTTAACTAGGAGCACGTGAAGAGCTTGGGCATTTGTTGCCTTCCACTATGTGGCCGGTGCCATATTTCGCAAAAGTATGCCACATAATACGCATCGATGTCAAATCAAAAGATTTTGGCACCGCTCTCGCGATGTTAGAGAGTTGGCACCGTTGTGCACACAGACCCACATGTATAAACAAATCAATCAAACCAACTACACCAGCCTCTCACTCTCCCAAACAAGTGTTTTTTTATTGCCTCAGTCCTCTCTCTCTCCCACGTAGTGTTTTTTCATTGTGTGAGTTAATTTGGCACCAGAGCAAAGTAGGTGATCCAGATTGGGGCACTAGGTGAGCAGTGGAGGGGCATCGATGCCAAATGCATCACAAGTGAATTTGGCACATGTTTTGGCCTACATAGCCCATTTTTGTACTACCTCCTGTCGGCGTTCTGGGAACGGGGGTCCCCAAACTTGCTTGCCCGTGGCCTACGGTGTGGCTCAGGTGGCGGCCCAGCACGGCCCATCTTCATCAGCACGAGCTCAAGACCCTCGCGAGGGGCCAAGCCTCGCAGTGTGGACAACAGAGAGCTTCCTCAGGCATGGCCTCGTCAGGCTGGCTCGCGAGGAGGCGGAGGGATCAAGGTGGGGTACCTCACGAGGTGCCCATGACGCAAGCCATGACGACCAAGGGTGCCAAGTGGGCGCCAGCCCGCGCAGTGTCCTTCTTTCCTCTTTGGTGCAAAGGGAGCAAGCGTAGGCGAGAGCATCAAGCAAAGGCATCCGTTTCGGTGCAACAAGACCAAGACCATCGCAACGGCAGGAAGGAAGTCATCGTTGAGCCCAAGCCCGCGTCACCAACAAAGCCTTTGACAGGCGAGGACCAACTTTAGTCAGGATAAGTGTACTAGATGTGCCCCTTCAAAATGGCCAATTGTTGGCGCCCTTCCCGCTCAATATTTGAGAAGAAGCCCAGGGCCTTTGCCTATAAATAGGACTAGCCACCCACAAGGTAGAGGGGGAGAATGATCGTGATCTGGAAACCAGTAGGAAGAGCGACTAAACTCCCCCTAGAAGTTCATCACACCAGCCAAGAACAGACCCTCGCGAGGCTGTTCTTCCTTGTATTGTTCATCATCAGCCCAAGAGGCAATCCACCACACCACAAACTAGAGTAGGGTATTACACCACAATGGTGGCCCGAACTAGTATAAACCCTGTGTCTCTTGTGTTGTTCCTTTCATAGCTTAGATCCTAGCGAGGCGGCGAGGTGCAGGTAGGTAGAGGGCGAGATGTCCGTGCGCACCCCAGTGTTCGAACCTAGAGGGCCTGCCAGAACCCGAAATCCGACATTTGGCGCGCCAGGTAGGGGTGCGCCGAAGCTTTCCTTTCCGCCGACCCGCTCTCCGCCGACACCGCGACTCGCCCTACGATGAGCAGCGCGCCGCCCGCTCCGGTCGCCAGCGCTAGCGCGGGGGCCAGGGGGCTCCGAGACTTGGCCCCAGCCTTGCGACAAGTGCGGTGGCCGGACAAGTTCAAGTCAACGGCGCCGCCGCGCTACAACAGCACAACTGATCCACTGGCCTTCCTGCTGGTGTACGTGGAGGCCATCCTCGAAGCAGGAGGCGACGACGGGGCGATGGCTAACAGGCTTCCCATGGCCCTCACCGACGCCCCGCGCATGTGGCTGCTCCACCTGCCGGCGGCTTCTATGGCCGCTTGGGAAGAGCTGCGCAACCTCTTCCTCGCCCAGCACACCGCGCCGGCGCCCCCGATCATCGCGGCCCTCCTGGGCGGCTCGCGGGCGCCACCTTCGGGCCGCCGCATCAAGCCATTCGTCCGCCAGGTCGGCGCTGCCTTCGGGCGGCAGGGGCTCCCTCAGGTCGGTCGGCGCCCAAGGCCAATCTAGCCTTCAACTCGGAGGACCACCCCTCCAACTTAGCCTGCTCGGGTGCGCTCCCGATGATGTGCACCCCCACCATCTGCCAGGTGACCGTCACCAGGACCCTCATCGACGGCGGCGCGGGCCTCAGCGTGCTCTCGATTGACGCCTGCAGCCTCCTTCACATACCACAGGAGCGGCTTCAGCCCAGCCGGCCCTTCTTGGGCGTCGGGGGCGGGTCATCCAGCTCCCTGGGGCAGATCCGTTTCCCTGTAACCTTCGGCACCTACGAGAACTTCCGCACGGAGCTAATCGACTTCGACATCGCCCCCATCAGCCTCCCATACAACGCCATCCTCGGCTACCCAGCGCTGGCCCGATTCATGGCTGCGACTCACCCAGCGTACAACCTCATGAAAATGCCCGGGAGCAGCGGTGTCCTCACCGTGTCCGGAGACACCGGGGATGCATTGCAAGTGCTCAAGCTCGCCTTCAAGGCGGCGGTGTCGGAGCAGCCTGCCGACTCGGACGCCCCTGAGCCCAAGGGGGCTGCGCCAGCCAAGAAGAAGCAGTTGTTCACCCAGGACAAGGCATAAACTAAGCAGATACTGGTCGACGAGGACGGATCCACTGATGCCACCTTCACCATAGGCGCCAACCTCGAGCCCGAGCAGGAGGAGACCCTGGTCAGGTTCCTGCGCGCGAACAAGAAGGTATTCGCATGGGAGCCAGATCAGCTGGCGGGGATCCCTAGAGGCGTAATCGAGAATCACCTCAACGTGTGCCCCAATGTTCGCCCCGTGAAGCAAAAGGCAAGGCGGCAGTCCACGGAAAAGCAGGCTTTCATCGTCCAAGAGAACCGCAAGTTGGAAGCTGCAGGGGTCATTCGCGAGGTCTGATACCCGGATTGGTTGGCCAACCCAGTCGTTGTGCCAAAGAAAGGGGGAAGGAACGTATGTGTGTCGACTTCACCAACTTCAACAAAGCCTACCGGCAAGATCCATTTCCGCTCCCCCGCATCGATCAGATCATTGATTCCACTGCCGAGTGCGACCTGTTATGTTTCTTGGATGCCTTCTCTGGGTATCACCAGATCAAGATGGCAGTAGAAGATGTGGAAAAAACGGCTTTCCTAACCCCGTGTGGGGTGTACTGCTACAGATGCATGCCGTTCGGGCTGTGCAACGCAGGGGCGACCTTTCAGCGGCTGATGCACATCACCTTGGGCCCGCAGCTCGGAAAGAATGTTGAGGCTTATGTCGATGATATTGTGGTGATGTCTCGCGAGGCCAAGACCCTGATACAAGACCTGGAGGAAACCTTCGTGCGCCTCAACGCTGTAAGCCTGCGGCTCAACCCAAAGAAGTGTGTGTTTGGGGTCCCCTCAGGCAAGCTCCTGGGCTTCCTCGTGTTCCATCGAGGCATCGAAGCTAACCCAAAAAAGGTCAAGGCGGTCGAGGACATGAGCCCTCCAAAGACCCTCAGAGAAATGCAGAAGCTCACTGGGCGCGTGACAGCACTAGGGAGCTTCATCTCCAAGTTGGGGGAGCGAGCACTGCCTTTCTTCCAGCTGATGAAGAAAAAGGGACCCTTTGAACGGACTGAAGAGCCCGACAAGGCGTTCCAAGATCTCAAGATGTACCTAACCAGCCCTCCGGTAATGGTGGCCCCGCGCCCTCAGGAACCCCTGGTGCTCTACCTCGCAGCCACTCCCTACTCCGCCAGCGCAGCCCTGGTGGCGGTTAGAGAGGAGCGTCGGACCAAAGCCGCGGCGGCTGCCCGGGTCGAGGCGAAGCATGATCAAGGAAGACCCACAGAGGCCACTACCACAGCCAAGAAGGATCAGCCGCCGCAGGGGAACACACTCAGGGCAGCAGAGACCCCTCCCCCTAGCGACCAGCCGCTGGAGGCTCCCCTGCCTCGTGAGGCGCCACAGTCTCTGGAGGGCGCCATCAACACTAGCACTCCCAACCTCGTTGAACACCCTGTGTACTTCGTCAGCACAGTGTTGCGCGACACGAGGGCGCGGTACCCCATGCCTCAAAAACTCCTCCTCGTGCTATTGGTGGCCTTGTGCAAGCTGTGGCATTATTTTCAGGGCCACCCCAATAAGGTTGTCTCAGCGTACCCTTTGGAAAGGGTGCTCAGGAGCCCTAACTCAGCTGGAAGAGTCGCTGAGTGGAACATTGAACTGCAAGCATTTCAGCTCGAATTCAGCACAACTAGAGTCATCAAGGGGGCCGCCTTAGCAGATTTCATGGCAGAATGGACGGAGGCGCCGGGCCTCAAGGCTGATGAGGATCGATCCCTCTCCCCTGAAAGCGAGGCGCCGGACGGTTGGGTCATGTATTTTGACGGGGCGTTCTCCAGGCTCGGCGCGGGGGCTCATGTGGTGCTTATATCTCCTACCCAAGACAAGCTCCACTATGCCGTGCAGCTCTGTTTCAAGCACGGAGAAAAGGTCTCCAACAACATAGCAGAATTTGAAGGCCTAATAGCAGGCCTGAAGGCCGCGGCTGCCCTAGGAGTGAAGCGCCTTACCGTCAAGGGCGATTCACAACTCCTCGTCAGCTTCTCCAACAAAGTATACGAGCCAAGGGATGAGCACATGGAAGCCTACCTTGCGGAGGTCCGCAGGATGGAGAAGTAGTTCTGGTGGCTAGAGTTGCAGCATGTGCCCCGTGGCACCAATCAGGAGGCCGACGACATTGCCAAACACGCACCCAGGTGGGTACCTCAGGAGTCTGGCGTCTTCGAGGAACGACTCTTCAAGCCCTCGGCCACGCCATCACTGTCAAGCGCGGTGCAGCCTCGGGAGGAGCTCCCCCAGCCGCCAGCCTCGGGAGCCCCGGTCTGTGGCCCGGCCTCAGAAGCGCGCCTGCTCTTGACGATGGAGCCTCAGGAGGGGTGCTGGATCATGGAGCTCCGGAGCTACTTGACGCAAGGAACCTTGCCAGAGAAAGAGGAGGAAGCGAAGCATGTGGCGCGGCAAGCCACAACATACTGCATTAGGGATGGAGAGCTCTACTGGAGGCGACCAAATGACGTGTCCCTGCGCTGCATCTCCAGGGAGCAGGGCAAGGAACTGCTGGCGGATATACACGGTGGAGACTGTGGGCATCATTCATCGTCGCGGACCCTTGTTGGCAAGGCGTTCCGCAGCGGATTCTATTGGCCCACTGCGCTCAATGATGCCGCTGAAATGGTGAAGGCTTGTGAGGCCTGCCAATTCCATGCCAAGCAGATCCATCAGCCAGCGGGAAGCCTGCAAACTATACCCCTCTCGTGGCCATTCACAATCTGGGGGCTGGATATCCTGGGCCCATTTCCTCGGGCGCCAGGGGGCTATCGCTACCTCTACGTCACCATGGACAAGTTCACCAAGTGGGCTGAAGTCGAAGCCGTCCGCACCATCCCCACGGGTTCTGCGGTCAAGTTCATCAAGGGCATCGTGAGCCGGTTCGGGGTGCCGAACCGCATCATCACCGACAACAGTTCGCAGTTCACCAGTAACCTCAAAACATACTGTGCTAACCTTGGAACGCAGATATGCTACGGTTCAATGGCGCACCCCCGGAGAAACGGTCAGGCCGAGCGGGCCAACATGGAAGTCCTGAGAGGCCTCAAGACCAGGACATTCAAGAAGAAGTTGGAGGCCTGCGGCCGAGGTTGCTATGACGAGCTTCAGTCCGTGTTGTGGTCCATCCGCATAACCGCGACCAAGCCAACTCGCGAGACCCCATTCTTCCTGGTCTATGGAGCTGAAGCGGTCCTCCCTCACGAGGTCAAACATCATTCCGCACGGGTCCTGGTGTTCGACGAGGCGCAGCAGGACGCCATGCAGGGGACGGTCCTTGTGCTAGGGGAGGAGCGTCACTGGGAAGCTGCGCTCCGAGCAGCAAGATACCAACAAGCGCTGCGGCGATACCACTGCCACAACATCCGCCCCAGGACTCTCGAGGTAGGGGACCTCGTGCTCAGGAAGGTTCTCTCCAGGGAGGGACTGCATAAGCTCTCTCCCATGTGGGAGGGCCCGTTCAAGGTTGTTCATGTTTCCAGGCCCGGCTCCGCGCGCTTGGAGACTCAGGAGGGGGTACCCGTCCAGAACCCGTGGAACATCCAGCACCTCCGGAGGTTTTACCCCTAAAAAGGCCCAGGGCCTGTGAAGAAGGCGAATGCCTGTGAAGCTGTTGCATTTTGAAAAAGGCCCAGAGCGTGTGAAGAAGGCGAACGCCTGTGAAGCTGTTGCGTTTTGGAAAAGGCCCAGAGCCTGTGAAGAAGGCGAACACCTGTGAAGCTGTCGCGTTTTGGAAAAGGCCCAGAGCCTGTGAAGAAGGCGAACGCCTGTGAAGCTGTCGCATTTTGGAAAAGGCCCAGAGCCTGTGAAGAAGGCGAACGCCTGTGAAGCTGTCGTGTTTTGCAAAAGGCCCAGAGCCTGTGAAGAGGGCGAACGCCTGTGAAGCTGTCACATTTTGGAAAAGGCCCAGAGCCTATGAAGAGGGCGAACGCCTGTGAAGCTGTCGTGTGTTGGAAAAGGCCCGGTGCCTGTGAAGAAGGCGAACACCTGTGAAGTTTATCTTTCCGAGAAAGGCCCGGAGCCTGTGAAGAAGGCCAATTCCTGTGAAGTTCGCCGCCCGTGACACTCTCATGTAATAATGAGTTGGGGCTGTACATGCCCCGGAGTCTTAGGAGCGCCGGCCTTAGGCCCTGGGGCTCCCTCCCACCTGCAGTGGCAGCACTTAGCTCCGCGCTGGTGAGAAGACGTCGAAGACTAGATTAGGTGCCAGACGCGGATTTTCTCATTTGCTTTCTGCAGCTGGCTTGTTCATCCCCATTCGAGGTTTTATTTAAGTTGTTATCGTCTTTGGCTTGTGACTCTTTGCCTTTTTTCGCTCTCCTGCCCCGATTTCTCTCGCGCAAGTCTCGCGAGGGAGCAACGCGGGCACCCTCGTGAGTGTTTTCTGCCCTTATCGTTCAAGGCTTTCCTAACTGGGTCCACTATAGGAGCACCCCTCCAGTCCGTGCCCCACGGGCACCGCAACACGAACACAGGACCTGGGTCGGTCGCCTCCATACCTGAGGCTGGGAACTACCTCTCCAGACTAACACTCGCAGGGCGTGAAGCGTTCGACGAGGCCTCGGCCTCGGGAAGCAAAGGTCACGACAGGCCCCCTCCCCGAGCTAAGTAATTTCTACGCGCAGGCGTGCGGCACAAAGGCACAATACCGGAACAGCGGAAGCAGCACGATAATTAATAGCAATAGTCCAAGCACGCCCCCGCGGGGCCCTACACTACTGTCTCTTTGCGCAGGAAAAGGGAAAAAGAACAAAACGGGCGCGACTCGCCCGACACCAACTCGCGGGGGAGACTCGAACCGCCTCCGGAGCTCAGGAGGACTCCATCTCGCGCTTCACCGAGGCGCGACGACGAGCAGACCCGCTACCTCCCTCCAGGCAGGCGCGGCAGCGCAGAGGCTGATCGCGGCCACCGCTGGAGGAGCCGCTGCCCGAAGAAGAGCCGTCGAAGCTTGATGAACCCCGATCGCCGCGACCATGCGCGCGCTGTCGTCTTCATCGTCGTCGGGGCTGGACCCACAGCCGCATTTGTCATTCCCAGGGAAGCACCCAGCGCGGTGACCATCTTCCCCGAACACCCTCATGTAGAGGGTGGCATCACCGTTGAACTTGAACTGCAGGGTGCACCGCCGGCGCAGACCACGTGCGCGAGCAAATGTTTGCTAGCCGCGGGTCAGGGCTAGGCTCCCGGCTGCAGAGACCTCCAGCGAAGCCCAGGAGGCTCGGCTGCAGAAACCGTTTGCCTGAAGCCAGAGGCCGCCCGAGGCGCCAGCCGGAAGCTCACCTAGGAGGAAGCGAGGAAGTTGGAGCCGACTGCTGGCCGGTTCTGCCGACCACACAACGAACTCCGTCAGTACCTCTGCCGAGTGGGAGCGCGGCCTAGGGGGTCGCGCGGCCATAGCACGTCCCCCAGCGGCGGCCTGCCGCCCGTCACCACGCGGAAGATCGCCTTCGCGACCGCGAGAAGCCACCATGGGAGTCGCAGGGTGTTTGCGGGGACGGCCTCGACCTGGGGGAGAGTCAGGCTCCACCTGGCAGGCCTTTCCTTTCTCCGCGGCCGAGAACCTCTTTGGCGGAGCCATGAACAAGAAAGAGAAGCAAGAGGGGATAGACCGGAAGGGCAGGCGCCGTCCCGTACTTATTGCAAGAGGAGGCCAACCGCCGGCCTCCATGATCACATGTAATCATGACCCACTTTGCATGCAGGGACTTGTCAATCTGTGCAGTCGCCGAGATGTCGTGGGGAGCGAAGCCGCCCACGACCAACCAACCGCCACGCGGTACCCGAGGCCGCAGGCTGTTAGGGCCCGCGGCGCTTCGCACTTGCCCCTTCGCTTGTATGCTCAGCCAAGTCCGGGCGCGCCTTGGGCCCGGGGGCTACTGTCGGCGTTCTAGGAATGGGGGGCCCCAAACTTGCCTGCCTGCGGCCTGCGGCGTGTCTCAGGGGGCAGCCCAGCACGGCCCATCTTCATCAGCACGAGCTCAAGACCCTCGCGAGGTGCCAAGCCTCGCGGGGTGGACAACAGGGAGCTTCCTCAGGCACGGCCTCGTCATGCTGGCTCGCGAGGAGGCGAAGGGATCAAGGCGGGGTGCCTCACAAGGTGCCAATGACGCAAGCCATGCTAACCAAGGGCGCCAGGCGGGCGCCAGCCCGCGCAGTGTCCTCCTTTCCTCTTTGGTGCAAAGGGAGCAAGCGCAGGCGAGAGCATCAAGAAAAGGCATTCGTTTCGGTGCAACAAGACCAAGACCATCGCAACGGCAGGAAGGAAGTCATTGTGGAGCCCAAGCCGGCGTCACCACCAGAGACTTTGACAGGCGAGGACCAACTTTAGTCAGGATAAGTGTACTAGATGTTCCCCTTCAAAATGGCCAATTGTTGGCGCCCTTCCCGCTCAATATTTGGGAAGAGGCCCAGGGCCTTTGCCTATAAATAGGACTAGCCACCCACAAGGTAGAGGGGGAGGATGATCGTCATCTGGAAACCAGTAGGAAGAGTGACTGAACTCCACCTAGCAGTTCATCACACCAGCCAAGAACAGACCCTCGCGAGGATGTTCTTCCTTGTATTGTTCATCATCAGCCGAAGAGGCAATCCACCACAGCACAAACTAGAGTAGGGTATTACACCACAATGGTGGCCCGAACTAGTATAAACCCTGTGTCTCTTGTGTTGTTCCTTTCATAGCTTAGATCCTAGCGAGGCGGCGAGGTGCAGGTAGGTAGAGGGCTTGATCTCCGCACGCACCCCAGTGTTCGAACCTAGAGGGTGTGCCGGAACCCGAAATCTGACACCTCCGTCCCAAAATTCATGTCTTAAATCTGTCTAAATATAGATGTATCTAGTTACATTTTAGTGTTAGATACGTACGTATCTAAAAAAATGTAAGACAAGAATTTTGGGACAGAGGGAATACTACCACGTATTTAGTATAAAATTTTGACCATAGATTTACCTAAGAAAATGCCAATGCATGTCACTAAAAATTACACCACTTGAAATTATGTTCAAATACGAATCCAACGATATAGTTCTTGGTGACATGCATTAACATTTTGTCAATTAAATCTATAGTCAAATTTTGATACTACAAAATTGGAAGAGTAAACCAAGACGGAGGTAGTACTTGCTCTTAGGGTAACCATAGAGTTACTGGAGTAGTCTAAGTTACTTTCCACTATGACTATTCTAGGCTACTATAGTAGTACAGCATAAAAACGATACAGGTGATCACGTGAGAAAAAATACTAAAAACATTGCTTTCGGTGCAGTGCGTAGATGCAGTTTTGAAAAGTACATTTGTCATCGTAATTTTGGAAAATTACGAAAAAATTTAGCTACGTTCTGATTACCGTTTACTTATAGGAAAGAAGTTTCACCTCGATGAGTAGCTTCTCCGTGCACGGAAAGCATGTAAGGAATCCAACAACTTGATCCAGATTGGGGCCGATAGATTTTAGTGCTAAGATCTTCACTGTGTGCATGGACTGGGTCAAGCTTGTGGGAATCACTTTCTGGAAGACGGTCATAAATACATCAAGAAGAAATTTAAAAATGTGAATGATTACGGATCCAATACAGAGTTCGGAGAGTTTGGCAGATGAGTACACCAACGCTGTCAATTTTGGCGCGTCAATGACCCTGATTTTTGTTGGACCTTCTAGATCCGATACAAGCAATCTCTCAAGGAAAGGCGCATTCTCAATGACCATAATGTGGAACAGCTGGAGTGATCTCTTCCTAATTGATGTCTTGTTGTGGGGCCAGCAAGACACATAAATCCATCGGAGATTCGTCGAGGCGATGTGGAGGCTAATGAACCCGTGGATCTGCTCAAGACGAAGGTACTTGAGCCTGCTCGGGTGCGCTCCCGATGATGTGCACCCCCACCATCTGCCAGGTGACCGTCACCAGGACCCTCGTCGACGGTGGCGCGGGCCTCAACGTGCTCTCGATTGACGCCTGCAGCCTCCTTCACATACCACAGGAGCGGCTTCAGCCCAGCCGGCCCTTCTTGGGCGTCGGGGGCGGGTCATCCAGCTCCCTGGGGCAGATCCGTTTCCCTGTAACCTTCGGCACCTACGACAACTTCCGCACGGAGCTAATCGACTTCGACATCGCCCCCATCAGCCTCCCATACAACGCCATCCTCGGCTACCCAGCGCTGGCCCGATTCATGGCTGCGACTCACCCAGCGTACAACCTCATGAAAATGCCCGGGAGCAGCGGTGTCCTCACCGTGTCCGGAGACATCGGGGATGCATTGCAAGTGCTCAAGCTCGCCTTCAAGGCGGCGGTGTCGGAGCAGCCTACCGACTCGGACGCCCCTGAGCCCAAGGGGGCTGCGCCAGCCAAGAAGAAGTAGTTGTTCACCCAGGACAAGGCAGAAACTAAGCAGATACTGGTCGACGAGGACGGATCCACCGATGCCACCTTCACCATAGGCGAAAACCTCGAGCCCGAGCAGGAGGAGGCCCTGGTCAGGTTCCTGCGCGCGAACAAGAAGGTATTCGCATGGGAGCCAGATCAGCTGGCGGGGATCCCTAGAGGCGTAATCGAGAATCACCTCAACGTGTGCCCCAATGTCCGCCCCGTGAAGCAAAAGGCAAGGCGGCAGTCCACGGAAAAGCAGGCTTTCATCATCCAAGAGAATCGCAAGTTGGAAGCTGCAGGGGTCATTCGCGAGGTCTGATACCCGGATTGGTTGGCCAACCCAGTCGTTGTGCCAAAGAAAGGGGGAAGGAACGTATGTGTGTCGACTTCACCAACTTCAACAAAGCCTGCCCGCAAGATCCGTTTCCGCTCCCCCGCATCGATCAGATCATTGATTCCACTGCCGAGTGCGACCTGTTATGTTTCTTGGTTGCCTTCTCTGGGTATCACCAGATCAAGATGGCGGTAGAAGATGTGGAAAAAACGGCTTTCCTAACCCCGTGTGGGGTGTACTGCTACAGATGCATGCCGTTCGGGCTGCGCAACGCAGGGGCGACCTTTCAGCGGCTGATGCACATCACCTTGGGCCCGCAACTCGGAAAGAATGTTGAGGCTTATGTCGATGATATTGTGGTGATGTCTCGCGAGGCCAAGACCCTGATACAAGACCTGGAGGAAACCTTCGTGCGCCTCAACGCTGTAAGCCTGCGGCTCAACCCAAAGAAGTGTGTGTTTGGGGTCCCCTCAGGCAGGCTCTTGGGCTTCCTCGTGTTCCATCGAGGCATCGAAGCTAACCCAGAAAAGGTCAAGGCGGTCGAGGACATGAGCCCTCCAAAGACCCTCAGAGAAATGCAGAAGCTCACTGGGCGTGTGACAACACTAGGGAGCTTCATCTCCAAGTTGGGGGAGCGAGCACTGCCTTTCTTCCAGTTGATGAAGAAAAAGGGACCCTTTGAACGGACGGAAGAGCCCGACAAGGCGTTCCAAGATCTCAAGAGGTACCTAACCAGCCCTCCGGTAATGGTGGCCCCGCACCCTCAGGAACCCCTGGTGCTCTACCTCGCAGCCACTCCCTACTCCGCCAGCGCAGCCCTGGTGGCGGTTAGAGAGGAGCGTCGGACCAAAGCCGCGGCGGCTGCCTGGGTCGAGGCGAAGCATGATCAAGGAAGACCCACAGAGGCCACTACCACAGCCAAGAAGGATTAGCCACCGCAGGGGAACACACTCAGGGCAGCAGAGACCCCTCCCCCTAGCGACTAGCCGCTGGAGGCTCCCCTGCCTCGTGAGGCGCCACGGTCTCTGGAGGGCGCCATCAACACTAGCACTCCCAACCTCGTTGAACACCCTGTGTACTTCGTCAGCACAGTGTTGCGCGACACGAGGGCGCGGTACCCCATGCCTCAAAAACTCCTCCTCGTGCTATTGGTGGCCTTGTGCAAGCTGTGGCATTATTTTCAGGGCCACCCCATCAAGGTTGTCTCAGCGTACCCTTTGGAAAGGGTGCTCAGGAGCCCTAACTCAGCTGGAAGAGTCGCTGAGTGGAACATTGAACTGCAAGCATTTCAGCTCGAATTCAGCACAACTAGAGTCATCAAGGGGGCCACCTTAGCAGATTTCATGGCAGAATGGACGGAGGCGCCGGGCCTCAAGGCTGATGAGGATCGATCCCTCTCCCCTGAAAGCGAGGCGCCGGACGGTTGGGTCATGTATTTTGACGGGGCGTTCTCCAGGCTCGGCGCGGGGGCTGGTGTGGTGCTTATATCTCCTACCCAAGACAAGCTCTACTATGTCGTGCAGCTCTGTTTCAAGCACGGAGAAAAGGTCTCCAACAACATAGCAGAATTTGAAGGCCTAATAGCAGGCCTGAAGGCCGCGGCTGCCCTAGGAGTGAAGCGCCTTACCGTCAAGGGCGATTCACAACTCCTCGTCAGCTTCTCCAACAAAGTATACGAGCCAAGGGATGAGCACATGGAAGCCTACCTTGCGGAGGTCCGCAGGATGGAGAAGTAGTTCTGGTGGCTAGAGTTGCAGCATGTGCCCCGTGGCACCAATCAGGAGGCCGACGACATCGCCAAACATGCACCCAGGCGGGTACCTCGGGAGTCTGGCGTCTTCGAGGAACGACTCTTCAAGCCCTCGGCCACGCCATCACTGTCAAGCGCGGTGCAGCCTCGGGAGGAGCTCCCCCAGCCGCCAGCCTCGGGAGCCCCGGTCTGTGGCCCGGCCTCAGGAGCGCACCTGCTCTTGACGATGGAGCCTCAGGAGGGGTGCTGGATCATGGAGCTCCGGAGCTACTTGACGCAAGGGACCTTGCCAGAGAAGGAGGAGGAAGCGAAGCATGTGGCGCGGCAAGCCACAACATACTGCATCAGGGATGGAGAGCTCTACTGGAGGCGACCAAATGACGTGTCCCTGCGCTGCATCTCCAGGGAGCAGGGCAAGGAACTGCTGGCGGATATACACGGTGGAGACTGTGGGCATCATTCATCGTCGCGGACCCTTGTTGGCAAGGCGTTCCGCAGCGGATTCTATTGGCCCACTGCGCTCAATGATGCCGCTGAAATGGTGAAGGCTTGTGAGGCCTGCCAATTCCATGCCAAGCAGATCCATCAGCCGGCGGGAAGCCTGCAAACTATACCCCTCTCGTGGCCATTCACAGTCTGGGGGCTGGATATCCTGGGCCCATTTCCTTGGGCGCCAGGGGGCTATCGCTACCTCTACGTCACCATGGACAAGTTCACCAAGTGGGCTGAAGTCGAAGCCGTCCGCACCATCCCCGCGGGTGCTGCGGTCAAGTTCATCAAGGGCATCGTGAGGCGGTTCGGGGTGCCGAACCGCATCATCACCGACAACAGTTCGCAGTTCACCAGTAACCTCAAAACATATTGTGCTAACCTTGGAACGCAGATATGCTACGGTTCAATGGCGCACCCCCGGAGAAACGGTCAGGCCGAGCGGGCCAACATGGAAGTCCTGAGAGGCCTCAAGACCAGGACATTCAAGAAGAAGTTGGAGGCCTGCGGCCGAGGTTGCTATGACGAGCTTCAGTCCGTGTTGTGGTCCATCCGCATAACCGCGACCAAGCCAACTCGCGAGACCCCATTCTTCCTGGTCTATGGAGATGAAGCGGTCCTCCCTCACGAGGTCAAACATCATTCCGCACGGGTCCTGGTGTTCGACGAGGCGCAGCAGGACGCCATGCAGGGGACGGTCCTTGCGCTAGGGGAGGAGCGTCACCGGGAAGCTGCGCTCCGAGCAGCAAGATACCAACAAGCGCTGCGGCGATACCACTGCCGCAACATCCGCCCCAGGACTCTCGAGGTTGGGGACCTCGTGCTCAGGCAGGTTCTCTCCAGGGAGGGACTGCATAAGCTCTCTCCCATGTGGGAGGGCCCGTTCAAGGTTGGTCATGTTTCCAGGCCCGGCTCCGCGCGCTTGGAGACTCAGGAGGGGGTACCCGTCCAGAACCCGTGGAACATCCAGCACCTCCGGAGGTTTTACCCCTAAAAAGGCCCAAGGCCTGTGAAGAAGGCGAATGCCTGTGAAGCTGTTGCAGTTTGAAAAAGGCCCAGAGCGTGTGAAGAAGGCGAACGCCTGTGAAGCTGTTGCGTTTTGGAAAAGGCCCAGAGCCTGTGAAGAAGGCGAACACCTGTGAAGCTGTCGCGTTTTGGAAAAGGCCCAAAGCCTGTGAAGAAGGCGAACGCCTGTGAAGCTGTCGCATTTTGGAAAAGGCCCAGAGCCTGTGAAGAATGTGAACTCCTGTGAAGCTGTCATGTTTTGCAAAAGGCCCAGAGCCTGTGAAGAGGGCGAACGCCTGTGAAGCTGTCACATTTTGGAAAAGGCCCAGAGCCTATGAAGAGGGCGAACACCTGTGAAGCTGTCGTGTGTTGGAAAAGGCCCGGTGCCTGTGAAGAAGGCGAACGCCTGTGAAGTTTATCTTTCCGAGAAAGGCCCGGAGCCTGTGAAGAAGGCCAATTCCTGTGAAGTTCGCCGCCCGTGACACTCTCATGTAATAATGAGTTGGGGCTGTACATGCCCCGGAGTCTCAGGAGCGCCGGCCTCAGGCCCTGGGGCTCCCTCCCACGTGCAGTGGCAGCACTTAGCTCCGCGCTGGTGAGAAGATGTCGAAGACTAGATTAGGTGCCTGTCAGGACCCCGACTCAATGCCACATCGATCTAGCATGTAACACCTCATATCACTTTGCGGCCTCACGCACGGTATTCCCACGGGTGTTGCCTTACCTTTGCCCGGGACCGTTTGCGCCTTTTGGCACACGTATATGACAGTGTCGCTAGCATCCATATGATAAGGAGCCCGGGCTGACATGGCTAGTCGTAAACCCAAAGCGGCACAGACTTACAGGGACAGGCATCCATGACCCAGCATCGAATGTGTCGGTCATCAGCGAGTGAATCCAGGCTGTAGCACTGGGCTAGCAGGACTCCGGTGAACCGGGCTGTAGCGGGCTAACAGGACTCCGGTATTCATCGCGTGACATTTCCCCGTAGGGACAGACACAGGAACGAAGAAGGACACATGCCGGCCAGCCTAAGTGTTCCGGAGCAGTAGCAAGCTACCATGGCTCGGTGGAAACACTAGAAGACATTTCCCGGTAAGAGAGGCTACTAAAGATAAACAACTAGATGGTCAGATCCCACACATACCAAGCATTTCAATAGCATACACACAATATGCTCGATATGTGCAAATACAACATGGCATCACAACATGACTCTACGACTCAAGTAATTTATTCAATAGGCTCCGAGGAGCGAGATATTACAAACATGGGTCTCATGACCCAACAATCAGAGCATACAAATCAAAGCACAAGCGGAAGCTATCATGTCTGAGTACGGACATCTATAAATGAAAAAGGCTGAGAAGCCTGACTATCTACCAGATCCTGCCGAGGGCACAAGATCGTAGCTGAGGTAACAAGCTAAACGTCGAAGTCCACGCGAAACTACTAGCGAGACCGAAGTCTCTCTGCAAAAACATAAATAGGCAAACGTGAGTACAAATGTACCCAGCAAGACTTACATCAGAACTATCTACATATGCATCATTATCAACAAAGGGGATGGTGGGGTTTAACTGCAGCAAGCCAGCTTTGACTCGGTGGCTATCCTGAACTACGACTGCGAGTAACTCTTTTGAGGTGGCGCACACGAGTCCACATATTCACCATATCAATACACCACTATGGATCCGCTCCCGTCTCCCTACGAGAACACCATCCATAGCACTCACGCTTATCTTGCGTATTTTAGAGTATCCACTTTCACTTGTCTATGAACTGATATAAGCAACCCAGAAGTCCTTTTCCACGGACACGGCTATTCGAATAGATGATGTTAACCCTGCAGGGGTGTACTTCTTCATACATGTTTCCACCACTTAGCGTCTGCACACGACATGTGCTCGGCAGACTTCAAGCGAAAGCCGACGTGGGTGTAGACCACGACCTACCTAAACACTCAAGTCTCTAGTCCAGGTTTATCGCCTATTCGGGTTCCATCCATGAGGAGATCCGGCCGGAGTTTCGCTCACAGCCCCAAACGATGTGAACAGGGTTCCCGAGATACCAAACGGGCATCCGGTACACCGTGCCACGTACCTACCGCATCACAGCCCACCCCTACGGTCAGCGCTGTCCACGGCCTCCAGTAAGCTACAAACACCAGAAACTACTTGCAACTCCTGGACAGAGGACAAGGGTGAATAAGAAGTCGAGCGGGGTCATATTTCAGGGCCCAATGTATGGTAGTAACTGAATCATGGATCACAAACACAGAACTCAGTTCCTGAGGACGGCTGCAATGAGACAACCCACCATGTACTCCTACATGGCCTCTCACCGCTACCTTTACCAAATCGTGTTCACATACTTAGCTCACACACAGTAGGACATGTTCACACGCCTCTGATTCATCCCCGATGAATCAGACCTGACTCAACTCTAAGCAGTAGCAGGCATGACAAACAAACATGAATGAGTAGGCACAACAGGGCTCAAACAACTCCTACTCATACTAGTGGGTTTCATCTATTTACTGTGGAATGACAGGTCATGCAAAGGATAAAGGGGTTCAGCTACCACAGCAAGTAACAGATGAATCGTTGTTGTCCTAATGCAGTAAAAGAGAGCAGGAGCGAGAGAGTAGGATTGTATCGGAATGAACAAGGGGGTTTTGCTTGCCTGGCACTTCTGAAGATAACATTGAGTCTTCATCAGTGTCAACGATCACATCATCGGTATCACGTCTATCGGGAGGGGACAAATACCGGCAACACAGAAGGGAACACAATCAATGCAATGCACAATATGATGCATGATCATGACATGGCAAAATGAATGTGTTTTGGCTAATGCAACTAGCAACAGATTAAATGAAGTTGGTTTGAATACAAGATTCAAATTCAAACTCCATATGTGATTAAATAAATGCCCTTTATATGATTTGTGCTAAACAGCAGCTATAAGTTGTTCTAACATGCATGAAAATGGTACAGATGGATTCCTTGAATTTTTCTGATAATTTTTCATATATAAAATATTTAATTTGGAGTTACGGTTGAATTTCTATGAATTTTAGAAGTTTATACAATTTTCTGGAATTTCCTGAGTTATAATAAATCCAAAAAATGGTTTATTGCGTCAGCACTAGGTCATGCTGATGTCAGCAGGTCAACTAGGCGGGTCCAGGTCAAACCTGACCAGTGGGGTCCACTGGTCAGTGACCCAGGTTAGACAGGGGGGGGTTAGTTGAATTTAATTAAAGATTAGGGCACTAGGGCCCACATGTCAGTGGCTCTGGGGTTAGATTAGGTGGTGATTAGCTTAAGCTAATCACCTGGTGGCGGGGGCCCACCTGTCATGGACCCAGGGGGGGTCAAAGGTCAAACCTCCTGGTCGGCGGGGTCAACTCGCCGGCGTTTAGCCGCCGGCGAGGCTAAACGCGGCGGTGGAGGTGCGGGTTTCACGTACAGGGCACCGTTCGGGGCGCCGTTGGGCGCTATGGATAGCTGGGAGTGGCCCGCGGCGAATGGTGCAGGTAGTTGGGTTCGGGGACGCCGGAAAAGGCGCCGGCGACGGGTTTGGCGGCGGCCGGAGCTACGGGTTCGAGCGGGGCGAGGCCACAGAGAACGGGAGGGATGGCTAAGGGGCTCACCGGGCTCCTGAAGATGCTAGGAGCACGGTGCCGTGCTCGGTTTCGAGCCTGACTGGCTGCAGTGACGGCGGCGTCATGGTCAGCGGCGGCCGGAGTTCGGCCGCGACGGAGCTATGGCCTAGAGCTCGCAACCGCGAGGGGAGAGAGAGGGGTTCTGCACGGAGGCTCACCGCGGAGCTGTAGGGAGGGTCAGTGGGCTCGGGGGCGCGCCGGAGTGGCCGAATTCGACGGAGAACGGCGCCGGGGCCGAAGCTTGGAGATGATGATGATGGTGGCTGCTCGGGGCCCTTCTGGTCGCGTGAGACGTCGAGGAGGTCGAGGGAGGCACTGCGGAGCTCTGGGAGGCGTCGGGGAGGCGAGAGGGGGATGGTGGCCGCGGCGAACGGCGTCGGTGGCGACGGCGACTCTCGGGTGGCTCGGGGAAGAGAGTCAGGGAAGGGAAAGAGGGGGTCCAGAGAGAGAGAGGCGGTCGAGGGGGTCGAGGGCGTCTCCGTGGGGTCGCGAGGGAGTCGGGGAGGCTGCCACGGCGAAGCAGGAGGTGGAGGCCTCCGCGTGCGCGCGTGCGTGCGGTGTCCGTCCTCCTGGCAGAGGAGGAAGAGGACAAGGGGGAGGAGGAGGTGGGCTGGGCCGGCCAGATGGGCTGGCCAGCTGGGCCAGGTAGGTGGCGCCAGGTAATTCCCTTCTCTCTCTGTCTTTTTCTAATTATTTCAGTTTTCTACTTTGCAGGTTTGTTTTGAATTCGGTTTTGAAACCAATTCAATTTATTTTTCTTCTGACAATATTTTTAGGAGCTAAAAGAATTAAAACAATGCTCCACAAAATATTTCAGAATTATTGGACCTATATTTATTTAATAGTAGATATAAATCCAATTCAAATATTTATTGATTTAATTCAAATGCCCAAATTAAATGTTTCTGAGACACCAAAAATATTGGTTTGGATTTTACCTCTTGCCAATATTTCCAGAGGATAACAGGAACATTTTCTTGGACACATTTGAGAAGATTTAATTGTTGGTTATTTTTAGAGGTTTCCTGAGGCTTTTGAAAATTCCTCAATTCAAATTTCATTTGAATTTAGACATGATGCACACACCAGACAGCACCAGAAGCTAGGGATGTGACAGTGCCAGACGCGGATTTTCTCATTTGCTTTCTGCAGCTGGCTTGTTCATCCCCATTCGAGGTTTTATTTAAGTTGTTATCGTCTTTGGCTTGTGACTCTTTGCCTTTTTTCGCTCTCCTGCCCCGATTTCTCTCGCGCAAGTCTCGCGAGGGAGCAACGCGGGCACCCTCGTGAGTGTTTTCTGCCCTTATCGTTCAAGGCTTTCCTAACTGGGTCCACTATAGGAGCACCCCTCCAGTCCGTGCCCCACGGGCACCGCGACACGAACACAGGACCTGGGTCGGTCGCCTCCATAGCTGAGGCTGGGAACTACCTCTCCAGACTAACACTCGCAGGGCGTGAAGCGTTCGACGAGGCCTCGGCCTCGGGAAGCAAAGGTCACGACAGGCCCCCTCCCCGAGCTAAGTAATTTCTACGCGCAGGCGTGCGGCACAAAGGCACAATACCGGAACAGCGGAAGCAGCACGATAATTAATAGCAATAGTCCAAGCACGCCCCCACGGGGCCCTACACTACTGTCTCTTTGCGCAGGAAAAGGGAAAAAGAACAAAACGGGCGCGACTCGCCCGACACCAACTCGCGGGGGAGACTCGAACCGCCTCCGGAGCTCAGGAGGACTCCATCTCGCGCTTCACCGAGGCGCGACGACGGGCAGACCTGCTACCTCCCTCCAGGCAGGCGCGGCAGCGCGGAGGCTGATCGCGGCCACCGCTGGAGGAGCCGCTGCCCGAAGAAGAGCCGTCGAAGCTTGATGAACCCCGATCGCCGCGACCATGCGCGCGCTGTCGTCTTCATCGTCGTCGGGGCTGGACCCACAGCCGCATTTGTCATTCCCAGGGAAGCACCTAGCGCGGTGACCATCTTCCCCGAACACCCTCATGTAGAGGATGGCATCACCGTCGAACTTGAACTGCAGGGTGCACCGCCGGCGCAGACCACGTGCGCGAGCAAATGTTTGCTAGCCGCGGGTCAGGGCTATGCTCCCGGCTGCAGAGACCTCCAGCGAAGCCCAGGAGGCTCGGCTGTAGCAACCGTTTGCCTGAAGCCAGAGGCCGCCCGAGGCGCCAGCCGGAAGCTCACCTAGGAGGAAGCGAGGAAGTTGGAGCCGGGTGCTGGCCGGTTCTGCCGACCACACAACGAACTCCGGCAGTACCTCTGCCGAGTGGGAGCGCGGCCTAGGGGGTCGCGCGGCCATAGCACGTCCCCCAGCGGCGGCCTGCCGCCCGTCACCACGCGGAAGATCGCCTTCGCGACCGCGAGAAGCCACCATGGGAGTCGCAGGGTGTTTGCGGGGACGGCCTCGACCTGGGGGAGAGTCAGGCTCCACCTGGCAGGCCTTTCCTTTCTTCGCGGCCGAGAACCTCTTTGGCGGAGCCATGAACAAGAAAGAGAAGCAAGAGGGGATAGACCGGAAGGGCAGGCGCCGTCCCGTACTTATTGCAAGAGGAGGCCAACCGCCGGCCTCCATGATCACATGTAATCATGACCCGCTTTGCATGCAGGGACTTGTCAATTTGTGCAGTCGCCGAGATGTCGTGGGGAGCGAAGCCGCCCACGACTAACCAACCGCCACGCGGTACCCGAGGCCGCAGGCTATTAGGGCCCGCGGCGCTTCGCACTTGCCCCTTCGCTTGTCTGCTCAGCCAAGTCCGGGCGCGCCTTGGGCCCGGGGGCTACTGTCGGCGTTCTAGGAATGGGGGGCCCCAAACTTGCCTGCCTGCGGCCTGCGGCGTGTCTCAGGGGGCAGCCCAGCACGGCCCATCTTCATCAGCACGAGCTCAACACCCTCGCGAGGGGCCAAGCCTCGCGGGGTGGACAACAGGGAGCTTCCTCAGGCACGGCCTCGTCATGCTGGCTCGTGAGGAGGCGAAGGGATCAAGGCGGGGTGCCTCACGAGGTGCCCATGACGCAAGCCATGCTAACCAAGGGCGCCAGGCGGGCGCCAGCCCGCGCAGTGTCCTCCTTTCCTCTTTGGTGCAAAGGGAGCAAGCGCAGGCGAGAGTATCAAGAAAAGGCATTCGTTTCGGTGCAACAAGACCAAGACCATCGCAACGGCAGGAAGGAAGTCATTGTGGAGCCCAAGCCGGCGTCACCACCAGAGACTTTGACAGGCGAGGACCAACTTTAGTCAGGATAAGTGTACTAGATGTTCCCCTTCAAAATGGCCAATTGTTGGCGCCCTTCCCGCTCAATATTTGGGAAGAGGCCCAGGGCCTTTGCCTATAAATAGGACTAGCCACCCACAAGGTAGAGGGGGAGGATGATCGTCATCTGGAAACCAGTAGGAAGAGTGACTGAACTCCACCTAGCAGTTCATCACACCAGCCAAGAACAGACCCTCGCGAGGATGTTCTTCCTTGTATTGTTCATCATCAGCCGAAGAGGCGATCCACCACAGCACAAACTAGAGTAGGGTATTACACCACAATGGTGGCCCGAACTAGTATAAACCCTGTGTCTCTTGTGTTGTTCCTTTCATAGCTTAGATCCTAGCGAGGCGGCGAGGTGCAGGTAGGTAGAGGGCTTGATCTCCGCACGCACCCTAGTGTTCGAACCTAGAGGGTGTGCCGGAACCCGAAATCTGACACCTCCGTCCCAAAATTCATGTCTTAAATCTGTCTAAATATAGATGTACCTAGTTACATTTTAGTGTTAGATACATACGTATCTAAAAAAATGTAAGACAAGAATTTTGGGACAGAGGGAATACTACCACGTATTTAGTATAAAATTTTGACCATAGATTTACCTAAGAAAATGCCAATGCATGTCACTAAAAATTACACCACTTGAAATTATGTTCAAATACGAATCCAACGATATAGTTCTTGGTGACATGCATTAACATTTTGTCAATTAAATCTATAGTCAAATTTTGATACTACAAAATTGGAAGAGTAAACCAAGACGGAGGTAGTACTTGCTCTTAGGGTAACCATAGAGTTACTGGAGTAGTCTAAGTTACTTTCCACTATGACTATTCTAGGCTACTATAGTAGTACAGCATAAAAACGATACAGGTGATCACGTGAGAAAAAATACTAAAAACATTGCTTTCGGTGCAGTGCGTAGATGCAGTTTTGAAAAGTACATTTGTCATCGTAATTTGGGAAAATTACGAAAAAATTTAGCTACGTTGTGATTACCGTTTACTTATAGGAAAGAAGTTTCACCTTGATGAGTAGCTTCTCCGTGCACGGAAAGCATGTAAGGAATCCAACAACTTGATCCAGATTGGGGCCGATAGATTTTAGTGCTAAGATCTTCACTGTGTGCATGGACTGGGTCAAGCTTGTGGGAATCACTTTCTGGAAGACGGTCATAAATACATCAAGAAGAAATTTAAAAATGTGAATGATTACGGATCCAATACAGAGTTCGGAGAGTTTGGCAGATGAGTACACCAACGCTGTCAATTTTGGCGCGTCAATGACCCTGATTTTTGTTGGACCTTCTAGATCCGATACAAGCAATCTCTCAAGGAAAGGCACATTCTCAATGACCATAATGTGGAACAGCTGGAGTGATCTCTTCCTAATTGATGTCTTGTTGTGGGGCCAGCAAGACACATAAATCCATCGGAGATTCTTCAAGGCGATGTGGAGGCTAATGAACCCGTGGATCTGCTCAAGACGAAGGTACTTGAGAGCAGTACAGCTTTCGAGTAGGTGCTCTGTAGCCTTCTTCGAGATGACAATGTCGAAGAGGTCGAGCTGCTTGAGTTGAGGGAGAAGAAGGGCGGGCGCGGCATTAATCTGGGGAAGATAGCAGGAGCTGAAGCTAGCGTTGCGCAGCGTTGGCGTGAGGCGGAGCGCGGACGGTGGCAGAGAGCAACATCGTCCAGCTTCAAAGATGAGCTCCTCGAGCTGATCTAGGGCAGAGATTAAGAACCACTCGTCGAACTTGGGTTGGACCTTGCAGTTGGTACTGAACATGCAGATGTCAAGGTGTCTGGCTGGCCCAGGGTTCGATGAAAGGATCTTGGAGACTGCGGCCATGTGTTTGCAATCCCCGTACAGAGGTAGTTGTTGACGGTGAGGTTGAGGGGGACGCAGCGCCAAAGGGGGCGCCACCATCGGGAGAGCAGGGTGGTCCGCATAGCAGATTTGGTGGGGAGGAGGCCGATGATGACGAGCAGCATGTCGTCGGGGAGGCTGCTGATGAAGTCCAGGCTCGCCGGATGCGGTTTTGGCTCGAGCCGCCTCCGCTTGTTGGCTGCCTCGCCGTCCATCTCAACCGGGCGGCGACGCCGATGTACACGTGTGCTGGTGTGTGTTGTGTGCTGGCTGTGCGCGAGTGCGTCCTTCTGTGCATGCCGCCGCGCAGTGGTGAATTGTGCACGAGTGTGTCCTTTGCACGCAAGAAGTTTTTCGTCAATGTGCCCTCAATTTACTAGCGTGCGGGGTGCTACCCCAAGTGGTTTGAACTTTGTTTACTTCACCGCGTGTTAGATGGGCCTCTAGTTTACTTATTTTCACCCACTGCCATATGGGCCAGCACACGAAGATACATAACACGAGCTGACAAGGCAGCATGTGGATTGGTTGACCGGTCAACTAAACAATATACGGAGCTATACGCTTACACAGTGAGAGTATAATCTGTCGGTATAGAGAGTTCGAGTGAGAGGGGAGGCCCATAAGAGATAGCAGAGAGAGAGAAAGAGCTACTCCCTCCGTTCGATAATGTAGTTCCAACATTTTTGTTAAGTTAAACTTTTGAAACTTTGACCAAGTTTATAAAGAAATTACTTATATCTACAATACCAAAGATAAATGATAGTATGAAGTAAGTACATGTTGTGATGAATCTAATGATCGTTCCAGATGTAAATGATTTTCTTGACATATACCTGGTCAAACTTTTTTGAGGTTTGACTTTTCAAAACATCCATATGCTTATGGACATGACAGAGTCCCTAAGTAGAGAGAGAGAGAGAGAGAGAGAGAGAAAAGTGTGTGTGTGCGTGTGAGAGAGTCCTGGATAAGGGGGTATCCGGACAGCCGGACTATATTCATCGTCCGGACTATATAAGCGTCAAGATACAAGACTCAAGACTTTGGCTCGTGTCCGGATGGGACTCTCCTGTGTGTGGAAGACAAGCTTGGCGATCCGGATATTATGTTTCCTTCCTTGTAACCGACTCCATGTAAACCCTAGCTCTTCGGTGTCTATATAAACCGGAGAGCATGGTCCTTAGAAGGCCGATCACAATTACAATCATACCATCATAGTCGAGCTCTTAGGGTTTAGCCTCTACGATCTCATGGTAGATATACTCTTGTACTACTCATATCTTCAATATTAATCAAGTAGGAAGTAGGGTTTTACCTCCATCGAGAGGGCCCGAACCTGGGTAAACATTGTGTCCCTTGCTTCCTGTTACCATCAGCTTAAGACGCACAGATCGGGACCCCCCTACCTGAGATCCGCCGGTTTTGACATCGACATTGGTGCTTTCATTGAGAGTTCCTCTGTGTCATCGCTTCGAGGCTTGATGGTGTCTTCCACCATCAACAACACAGTCCAGGGTGAGATATTTCTACGTGGACAGATCTTTGTGTTCGGCGGCTTCGCACTGCGGGCCAATTCGCTTGGCCAGTTGGAGTAGATCGATAGCTTGGCCACTGGCCACCAGATCAGGTTTGGAAACTTGAACTACACGGCAGATATCCGCGGAGACTTGATCTTCGATGGATTCGAGCATGCGCCAGGAACGTCGGACAGTCACGACGAGCACGGCCTAGACCTACAGTCGGACAATGCTCGGGACATCATCCCCGAAGCAGCCTCGGATCTACATCCAGGGCAGGTTGAGTTGCCTATGGACGGAGGGCTGGACCCCACCCCGCAGGCCGCACACTCATCGGCGGTGGAGCCGAACACAGGTTTGACCTCTGTGGAGGCCTGTTACCCCGGGCCCCCGGACTCATATCCGGCTGTTGGTCCCGGTCCGCTTGCCCTTGAGCCAGCCGAGCCAGGTTGGGCTCCGGTAATGGAGTTTACCGCTACGGACATCTTTCAGCACTAGCCCTTTGGGAACATGCTGAACTTATTAAGGTCTCTCTCTTTGTTAGGAGGCTCTGGGTCGAACTATATCCGGCCCGAGTGGGAAGCAGGCGACGAAGGAATTCGGTGCTCACCCACCACCCACTTCATTGCCACGATCGAAGATTTAACCGACGTGCATGACTTCGACTCCGAAGACATCGACTGTATGGACGACGATGTAGGAGAAGCTCCAGAATCCCTGGGGCGCGAGACTACTACCTTCTCACATGATATATACATGGTAGATACGCCCAATAAGGACGACAGTGATAATCCGGAAGATAAAACACCCGGGAAAAAGCCAAAAAGGCGGCGTAGACGCCGCTCAAAGTCCAGCAATTGCAAAAATAGCGACAAGAGTGCAAGAAGGGTCTAGATACCCGCAAACTCAAAAAGCAACAACGACCACATGGAGCCAGCGACGGAGCAGGATGAGCCAGGTCACGCCAAATCAAGTTCGGAGCACATACCTGATCACAATGATCCGGAGGGATGAGCTCATGAAGCCGCCCCAGAATAGGAAGATAGTCCGGACGACAATGCATTCATCATCCTGGACGAACAAGTGGAACGAGACAACCTCCACAGAAAGCTCATGGCCACCGCAAGAAGTCTAAAAAAGTAGAAGCAACAGCTCAAGGCCGCACACGAAAAGCTCAGCCGAAGATGGAATAAAGTGCTGGACACCGAAGAAAGATATGGTGATGACCGCCATACAGCAAGCTATCCGAAGCGCAAGCTACTGCCAGAATTTGACAACGCGGCCGTTCCACCAAAAGAAAATTCGACCAAGAAACCAGACATACCGCTTCACAACCATAACAGAGCGGCTGCGGACACTGCGCACGATCCACGTGAGCATCTAGATAAGAAGGCCGGTGCAGCCATGTCCATCTATGGACCTAAAAGACACACCCAGGCGAAGGAATATGGTCACCCAAACCCTCACACAAGCCAGATATCAGTCCAGAATAAACTCCAGACACTACAACAGCCGACTACATGCCACAACGCGTCCAGATACAGAGGGGCTGCTCACCCCCTGTGCTTCACCGAAGAAGTACTGGACCATGAATTCCCACAAGGCTTCAAACCTGTTAACATATAAGCATAGGATGGCACCACAGACCCAGGGGTCTGGATCGAGGATTTTATCCTGCATATTCACATGGCTCGTGGGGATGACCTCCACGCCATCAAATACCTTCCCCTCAAGTTGAAAGGACCAGCCCGACACTGGTTGAAAAGCCTCCCCAAAAACTCAATTCGGAGTTGGGAGGAACTCGAAGACGCTTTCAGGGCCAATTTTCAAGGGACCTATGTCCGGCCTCCGGATGCAGACGATCTAAGTCACATAATCCAGCAGCCCGGAGAGTCCGCCCGCAAGCTTTGGAATAGATTCCTCACTAAGAAGAATCAAATTGTCGATTGTCCGGACGCCGAAGCCTTAGCGGCATTCAAACACAGCATCCGCGACGAGAGGCTCACCAGACACCTCGGCCAAGAAAAGACAAGGACAATGGCAGCCTTAACAAACCTTATGCCCCGCTTTTGCGCGGGTGAAGATAGCTGGCTGGCCCGTAAAGGCACTAGCGACCCCACCACATCCGAAATAAGGGATGGCAACGGGAAGCCACGGTGTAATAAAAACAAATGCCAAAACAAGGAAGAGAGCCCAGATAACACGACGGTCAACGCTGGATTCAGGGGCTCTCGACCTGATCAGCAAAAGAAGCCATTCAAAGGCGGTAAAGAGGGACCGTCCAGTCTGAATACAGTCCTGGACAGACTATGCCAAAGTCATGGCACCCCGGAGAAACCTGCGAACCACACCCATAGAGAGTGTTGGGTCTTCAAGCACGCCGGGAAATTAAATGCCGAACACAAAGGGAGAGAAACACCAAGTGAAGACGAGGACAAACCCTGCCAGCCGAACACTGGGGGACAGAAAAAATTCCCGCCAGAGGTTAAAACAGTAAACATGATCCACGCGACTCAGACATCCACAAGAAGGCATGGATGTGCGCCCATAGACGTGCACGATGTAGAGCCCATCGTACCTACATCTCATTACTGGATGTCTTGTCCGATCACTTTCGATCACATGGACGGCCGAACTAATATTCGGCGCGGGGGATCACAGGCCTTGGTGCTCGACCCAATAATAGACGGATACAGTCTCTCTTGTGTCCTCATGGATGGTGGCAGTAGTCTCAATTTAATATACGAGGACACTGTCTGCAGAATGGGGATAAACCCATCCAGAATTAGCCTAAGAAACACCACCTTTGAAGGGGTGATACCAGGCGTTGAAACCTACGGCAGGGGCTCCATCGTGCTGGAAGTAACATTCGGCTCCCCAGGCAACTCCAGAAGCGAAAAACTGCTCTTCACCATCGCACCCTTCCAAAGCTACTATCGTGCATTGCTTGGAAGACCGGCCTTCGCCCGCTTCAACGCATTGCCGCATTATGGCTACCTTACACTCAAGATGCCCGGTCCCCGTGGCATCATCACCATTAGCGGAATAACGGAGCGCTCTTTGCACGCAGAGGAACACGCGACGGCCCTGGCGACCGGACTGTAAGCGGCCTCGAAATATCACATACATGCCTGGTCATTAAGACCACAGACACGGTTAGACGAGTCAGGTAGCCCGGTTCAACCAGGGCACCGTATATGTACCCCCATAGTGGAAACCAGGGGCTATAAATTTTGAATACATCCCCACACTTGGCTCGACCTTATTGGCAGGCCAACATCTTACACTTTATTATTAATCGCGCTCTCCTACGTTGCACTCTCCTACGAGTTTTTCTTTTACAGACAACGTTCGCGCGAGACCCTTCCAGGATACGGCACAACGGAGACAAAGGCGCAGACGTGCAGCAGGGCCCCGTTCCACAGGTTTCTTTTTAGATTAAGCCCATGTGTAAACCTTTTCTACTACCTCTTGTTGTTTAACCATCCCATGGGTTCTATACCCACAGAGGATACTGCCGTTATTAGTATTTGGCCATGGCAGACTAAATTGCACGTACCTAGGAATCAAGGGCTTATAATAGGCTCTCGTCAAGCCTCTTTTGCTTTACAAAGACCGACTACCCTCGGGAGTGTTTGGCGTCACGAGTTTGGCCGTATATGCATCAGCTCCGAATCATGTCTTTGGTCAAATGTTGGGTTTGCGCGGCTCCTGGGTTTGTCGCCTTACGTTCCGTTATCATCCGGCTAAGGCAGGCCAAAGGAGAACTACTGCGATTGTGCCCTAGTTATTCCGGATGAGCGCCTCAGTAGAGAAAGCCGAAAACTAATTGTCGTGATACATCGAGAGACTATTCAACCACTCAAGGACTCACCGGAATCCCTAAAGATTCCTCTGCATTAACGAAGGGTCGTTCCCGGCCATGTACACACGCGCCCGTATTCGGATGCACGCGAAGGTACCAGGGGCTACATAGTAGCCCCACCATTATACTCCCATGGCTAAGCGAAAGTGTTATAGCTATATAGTCCGGTTGCCTAGTTCGACGCGTGATCACCTCCTTAACGGACCAAGACGTTGGATCAAGTGTGACTAAGCATATTTTTTGCAAACACCCCCGCATTATATGCGTGGGGGCTGAAGCCAACGACTGCTATCTTTCGGACTACTTATACATATAAAAATGGCCGCAAAGGGGATACAATCATACTTCTAGGCAAAAATATAAACATAGCCTCATAATTGACCTAAAACATTGTTTTCTACAATGATTCGACTTATCACTCGTATAAAACATTCTTCGAGCATTGCGCCTCTATTAGGCGGGCACCTTCTGTGACTTGCGCCAACTAGTGCTCGGCCGGATATTGGCCTCCTGCCGGATCCTGGGTCGCTATTACAGTGGCCTCCATATCCGTCCAATAGGCTTTAACGCAGGCTAGAGCCATCTGTGCACCCTCTATGCACGCCGACCTTCTCATGGCATCAATCCGAGACACGTCTCCAAGGAATTGCCGCACAAAACCAAAATAGCTGTCCAACTTAGATCCCTTAGGCCAAAGATGGTCTACTACAGACCGCATTGCAAGGCCGGATAACCTGTGGAGCTCCGCCATAGCAGCCACCTTCTCGTTCAGTGGCAGCGGGCGAGTGGGAGCATTGAACTGTAACCGGAAAATCTTTTCCACTTCTTCATCGCCTTGACCCTCGAAGGACTTGACAACGTCGGCTGTACTATTCGCCAAGTCCGCATATGTGTCTGCAGGACTCAAGTGCCGCGCCAGGGGTGCATACTTCGGATCCAAGAACTTCGTCCGCAGTAGGTATGAGCCCCCAGCCATGATTTTGTCGGCCTGTTGGAGCTCCTGCCGCATACTGCCGATCTCGGTCCACATCTCCTTGGCAGCATTAAGTGCCTTGTCTAGCTCGGCCGAACTAGCCTTATTTTCCTTTTCGAGGAGTGCGTACCGGTCGGCAAAATTCTTTAACTCCCCACCCATTTTGGCTATCTTTTCCTCGCTTCGGCGATGAGCAGCCTGTTTGGCTCTCAATTCTTCGGCCGCCTTTAGGACAGCCGCATTGCTAGCCCGAGCTTGTTCCTTGGCTTGAGCAAGTTCCGCCCTCAGGGCCTCCACGGCAGCAGCACCATCTGCAGTGCAAACACATGGCATTCATATTCTGCCCCTCTTGCACTTCCCTATACATCATATTAAGGGAAGCCGAGCACATACCCTGTGACTCCTCCAGCCGCTTCTTCACCAGCGTGATATCGCCATCAATTGATCCAATTTGCCTCCTTAGTTCGGCAGCTTGAACAGACTGGTCGGCTGCCGGATCATTGTATACCTGCCGTTAGTATATGATCCCCCATTTACCGCCTACGGCGGGCAACCAGAGTCTCAGGGGCTACTATCTATAGGGAGCACTCCTAGCGCGCGCTTCATAATCAAAAATTGCGTATTTTTCACTACATACCTGAAAGACTTTGAGCAGGCTTGTAAATGCCTCATTAAACCGCTGGTAGCGGATGAAATCTTCGTGAGCACCGTGCTCATTAAAGAGCGGTGCTCCTCCTAGAGCGTGGCTCGCTCCAAACGGCCCGTCAGTATGTCCGGCCGGACACTAAACTATGCCGAACCCTTCTCATCGCCCCCCGTGGGAGCCAAACGCTCCGGGATCAGGGCGGCTGACGTATTAGCCTCCGGCTTCAGCAGATCCGGACTCATCCATGAAGACACCTCCGTGTCGCCCGCTTCATGAGGCGGAGAGGTGGGTGGAGTCTCACTCTCCATCATCTCTGGATGAAGGTCCCTTGAAGACGTACTCTGTTGAGAAGAGCTGCTCGCCGGACTACAAAAGACGAATTCCTGATTATGGATCTCGGAATAACATCATACCTTCGAATTAATGAATAACTTACGACTCGTTGGAGGGATGGCCCCTTGGTGGGCATGATGTTGTGAGGGTGCCCATCGCGGCAAAGTCCTCTGGTGATGTTTTCTTCCCTTGCTTGGGCGTCTCCGCCTCCAAATCTTCGGAGGCAGACCTCTTCTTCCCGCGTGGGGAGGAGGCTTTGGCCTCCCCTTTCCGGCTATCCTCCATAGGATGGGTAGCGATTTCCCCGGTCTGGATGCGTAGCGCATGAAGTTCGGCTTCACTGCCCTTTCCTTCGCCTTTCCCTGAAGGGATTTTGCTGAGCGCCCGGCCCAGCATCTTTGCAATAGTGTGACCAGGTGAGCCTTCAGGAAGTGGCGCCGGACACCTGATTCTCTCCGCCTTGTTAAGCCATTCCTGGCCACGGCAGGATATTTAGAATAATGGTTATGATAAATATAAACAAAGTGTCCGGCTTTGACGTTACTTAATTGGGCATCTAGGCGATTGCAGCTTAGGCCCGCATCCTCGATGGTGTTCGGACACTTTACTTGAGGTCCGAAGAATAATTTACATATTCCTTTGAGATTCAAGCCAAATAAGTGCTTAATAGTCTGCGGACCCTTCGGATTAAATTCCCACATCCGGCAAGGCCGACGTTTGCACGGCAACATCCGCCGGATTAGCATCACTTGCATTATGTTGACAAGATTTATGTCCCTCTCAATAAGCTCCCGGATGCGATTCTGCAGTTCTGGTACATCGCCAGCAGGCCCATAGTTCCATCCCACATCGGTCCAAGACGCCAACTGTGAAGGAGGGCCCGAGCGGAACTCGGGGGCAGCCACCCACATTGTGCCTCTGGGAGCAGTGACATAGAACCATCTCCGTTTCCATACGTCGGATACTTCCGGAAAAGAACCCTCTCGCCATGGGGCTTTGGTTTTTCTACTTATTATAGCGCCTCCGCACTCCGCATGTCGCCTCTCGACCATCTTCGGCTTCACATTGAAGGTCTTCAGCCATAAGCCGAAGTGTGGGTTGACATGGAGAAAAGCCTTGCACACAATAATGAAAGACGAGATGTGGAGGATGGCGTATGGAGCCAGATCATGGAAATCCAACCCATAGTATAACATGAGCCCCCTCACAAAGGGGTCGAGGGTGAGGCCTAGGCCTCAGAGGAAGTGAGCGATAAACACGACGCTCTCGTTGGGCTCCGGCGTGGGGATAACTTTCCTCGGAGTAGGAAGCCTGTGCTGGATATCGGCGGTCAGGTATCCGACCTCCCTAAGCTTCACAATGTCCTCCTCTTGAATCAAGGAGGCCACTCACCGGCCTGTTGCATCGGATCCGGACATGTTGGAGGATCTGGGGTGTTGGAGCTTGGGTTTTGAGTGCCAGAGCTCGAGGAGCAAGGAAGAGCAAGAGAGGTGGTAAAAAGGCGTAGGCCTTGACCCCTTTATAAGAGGGATGAACACCAACAGTCCTCAGCATGACCGCTTGAGACTTATCTAAAATACACGAAATCATACCAATGGTCACCGTGGGGTCACATATGTCCATATTGATAAAAGAGCCTGTATTAAGGGGGACACGATCTCTGTTTTGGCAGGACGTGCCAATAAAACCGCCTCATGACGCGAGTCGAGGTGGAGCAGGAGACGCTGGTTCATGTTGGACAAGGCCACGATGCGAGGGCATGACATGCAAAAATTGCCAGCAGAACGGATTTATGATAGTGTATGTGAACATCATCTTGCAGATCCGGACACGATCTACGTGTTCGATAACCATCTTGGAGTATTCGGAGGAGGAAACCGCCTTGCAATGCCGAAGACAAGACTGCGCGCTGGACTCATCGTCATTGAAGCCTTGTTCAGGGGCTAGTAAGGGAGTCCTGGATAAGGGGGTATCCGGACAGCCAGACTATATTCATCGTCCGGACTATAGAAGCGTCAAGATACAAGACTCAAGACTTCGGCTCGTGTCCGGATGGGACTCTCCTTTGCGTGGAAGACAAGCTTGGCGATCCGGATATTATGTTTCCTTCCTTGTAACCGACTCCATGTAAACCCTAGCTCTCCGGTGTCTATATAAACCGGAGAGCATGGTCCTTAGAAGGCCGATCACAATTTCAATCATACCATCATAGGCTAGCTCTTAGGGTTTAGCCTCTATGATCTCGTGGTAGATCTACTCTTGTACTACTCATATCTTCAATATTAATCAAGCAGGAAGTAGGGTTTTACCTCCATTGAGAGGCCTGAACCTGGGTAAACATTGTGTCCCTTGCTTCCTGTTACCATCAGCTTAAGACGCACAGATCGGGACCCCCTACCCGAGAGCCACTAGTTTTGACACCAACAGCGTGTGTGAAAGAGACATGGACAACACACGATAAAAGTAGAGAAAAAGCATGCATGTCTTATGCAAACATATCACACATGCATCTTCGACAAAGGAGGCAAGGTGAGGAGATAGTGTGTGGTTGTTTGGAACTGAGAGAGCAAGACCCCTAGCACGTGGCCAAGAGGGGTCTGGCAAACAAGGTAGAGATGGCGAGAAAGACGTTACGGAGAAATTGCAGACATGGGGAGGAGAGAGTGTATGTTTGTCTTAGAGAGATCCCCTGGAGATCGTGATGGGACTACAAGGGTGGGAGATCGAGTGACATGGTGTGTGTGTGACAGAAGATGCCCCGAGAGATATCGAGATAGACGTATGGATGGAAGGACACAATACATGTGTTCCTGATGGCTAGTAAGAGATAGTCATACTTAGGAGGGGGGAGTGCTTGCACCTATCATGGAGTGAGGGATTATGGTACTTAGGGGGGTGCGTGTCACATGGACAGAGAACAAGGGCGGAGAGTGTTGGATGGGTCTATATGTATAGCGCGAGCGAGACATGTGTATGTGTGAACCAGGGAGATACAAGGCCAGTTTGGCTTGCGTCCTGAGCATCTTTTGCCTGGCCTGGGGTTGTGGCTGGATTTCATGCACGCTTTTGTGGCCAAGAGGTAACATCAACATGGATGGATATTAGCATTAAATAATTGATGCATGAATTAATTGATGGGACGTTGATGCTTTTCCTGGACCAGGCATGAACCAAACGCTTCAGCACCACACAAGCTTGGCCAGGCACAAATATTTTACATCTCACGTCCACACCAGGCAGTACCGGCCATCAAGGCATGAGGGTCAGGTCCAAACTGACCAATAAAGTTTGAGAGAGATTGAGGAGCCCCGATAAGGCTGAGTGGTGCGTCAGATAGCTGAGAGGGGGAAAGAGATATTCCATCCGCTCGATAATGCAGTGCATGTAAATTTTTTAGCAGTCAAACTTTCGAAACCTCAATCAGGTTTACGCAAGTGTTATTTATATCTACAACACCAAAGATACATCATACAAAACTACATCTCATGGTGAATCTAATGGTATATGTTTGCCATACTAGATGTAATTCTTTTTCTCCATGTACATGGTCAAACTTTGTGATGTTTGACTTTTCAATTAATCTATATGCTATGGACCGAGAGTGCCTCAGTCGAGACAGATCAAGTGCGTGTGAAGGAGAATGAGTAAGTGTGCAAAAAAAGAGTATGTGTGTGTGAAATAGAAAGTGACAACAAACGATAAATTAGAGAGAGTGTGTGTGTTTTTTCATTTCTTATGCGAACATATCACGCATGCTTCTCTGGGATGGAAAAGCGAGGCGAGGAGATACACGAAGATAGCTAGTGTGTGATTGTTTGCAACGGAGAGAGACACCCCTGTAGCACATGTCCAATAGAGGTCTGGCCAACAAGAAAAAAAGGTCGAGAGGGACACATGGATGGCATGGACGCATGGGGAGGGAGAGAGGGTGTTTTTGTGATAGAGAGACCCCCTCGAGGTCGTGAGGGGACTATATGGGTGGGAGATCAAGGGAGTGTGTGCGCGATAGAAAGATGCCTCGAAAGAAATCGAGATAGACCATGCACATGTTTGTGATGGAGACTAAGATTATCTAGTCATATACATATAGGGGGGGACTGCGTGTGCCTACAATTGAGTGAGAGACCATCATACTTGGCTAGCTGGGCATGAGATTGTGTGTGTGTGTGCGTGTGAGATGGAGAGAGAACGAGGGAGAGAGATAGAGTTTTAGATGGGCCTATCGAGTGCGAGTGAGATATGCATGTGTATGTGTGACCTAGGTGGATGGAGAGTTTAAGAGAGGGGGGGAGAGCTCCGAGACGACATAGTGGTGTGTGAGAGACTTACGAGCAAAGAGCCAAGGAATTTGTGTGCGTACGATGAGTGCACCCAAGATATCTAGCTTGGACTAGCTAGAGTATCATACATAGTGTGCGAGAGAGACCTATAGATGGTGTATATATGCATGCGAACTAGAAAGACCCCCCCACACACACACAAAGAGAGAGAGGGAGAGGGAGAGAGAGAGAGAGATGGATAGAAAGGGAGAGGGAGCAACAAGGTTTTTGTGTCGGATGCGTGCGACAGAATTGAAGATTGTCGGCGAGAGAGAGAGAACAAGAGTCCGGGAGAGGGGGAGGTCGCGTTTTATGCATCAAAGACTGATATAAACCATTTTTCGATATAAACTTGCATTCAAATATTTAAATTGGAGAACATGTTGTCTGCAATCCACACATGAACGGATATATGCGTATATCAAACAAGTTCATTAATTTGACTTTCAACATGTTCATGGAGTACTATAATACTGTACAACATGCTACTCGATTGAGGTGCTCAATTTTGGATTTAGTTCACTATTGTGACCCACTGAACGAGCTATTTCATTGAATCGAGATATTTCATTTTGGGTTTGATTCGCGTTTTTGAGTGGGTCAACTATTTGTCATATAGTAAATCGCTAGCAACGAGCATGTAAAAACACATTACTCCCGAGCATCATCTCTCCATCTAAAAAAGAAGTGGCAAGCTAATATTTCAAAATTTGATTGGAGTCGACTTCGTAAGGTAGACATGGATGCTCGTTCTCCCAAAATTTGAATGAACCGTTAAACATCCTCTATGCTAGGTGGAATTCGCCCGAGCAAATAAATGGGAGATGCGAAATTACCGTCCTATGTGGGACACACATCAATTGGCCCGTTGTACATCGAGGGTAGGTTCGTAACTTCAGCCAAGTGCACCTTCTCCTTGGCCGAAATGACATGTGCCGAA
The DNA here is from genome assembly GCF_018294505.1 of Triticum aestivum. Classification (NCBI taxonomy): domain Eukaryota; kingdom Viridiplantae; phylum Streptophyta; class Magnoliopsida; order Poales; family Poaceae; genus Triticum; species Triticum aestivum. The sequence goes on from NC_057813.1 coordinate 52,289,642, forward strand.
ATAATTCATAAACCATGGTCGGCAAAACACGCTCTCCTCGCCCGAAATAGCTCGCGCCCACTATTTCAAAACACGCTCTCCTCGCCCGAAATTGCTCGCGCCCACTATAGTTCAAAACACGCCCTCCTCGCCCGAAATCGCTCCCGCCCACTATTTCGGGAGAAGCAAAGTTACTCTACTATCCCCGACCCTCAGTACACAGACCCAAGCCGAGAAGCCTATAGGCAAGGGTAGAACTATAACTCCCCCTCACATTTCAGACAAATGCATCCGTAAGACATGGTTCCACTCCCTTCCCAATTCCCCCCCGCCCCGCCCGCCCCCATTCATACCTCGTGGGCGCCAAATCACCTTCTCCCCAGGAAGCTCCCTTCTCCCGAGCCGCGAAACCTCAACCCCACCTCCATGGCGCCCCCACCGCACAAATTTCACATCCTCCATCCTCCCTAATGCCGGAGACGCTTTCCATTTGCCGCCGTGCACTGGGTCATGTGCCTCTTACTCCGTGCTACTGGTGCTGCCTCGATGATGGCCGCGTGAACCGTACCAGAGCCCGATTCACCCCCGCCGTTGTTCACAGTGCCGGAGCGGCTACAACTTCGGATCCATCCAGAGTCCTGGCGCTGCTTCCGTGTAGCCGTTGACCGTCGCGACATTGCTCTTTCCCTGTCGCCGGTCGCCACCGCAACCGCGCCGGCCTCACCGACTCGGCAGCTGGACCTGCCTACTTCACCATGCCGCCAGATAGTTCGCACCCTCATCTTAAATCACTTTATTTAGGCGTCAGTTGTCTGAATTTTTATTCTGGGCCAATCGATTCCCAATGGGAAGCAGCACCCCTCGAGGCGGCGGAGCTCCTAGGCTGCCGGTTGGCCGGTGTCTAATGTAAGGGTGCGGGGCCGCAAGTTCGCTGTGGAAGCATCGCTTAGATGGCTATCTTTTAGAGTTGCGTGGGTTGAAGGTACTGCCACCGCCGGATCTGGATGACGGGGAGTCTTTGTGGATTGGCCCGGGGCAGCGCAACCACGGCAGTGCGGTGGGGCGGGGAGCGGGGTTTTGTCCGGGGTCATGGACGGCGGAGGCAATCTGCTCTGCCGTTGGTCGTTGGCTCTTCGGGGAAGATTCTGAACAGTGTCAGTCGGGAGGCACAAGACGGCCATCAAGCCATCCGGCATAGATCGGATAGTACCAACATAAAATAAAATCGTGTGACCCCAATTTAGTCTTCAGTCAACAGGCGTGTGACCGGTCTCGTACCTTGTTGTTGATCTCTTAGTGTATTTCTTCAGATCAAAGCGATATGTCATTCTTAACATTATGCGTTATCTGCATCTTCAGTCACACCGTCTTCCGACTCATCGCAGCTGCTCCAACAAGGGAAGCATACACCAGAAGGGAGCTATAGTCCCCACTCTACAGTTCCCTACATCGAATGCGCGTGCCCGACATGGACAGCCACAACAACTGCAGGGCCATCGACAAGTCAGCACATGATGCTCACTCCTATGGATGGCAGCCAGATAGGTTGTACCCTCATCTTACTTGTGTGCAACATTTATGGTGTTTTTATTCATCTAAGCATGGAAAATAGATCATCACATTTCACTGTATATTCATGCTGATCTCTTACGGGTCTTGTTCAGGAGTTCACGATGTTCCATAGTTCAGCTAAGATACTTGTTCTTTAGGTAACGCTATTCCATAGTTATTATCCATCAGCCAATGCTATCCCACAGGCTAGTGATTATAGTATTATACCACTTCTAGTATTACCTATGTTGTTCTTTAATACTTTTGTGTGCCATCTAGTTAATCTTGAGTAGAAATGATACATATTCTGTAGCTTTCAACTGTGTTCTCCCTTTAGTTTATGAGACCTGTTGCTGCTAATTAACCCCAGTCCTACTATTTATGTCGTCTCCTACTGGCACTCATTACATAAGTTTAACTACTAGTTGTCTTCCATGCATATCAGATATAATTGCACACACTGATATATCCACAAGAACCTCAGGGAGCAATGTAAAGGCCAATAAACTTGATGTGAATGATACCCAATATGATGGAACATGTAAAGGCAGTTCTTCAGAAGAGTTGTAGAAAGATGATGAATCCTCTTCACCCCACAAGGTCATTGCTCTAACTTGGCCTGTCATATGGGTACAACATGCATATAATGTCCTGGAGTGTATCTACTCTGTTGCAATGCCATGTGCATAGCATGCTGATAATGCATGTAAATATTTCATGCCTTCCTGTTTTTCAGTACCTATTCCATTCATGATAACATGTTTTCAAATTCAAGTATTGTCATTCTACTCTATCGCAATGTCATCTGCTTAATTTGGACATCATGCTTCTTGTGACGCCCTCAATTCAATCGTACACTAATCATAAACGCAAATATATACGATCAAGATCAAGGACTCACGGGAGGATATCACAACACAACTCTAGACACAAATTAAAATAATAAAAGCTTTATATTACAAGCCAGGGGCCTCGAGGCCTCGAATACATCAGCTTGAATACAAACAAGTCAGCAGAAGCAACAATATCTGAGTACAGACATAAGTTAAACAAGTTTGCCTTAAGAAGGCTAGCACAAAAGCAACATCGATCGAAAAGGCAAGGCCTCCTGCCTGGGAGCCTCCTAACTACTCCTGGTCGTCGGCGGTCTTCACGTAGTAGTAGGCACCCTCGTGGTAGCAGTAGTTGTCGTCAAAGGTGGCGTCTGATCCTGGGCTCCGACATCTGGTTGCATCAACCGGAAAGAAGAAGAAAAGGGGAAAAGGGGTAGCAAAGAAACCGTGAGTACTTGATCTTGATCATACACATTTGCGTGTACGATTAGTGTACGATTGAATCGAGGGCGTCACAAGTTGGTATCAGAGCCAGGTTTCAATCCTGGGACCTATGGGTTATGGGCCCACCATGTGGGGTTAAAAGCAGGAAGGCATTAACATTTTGCACGGTCATGATGGCTAGGCAGGTCAGAGGATAGCCGGTCAATTATGTCGACGACAACATAGGTACCAAGGACGAGGGGCGAAGAGAACCATTTTCCTACTCGTTCAACAAGGCGGACCATTAGGCAAAGTTCTCGTCCGTCGGTGGTTACTGGAATGTCAACAACATTAGTAACAGGGTCGTTCTGACCGAATTGTACCTCGAGGTGTTTTCATAAGCAGGAAATTATTTCTCCTTATATCATATAGATCACAGGAAGGTTAAACAAACCAATGGAAAGGAAAATGAAATTATCAGATTAATCAGACCAATGGAAAGGAAAATGTGTTTACACACCAGAATTGTGAGTATATCCTTCCCAAGGGAAAGTAGAGCATGATATACATGTTACAACAACAAGTACATCACCATTTAGATAAAGGGCAAGGAAATTCATGATGTTATCCATGCAACGGTGTCCGGAAGGTAGATCCAAAACCTTTGGTAATGTGCTACCAATGTTCTTGTCAATATTCGGAATACCACAGTCATGCTTCGTGGTAGCATTGATATGGTGTTTCATGTAAGATTGGATCTAAAGATCACAAGAGATACAAAGGAACATTTCCAAGATTATCTCGGATCGTAAGGAATAACCAAACACAACCAGATCTGTGTTGGTAGAAAGTCAAGGATATCATCAATGATATCACAAATCATCGAAGAGCAAGGATGGTATTTCTCAACATGAATTCGATTGGCATCTCTGAAGAAATCAAAGTGTTGACGGTGATCACAACAAATTTTGTCAGGAGATTCTAGGAAGATGCCATCGAGCAGCGATGGCAACGTACAAAAGGAAAGATGAAGTGAAAGACCATGAGAACCACGGATTCAACACAAGCTCAAAATCAAACTTGTTGTTCGAGAATGATAGGATGTGGAAGATCGACGCAAGCTTTGCTCGTCTTCGGAAGTTGCTCCAGGCATAAGGACCAGGTAGCATAGTTAAAATTAGCATGATAGTGATAAAGCCAATCAGGCTATGAATGACGTGAGGTGGTATCTAACTCCACAGCAACAAAGTACTAAGAGTGATGTATCACCGAGCGAAATCGATTCATTGTTCGGTGGTCTCGGTTGATGACAACCCAGATGCCGTGGAGTTACTAAGACAGGGAAAAATTACCACCCCATTGAAAAGTTCATAGGACATAGTACAATAGGATGATATCCTCGAGACAGTAGAGGTAATACTCGAGATAGTTCGGTATAGGGGTTGTACAAGCATATCGATTTGCAGAACAAGTGCTTTAACTTGCCCGCGAAATGGGGTCAAAGAAGAACAATCATGGTCGGGACAACGATTGCAAAGGACCAAATATAGGTACAAGATGAACTTATACCAAGGGGAATTATTTTTATGAGCAGCATCCATGATAAGTTCTACATCGAGTCCATGGGCATGAACACAAGGTTCAAGGTCGACTCCCACTTCTTCAATGCATAACCTTTCATTCATATCTCGCTTTCGATGAAGTTTTAGTGTTGAAATGTTATAAGGCAAAACAATAGAAGAGTATGAATCGTGAAAACGCTCGAGTTCACACGAATTATGGAAGGCATAGGTTCAACCCATCGGGGCATCTAAGGAACATATACCACAAACTTCAGGAGTAATTAACACAAGCTCAACAACAGAGCATGGTTGACAAAAGGAGAGGATACAATTTTACCAAATGCATTATATATCAGGGAAACAACTCACAAGAATTTTGGATGTGAAGGGCACTGTCGGATAAAATCCAACAAAGGATCTGGCGGTCCACATAGGATCTGATGTGAGTATCGGTACTCAACCAGAAGAAGAAAGAATGCAAAGGCATCGGATTATAGATATAATTATATAACTTCAAAGCTTGAATACAAAGGAATTACGATTTTCAAATCAGAAGATCTAAAGCAGAGGCTCTGATACCAACTTGTGACACCCTCGATTCAATCGTACACTAATCATACACGCAAATGTGTACGATCAAAATCAAGGACTCACGGGAAGATATCACAACACAACTCTAGACACAAATTAAAATAATACAAGCTTTATATTACAAGCCAGGGGCCTCGAGGGCTCGAATACATAAGCTCGAATACACAAGAGTCAGCAGAAGCAACAATATCTGAGTATAGACATAAGTTAGACAAGTTGGCCTTAAGAAGGCTAGCACAAAAGCAACATTGGTCGAAAAGGCAAGGCCTCGTGCCTGGGAGCCTCCTAACTACTCCTGGTCGTCGGCGTCCATCACGTGGTAGTAGGCACCCTCGGGGTAGTAGCAGTCGTCGGTGGTGTCGCCTGGCTCCTGGGCTCCACCATCTGGTTGCAACATCCGAGAAGAATGGAAAGAGGTGGAAAAAAGGAGCAAAGCAACCGTGAGTACTCATCCAAAGTACTCACAAGCAAGGAACTACACTAGATATGCAACATTATCAAAGGAAGGCTGTATATGTGGACTGGGCTGGAGAAATGCCAGAATCGAGAGAAGGCCTAGTCCTATCGAAGACTAGCATCTTCTGGAAACCACCATCTTGCAGCAAACATGAGGGAGTAGAGTAGCATAAAGTAAAGTAGTAGTAGTGTTATCAACCTCGGCCAGAGATCCTTTCTCGACTCCCTGCAAGAAAGCAATCGCAATTGTCATCACAATCCAATTCATATTGTCATCACAATCCAATTCTCATCACAAGTATCCAGTTCTAGTTGTATCGATCGGGATACAACTCCGAGTGTCCGTTACCGTAGGAAAGGCTATCGATAGATGTTTTCTTCCCTGCAAGGGTGCACCAACTTACCCACCATGCTTGATTAACTCCGGCCGGACACACTTTCCTGGGTCATGCCCGGCCTCAGCCAAACAGTACGCCGCAACCCGACCTAGACTTAACAGAGAGGTCAGCACGCCAGACTAAACCTATGCCCCCAGGGGTCATGGGGCATCTCCACGGAAACTCCTGCACGTTGCGTACGCGGCCGGTGAGCAGACCTAGCCTCCCTTATACAAGTGAAGGCGTAACCAGTCCAACCCGGCACGCGTCACTCAGTCGCTGACGTCTATTAAGCTTCGGCTGATGCATACGACGCAGAACGCCCATACTATGTCCACGTGATGGTTAGTGCTATAAGGCTAGAGGCCCCTCGGAACAAATATCCAAATCGTAGTGGATTAGGAACGCGCGGTAACAAGCAGAGACTCACGAAAGATGTGACCCCGTTGCCCCGTCTCGAGGACTTGCGGCGAGGGCTAAGAATGCCCAGCCACGCCTCGTAATTATCTCACGGGCACCTTCCAGGTCAACCCGACTCCTCATCACTCGCAATTATGCTCGCGCGGGCACCCCTCAGGGTCGACCCGTCTTTAGTAACATGGTTCAGTGTAAAGTCATAGTAACCATAGTAACCGTGTGTCCAAACATCAAGGGGAAAAACTGAGGAATCACCCCCGGTGAACTCCACTCGATGTAATCATCAAGGTGAACGTAAGAGGAATCACCCCCGAGGTTCACACTCGAGGGGTTGCACGACAGAGTCGTATCGGAAGTGGTTAAGGCGGAATCACCTTAGATGACCACGACCGAATAGCTACTCTACAGGGTTAACATCAGAAGTGATGTAGAGGTCTCACCCTCGGCACTCGATAGTAACCCAGTAGTGTCGAGCAACTAAGGGGAAGGTGATGTGTGGTGCCGGGGCCTGGTCTTCGATCCCGTTGATCGGGTCTTCAATGATGAAGCAGGGCAACAAGGACAAGGTGGGGGTCACTGATGGATCACTACCCAACCTATACTAAGCAGTTTAGGAACACCAGGTAAGGTACAACAGCAGATACAAAAGCAGGCTATGCATCAGAATAGGATCAATCAATAACAGTAGCAAAATCTAATGCAAGCATAAGAGAATGGAATGGGCGATATCGGGATGATCAAAGGGGGGGCTTGCCTGGTTGCTCTAGCAAGGAGGGGTCGTTGTCGACGTAGTCGATCACAGGGGCAGCATCGGTCTCGAGGTCTACCGAAGAGAAGAGGGGAGAAACAGTAAATACAAAGCAAACATAGCATCACAAAGCGTAACATGGCAATATGTTGTGCCGGGTGTGACCTAACATATGGCTACACGGTATAGGTGAAGGAGGAATTCAACCGGGAATGGTTTCCCGGTTCCGGACCTCTGTCAGACAGATGAACCGGAGGGGAAAGGTTCGAGGTTTGCTAATCTAGGGACATGTGGCGGACGAACGAACCGTGTATTCGGATTTGTCTCATCGTTCTGAGCAACTTTCATGTATAAAGTTTTTGGATCAAGCTACAGTTTATTTTATATGAATTTTCAAAGCTTTAAACATTTTTTAAATGTATTATTGAAACCTGACTTTCCTGTACACCCTTGTTCTAAGGTTATTTCTCACGCTTGGCTTCTTATGAAAATCACGAGCCACCTTTCGAGAGGCGATCTATTCTGGTATCAGACGTAATACTTATTCCCATTGCTCTGAACCCCTTTCACCCCTTGTTTCAGGCAACAAACGATTGTCTACCAGGTTGAAGCTTCTTATTGCACCTCACCTTGCTCTCGATGACTTTCTTGAATTTCAACTCGAGAGATGCCTCTATGCCACGTTCACTGACATAGTCCTCACATACCTATCTTGTGTTGAGATCTGTCCTTCCCGAGTCTTTCCCCTTACTCCACCTCTTAAATCTCGGGACGAGATTTCTTGTAGTGGAGGAGATTTGTAACACCCCGGGTGTCATGCTACAGTAAACTCCTCTTAGTGGTGCCATGTCATCATGTTAGTTAAGCCAAGTTGCCACCCGGTAAAAATCAAAGCCTTCTTCAACAATTAAAATAAGCCGAATAAATTATTTTCTTTGAGCAGTAAAACTAAAATGTTCACCTTATCCTATAAATTTCCCTGATCACTGTCATGTTTAAACCAACCTCTTCTGAATTCCCAAAATGCCCATGGGAATTAATTCAGTGCTCCAACAGCATTTAAATTGGCCTTTTTCAATTTCTAAAATTGATTAGGCAACTCCTTTTGACCCCAAACTTTTTGTTCCATCTTAAGGTATTGTGTTAGTTTTATGTGCCAAGTTTTGTTCAAAACAAAACTCATTTGGTACTAAAAGAAAAATGCAAAACAGAGAAAATAAAAGAAACTAAAAAAAGGAACAGGGGAAAAGTCAGAGGAGAGAGAGAGCAACCCCCTCCCTGGACCGAACCCATCTGGGCCGGCCCACCTGACACACCCGAGCCAGCCCAGTTGCCCCGCTCACACCGGTCTCTCCCCCGCCCTGTTCCTCGGTCTCAGACCGCAACAGGGGTGTCGCCGCCAAACCCACCTCGTCGGCCACGCCGCTACAGGCGCCGCGGGGAGGATAAGGCCGCCACGCCCACGCCTCCTCGGTTCCCTCTCCCACTCACCTCGCTCTCCCTCGCCCCTCAGATCCACCTCGCTCCCCCTTCAGATCCACTCGCCCCCAGCGCCGTCGTCGCCGTTGTCGACGACCACCGTGGCCACCGTGTGCCCAGAGCCACCTCTCCATGTCCAGAAGCCCCGCGGGAGCTGCCTTCATCGACTACAACTCCGGATCGGAGCTGGGAGGTCGCCACCACGTCGTATGCACCTTCTTCCTCAACTACGGCCGCCGCGTCCTCGCTGTCGATCTACGTCGTCCCGTCCTCCACGGCCTCCCCGAGAACTCCATCCGCCCCGTTGTGAGATCCTTTCCCCATCCCCCTCTTTTCCTTGCTCGATTCGTCGCCGTATCGTCATCCTCATGAGCCTGGCCGCCATGGCCGACGCTTTGCGTCCGAGCGCAGGCTTGCCTGCCCATCCCCGTGCCCCTGCTCCTCGTAGCGCGCCCGCAGCCGCTCTTGGTCGAGGCCTGCTTTGCGTCCGGCTGCACCTCGACGCACGCGTCCGCCCCGGTGTTGTCGCGCTCCTGGACGCCCCTGTGAGCCGCCGCGTCCGGCCCTGCATCCAGCCGCCCTGCAACCGCGGCCTGCATCAGCCCCTCACCCTGCGTCGCTCAGCGGCCCAGGCTCACGCCGTGCAGCGCCGCGCCCTGCGCCCAACTCATGTGCATGCCGATGCTGCTCTGCTGAATCTACTGCTGCCGCTAATTAGTGTAGCTATATGGCTAGCTTTGCGAATATTACACGGACTAGCTCCCTTGGTAGCCTCTAATCAGCAGTTAAACAACTGCTAAGAGTGGTAAAAATAATATGAGTAGGTAGTCTACTTGACAAACTCCATTTTACCCCACTGGACCAAATCCATTTGATGCATGGAATAAATCCTATGAAAATCACAAAAGGCTATCTTTTGTTAAGAAAACAGAACTGTGTGTACTAGGTGCGTGTGTGTGTGTGAGCCAACCAGATGGCTGGCTGTGTTGAGGCCGGCCCTTGTTTAGATTTAGGTTTAGGATTAATTAGTATTTTTAGTGCTAATTTAGCCTAAGTAAATGACATGTGGGATCATCCCTGTTAATTACCATTTTATTAAATTAAAGTCAATGACAGATGGACCCTGCTTTGACCCTGTTGACCAGTCAATCTTGACTGGTCAACTGTTGACTAAACGCACTGGCCCCACCTGTAATACACTCTGGCTAGAGTAGTACTAGGTGACAAACTTTTTGCTGTTTATATTTCGAATTAATACATTTAAAAAATGTTTAAAGCTTTGAAAATTCATATAAAATAAACCGTAGCTTGGATCCAAAAACTTTATACATGAAAGTTGCTCAGAACGACGAGACGAATCCGAATACGCGGTTCGTTCGTCCGCCACATGTCCCTAGCTTAGCAAACCTCGAACATTTCCCCTTCGGTTCATCTGTCTGACAGACGTCCGGAACCGGGAAAACATTTCCGGTTGAATTCCTCCATCACCTATATCGTGTAGCCATACGCTAGGTCACACCCGGCACAACATATTGCCAATTTACGCTTTGTGATGCTATGTTTGCTTTGTATTTACTGTTTCTCCCCTCTCTTCTCTTCGGTAGACCCCGAGACCGATGTTGCCCCTGTGATCGACTATGTCGACGACGACCCCTCCTTGCTAGAGCAACCAGGCAAGCCCCCCCTTTGATCATCCCGATATCGCCCATTCCATTCTCTTATGCTTGCATTAGATTTTTCTACTGTTATTGATTGTTCCTATTCTGATGCATAGCCTGCTTTTGTATCCGCTGTTGTACCTTACCTGGTGTTCCTAAACTGCTTAGTATAGGTTAGTTAGTGATCCATCAGTGACCCCCACCTTGTCCTTGTTGCCCCTACTTCATCATTGAAGACCCGATCAACGGGATCGAAGACCAGGCCCCAGCACCGCACATCACCTTCCCCTTAGTTGCTCGACACTGCTGGGTTACTATCGAGTGCCGAAGGTGAGACCTCTACATCACTTCTGATGTTAACCCTGTAGTGTAGCTATTCGGTCGTCGTCATCGAGGGTGATTCCGCCTTAACCACTTCCAATACGACTCTGTCGTGCAACCCCTCAAGTGTGAACCTCGGGGGTGATTCCTCTTACGTTCACCTTGATGATTACATCGAGTGGAGTTCACCGGGGGTGATTCCTCAGTTTTTCCCCTTGATGTTTGGACACACGGTTACTATGGTTACTATGACTTTACACTGAACCATGTTAAAGACGGGTCGACCCTGAGGGGTGCCCGCGCGAGCATAATTGCGAGTGATGAGGAGTCGGGTTGACCTGGAAGGTGCCCGTGAGATAATTACGAGGCGTGGCCGGGCATTCTTAGCCCTTGCCGCAAGTCCTCGAGACGGGGCAACGGGGTCACATCTTTCCTGAGTCTCTGCTTGTTACCGCGCATTCCTAATCCACTAAGATTTGGATATTTGATCCGAGGGGCCTCTGGCCTGATAGCACTAACCATCACGTGGGCATAGTATGGGCGTTCTGCGTCGTATGCATCAGCCGAAGCATAATAGACGTCAGCGACTTAGCGGCGCGCGCCGGGTTGGACTGGTTATGCCTTCACTTGTATAAGGGAGGCTAGGTCTGCTCACCGGCCGCGTACGCAACGTGCAGGAGTTTCCGGGGAGATGGCCCATGACCCCTAGGGGCATAGGTTTAGTCCGGCGTGTTGACCTCTCTGTTAAGTCTAGGTCGGGTTGCGGCGTATTGTTTGGCCGAGGCCGGGCATGACCCAGGAAAGTGTGTCCGGCCGGAGTTAATCAAGCGTGGTGGGTAAGTTGGTGCACCCCTGCAGGGAAGAAAACATCTATCGATAGCTTGTCCTACGGTAACGGACACTCGGAGTTGTATCCCGATCGATACAACTAGAACTGGATACTTGTGATGAGAATTGGATTGTGATGACAATTGGATAGTATGGCTCTGGGATTGCTTTCTTGCAGGGAGTCGAGAAAGGATCTCTGGCCGAGGTTGATAACACTACTACTACTTTACTTTATGCTACTCTACTCCCTCCTGTTTGCTGCAAGATGGTGGTTTCCAGAAGATGCTAGTCTTCGATAGGACTAGGCCTTCTCTCGATTCTGGAATTTCTGCAGCCCAGTCCACATATACAGCCTTCTTTTGATAATGTTGCATATGTAGTGTAGTTCCTTGCTTGCGAGTACTTTGGATGAGTACTCACGGTTGCTTTGCTCCTTTTTTCCACCTCTTTCCATTCTTCTCGGATGTTGCAACCAGATGGTGGAGCCCAGGAGCCAGGCGACACCACCGGCGACTGCTACTACCCCAAGGGTGCCTACTACCACGTGACGGACACCGACGACCAGGAGTAGTTAGGAGGCTCCCAGACAGGAGGCCTTGCCTTTTCGATCAATGTTGCTTTTGTGCTAGCCTTCTTAAGGCCAACTTGTCTAACTTATGTCTGTACTCAGATATTGTTGCTTCCACTGACTCTTGAGTATTCGAGCTGATGTATTTGGGCCCTCGAGGCCCCTGGCTTGTAATATAAAGCTTGTATTATTTTAATTTGTGTCTAGAGTTGTGTTATGATATCTTCCCGTGAGTCCTTGATCTTGATCGTACACATTTGCGTGTATGATTAGTGTATGATTGAATCGAGGGCGTCACACTTCTGAATATCTTATGCATTGTTATTTATCAGTATGTACTTCATCTGTCTTCCATACCATGGTTTTTTACATTGAAGTGTTGTTCAAGTGCTCTGTTGCAATGCCATATTATTTTCCAAATCATACACGTGTATGTTGTCTTAGTTATCTCTGTATGTATTCCGCTAGCATATAGTTTTACATTCAACTAGTGTTTTTTGTTGTGTTGTCCTGTCGTATCCCTAACTCTTACACCATACTCCCTTCGTCCGGATTACATGTTGCCTAAATGGATAAAAAGGATGTATCTAGAACTGAAATACGCCTAGACCCATCCATTTTTTCTGGATGGAGGGAACACATGTCAATATGTCATGCCTTTCTATTCTTCAGTACCTATTCCATCACTTTGCTGTCGCATGTTTTCTAATTAAAGCACCATTCTTCTATACAACGCATGCAAGGGGAAGACGACTATGTTAGAATCTGAAGGGTTACAAACAAGGCCTTTGCAAAAGATCCAAACGCCAGGAGATAATAAACCAACTCCAGTTTTTATAGATACTGCTCCAGCACAGAGAAACGCAACTCCTATTGATAATAACCAGTTCTAGTGGCCAAAGAACTAGTCCGCTCCATTCCAGCAAAAATATGTCAAATCAATTCTAAGAAGCGTGTGCGTATCCTTGCATCATGAAATTTTATAGCATGCTGATCATATTTTCTACATGTTTCTTACCCATCTCTCTTTTAGAAAATAAGCTTAACAGATAGAAGAATTTCTGCAATGGTATCGTTTATGAGGAAAGATTCTTGCAGGAATTCTCTATGCTCCAATGTAGATGTAAGTACCTGTTGTATATCACTATATTTTTACATCAGCATGTATTTTGTTAATCAGCGTGAATCCAACCTTTATCTGATCTAAATTTAGTTGTAGCAAAATGTATGATTAAAGGCCACAATGTTGATTTTTTAAGGAAAACTGCCTGGTAGTTTTGCATCCTGAGATGCATGAGTGTACTATCTCATATCAGTGGGTTCGAATACTTTGGTTCTGCAGTGGGTTTTACAGTGTTTTTCTTTTCTGTGTTGTCCTGTCGTATCCCTAGCTCTTACATCATACTCCCTCCGCCCGGATTAAATGTCACAGAAATGGATAATGCTGAAATACGCCTAGACCCATCCATTTATTTCTGGATGGACGGATTACATGTCAATATGTCATGCCTTTCTATTCTTCAGTACCTATTCCATCTCTGTTGTAGCATGTTTTATAACTGAATCACCATTCTTCTATATGAGGCATGCAAGGGGAAGACGGCTATGTTAGAATCTGAAGGGTTACAAACCAGGTCTTTGAAAAAGATCCAAATGCCAGGAGATAATAAACCAACTCCATTTTTCATAGATACTGCTCCAGCACAGAGAAACCCTACTCCCACTAATAATAACATATTCCAGTGGCCAAAGAACTAGTCCGCTCCTGTCCAGCAAAAGAATGTCAACTCCATTCTAGGAAGCGTGTGCATATCCTCGCATCATGAAATTTTATAGCATTCTGATCATATTTTCTACATGATTCTTACCCATCTCTCTTTTAGAAAATAAGGTTAAACGATAGAAGACTTCCTCCATTGGGATCGTATTCGAGGAAAATATCTTGCGGGAATTCTCTGTGCTCTAATACTGATGTAAGTAACTGTTGTATATCACTATATTTTTACATCAACATGTATTTTGTTAATCGGTGTGAATCTAACCTTTATCTGAGCTAAAATTAGTTGTAGCAAAATGTTAAAGGCGCCAATGTTGATTTTTATAAGGAAAACTGCCTGGTAGTTTTGCATACTGAGCTGCATGAATGTACTATCTCATATCACACACATTACTAAATTGTAGTGCTTCTCTGGTTGCCCATTCATTCATTTTGTCAATGTTGCTTTCGTACTACCTTACCTGGCTGATGATAGCTGTGCCATATTGTGTTAATTTGGTGTAGGCTAGTTGCCCAAACGTTCGTTGTGTCAATGTTGCTTTCCTATTATCTGACTTGGCCAATGATAGCAATGCTAGTGTGTTAATTTTTTGCAGGCTGCTGAAGATAAGAAGACAAACTCTAAAAACAGCAAGGCAACCCCATTGTTTCTTTCCAGTAAATCTAGGCCAGGCAATATGGCAATTACTCATGATTAATATGTTTCGTTCCCGTCCTAATTTATGTTATGATGCAGTGGTCGAGACACTCTCCACTATCAATAATGCAAGCCTGCCAAAATTGCCATCTGAATCTGTTCAGTATCCTCTGTCTCGAATGCGACGGAATAAATGTATGTTTGTGAATCAATTAATGGCTGAAGCAATGATGGAAATGGTGGATCAATCAGAGGTGCAGAGTCGTGCGACACAACAATTGATCAATGTTTTCAGAGACAGTGTAGGAAAGCAGCAAGAACTTGCCCACATGCTTATGGGAGTCATCTATGCTGAGGTTGCAGATTCTGACGTTGTAGATGGTTAGGTTCTGCTCATTTATTTGCAATGGCATCAATCTTTGATTGCCTAGTGGATGTAATTTCCTGTAATATATGCTGGATGTGCAACGTTATTCCCTATATGCCGTACCTTTGCTTGATCGGTTTTGGTCCTGTGCATAATTGCTCATCATAATGGCTCATCATAATTGCTTATCTAATTTGGCCTAAAGACATGTACGAACTTTAGTGGGCCTATTAAGTTAATGGGCCGTTACTAGGCCGAATGTTAATGGTCGGCCCTCTTACCTCCCGGGTCGTTAACAGGCCGACATCGAAGCGGGCAACAGGTGGCCCCAATTTATTTCAGGGGCCGTTAACAGGCCGTTACTAAGTTTGGGCTACATATGGCCCAACTATACTGTAGGCATTTAACAGGCCGAAAGAGATAGCGGGCTTGTACTAGACCAAAAAGAGCATGGGCCGCTAAGAGGCCGAAAGTCAGGTCGTATTGTAAATGGCCTAACTGTGTTGTGGGCCTTTAACAGACCAAAAGATAAACCGGGCTGGTATTGGACCATGACGGCCATGGGCCATTAAAAGGCCAAAACTAAGGTCCAACTACAAATGGCCCAACTCATTTATGGTCCGTTAACAGGCCGAAAGGCAGACATGACCGGGAATTATCCCAACACTTAAATGGGTTGCTAAAAGGCCAAAACTCAGGTCCGACTACAAATGGCTCAACTGATTTATGGGCCGTCAACAGGCTGAAAGTGACACCAGGCCAGAAATTGGCCCACCAGTTAAATGGGCCGCTAAAAGGCCAAAGCTCAGGTCCGACTACAAATGGCCAATCAGATTTATGGGTCATCAACAGGCTGAAAGACACACCGGGCCAGAAATTAGCCCAACATTTAAATGGGTGGCTAAAAGGCCGAAAGATGTACATCCTGAAAATTGGCCCATCCATTAAATGGGCCGTTAACAGGCCGAAATCTCATCGGGCGGATATTGAGCCCAAATATATAGCGGGCTGTTAACGGGCTCGAACTGACGATGGGTTGCAATGGTGTCAAATCTTTAACGGGCCATTGACGGGCCGAATTGACACATCTCGTATGGGTCGTGGGCTTAAATGGACCTGACACAAGTAGGCCTTATATGGGCCGGCCTGCTAATTTTTACTGGGTCGGCCTTTTTCACCGGAATTGGCCACTGTTGGGCCATGCCATGTGTCGACCTATCATAGGTGCCTCCTGTCCAATGAGTGGATGACATCTGTCCCAACGGTGAGGCAACACGTGTTTACTGCGGCCAATGATGATTTTACACGTGGAAAATCCCCATTGGCCCGGGCTGTTAACGGGTTATCGGATCCAAAACCGGACCCGATAGCTTAACGGCATTCCGTTACGGTGGATGCCACGTGTCGGTCACCCTTGACGAAAGCACTTCTGTGACGCGTGATTGATTGTCATGGAAGTGGACACTTCCGTGATGATAATTTTGGTAATGTCATGGAACACTTCTACGACAGCACAGGTATGCCTATCTTGATTCTGTCATAAATTTGTCATGGATGTACATGCATGACAGAAAACGCGACCTACTGTGACAAACACGTATCATCACGGAAGTGTATTTTTTTTGTAGTGTCATAGACCTGGCTCTGATACTACTGTTGGGAAATGTAGCATGCAATTTCAAAAAATTTCCTACGCTCATGCAAGATCTATATAGGAGATGCATAGCAACGAGAGGGGGAGTGTGTGTCCATATACCCTCGTAGACCGAAAGCAGAAGTGTTAATTTAACGTGGTTGGTGTAGTCCAATGTCTTCTCGAATCAACCGTTCAAGTACCGAACGGACGACACCTCCGATTTTTGCACACGTTCAGCTCAATGACGTCCCTGGAACTCTTGATGCAGCTGAGTGTCGATGGAGTCGACGAGTTCCATCAGCACGACGGCGTGATGACGGTGTTGGTGATTGCTACCTCTTGAGCATGCGTTGGTTTTTCCCTTGAAGAGGAAAGGGTGATGCTGTAAAGTAGCATAAGTATTTCCCTCAGTTTTTGAGAACCAAGGTATCAATCCAGTAGGAGGCTCCTCACAAGTCCCACACGCCTACACAAACAAACAAGAACCTCGCAACCAACACGATAAAGGGGTTGTTAATCCCTTCACGGCCACTTGCGAAAGTGAGATTTGATAGAGATAATATGATAAGATAAATATTTTTGGTATTTTTATGATATAGATTGAAAAGTAAAGATTGCAAAATAAAGTAAAATTAGAAAATTATATGATAGAGAATAGACCTGGGGGCCATAGATTTCAATAGTGCCTTCTCTCAAGATAGCATACTTATTACAGTGGGTGAACAAATTACTGTCAAGCAATTGATAGAAAAGTGCATAGTTATGAGAATATCTAGGCATGATCATGTATATAGGCATCACGTCCGCAACAAGTAGATCGACTACTACCTGCATCTACTACTATTACTCCACACATCGACCGCTATCCAGCATGCATCTAGAGTATTAACTTCATAAGAACAAAGTAACGCATTAAGCAAGATGACATGATGTAGAGGGATAAACTCAAGTAATATGATATAAACCCCATCTTTTTATCCTCGATGGCAACAATACACTACATGCCTTGCTGCCCCTACTGTCACTGGGAAAGGACACCGCAAGATTGAACCCAAAGCTAAGCACTTCTCCCATTGCAAGAAAGATCAATCTAGTAGGCCAAACCAAACTGATAATTCGAAGAGACTTGCAAAGATAACCAATCATACATAAAATAATTCAGAGGAGATTGAAATATTTCTCATAGATAAACTTGATCATAAACCCACAATTCATCGGATCTCGACAAACACACCGCAAAAAGAGTTACATCGAATAGATCTCCAAGAAGATCAAGGAGAACTTTGTATTGAGATTCAAAGAGAGAGAAGAAGCCATCTAGCTAATAACTTTGGACACGAAGGTCTGTGGTAAACTACTCACAAGTCATCGAAGAGACCTTGGTGATGATGGAGAGGCCTCCATGGTCGATTCCCCCTCTAGCGGAGCGCCGACGAAGGCTCCAAGATGGGATCTCGCGGATACAGAAGGTTGCGGCGGTGGAAATAGTTTTTCGTGGTGCTCTTCGATGGTTTCGGGGTACGTAGATATATATAGGTGAAGGAGGTAGGTCAGGGGAGCCATGAGGTGCCCATGAGGCAGGGGCGCCCCCCCTTGGGCGCGACAAGCACCCTCGTGGCCGCCTCGGCTGCTTCTTGATGTCCACTCCAAGTCTCCTGTATTGCATTTGTTCCAAAAAGATCGCTCCCGAAGGTTTCATTCCGTTTGGACTCCGTTTGATATTCCTTTTCTGCGAAACACTGAAATAGGGAAAAAACAGCAATTTGGGCTGGGCCTTCGGTTAGTAGGTTAGTCCCAAAAATGATATAAAAGTGTATAGTAAAGCCCATAATCATCCAAAACAGGAAGTATAATAGCATGGAACAATCAAAAATTATAGATACGTTGGAGACTTATCAAGCATCCCCAAGCTTGATTCCTGCTCGTCCTCGAGTAGGTAAATGATAAAAACAGAATTTTTGATGTGGAATGCTACCTAGCATATTTCTCAATGTATTTCTCTTTTGTGGCAGGAATGTTCAGATCCAAATGATTCAAAATAAAAGTTCATATTGATAAAAGAATAATAATACTTCAAGCATACTAAATAAGCAATCATGTCTTCTCAAAATAACATGGAAAAGGAAAGTTCATCCCTAAAAAATCATATAGTTTGGTCATGCTCCATTTTTGTTACACAAGAATGCTGTCATCATGCACAACCCCGATGACAAGCCAAGCAATTGTTTCATACTTTAGTAATCTCAAACTTTTTTCAACCTTCACGCAATACATGATGTGAGCCATGGATATAACACTATGGGTGGAATAGGATAATGGTATGGGTTATGTGGAGAAGACAAAAAAGAATAAAGTCTCACATCGACGCGGCTAATCAACGGGCTAGGGAGCAATTGATGTCAATGCAAGGAGTATGGATTTCCATGCAACGGATGCACTAGAGCTATAAATGTATGAAAGCTCAACAAAAGAAACTAACTAGGTGTGCATCCAACTTTCTTGCTCATGAAGACCTAAGGTATTTTAAGGAAGCCCCATCGTTGGAATATACAAGCCATGTTCAATAATGAAAGATTCCCACTTAGTAAATAAAAGTGACAACATAGAAGACTCTCTATCATGAAGACTATGGTGCTACTATCAGCACAAGTGTGGAAAAAGATAGTAGCATTGTCCCCCCTTCTTTTTTTGGGCCCTTTTTTTATTTAGCCTTTCTTTTTTTTATTTTTTTATTTGGCCTTTCTTTTTTTATTAGGGACAATGCTCTAAAAATGATTATCATCACAGTTCTATTTATTTACAACTCATGAATTACAACTTGATACTAGAACAAAATAAGAATCTATATGAATGCCTCCAGTGGTGTACCGGGATATGCGATGACTCAAGATCGACATGTATAAAAAATTATACATGGTGGCTTTGCCACAAGTACGATGTCAACTACATGATCATGCAAAAGCAATATGACAATGATGAAGCGTGTCATAATAAACGGAACGGTGGAAATTTGCATGGAAATATATCTTGGAATGGCTATGGAAATGCCATAATAGGTAGGTATGGTGGCTGTTTTGAGGAAGATATAAGGAGGTATATGTGTGATAGATAGTATCGTATCACGGGGTTTGGATGCACCACCGAAGTTTGGACCAACTCTCAAGGTGAGAAAGGGCAATGCACGGTACCGTAGAGGCTAGCAATGATGGTAAGGTAAAAGTGCGTATAATCCATGAACTCAACATTAGTCATAAAGAACTCACATACTTATTGAGAAAATCTACAAGTCATGAAAAACCAAACACTACGCGCTTGCTCCTAGGGGATAGATTGGTAGGAAAATACCATCGCTCGTCCCCGACCGCCACTCATAAGGATGACAATCAAAGAACACCTCATGCTTCAAATTTGTCACACAACGGTTACCATATGTGCATGCTTTGGGACTTGCAAACCTCAACACAAGTATTTCTTAAATTCACAATTACATCAACTAGCATGACTCTAATATTACCACCTTCATATCTCAAAACAATTATTAAGCATCAAGTTGATCATAGTATTCAATTCACTTCTTATGGTAGTTTTTATTATACCCAACTTGGATGCCCACCATTCTAGGACCAATTTTATAACCATAGCAAATACCATGCTGTTCTAAGAGTCTCTCAAAATAATATAAGTGAAGCATGAGAGATCAATAACTTCTACAAAACAAAACCACCACCGTGCTCTAAAAAGATACAAGTGAAGCACTAGAGCAAAACTGTATAACTCAAAGGATATAAGTGAAGCACATAGAGTATTCTAATAAATTCCGAATCATGTGTGTCTCTCCCAGAAGGTGTGTACAGCAAGGATGATTATGGTAAACTAAAAATCAAAGACTAATATCATACAATATGCTCCAAGCAAAACACATATCATGTGGTAAATAAAAATATAGCTCCAAGTAAAGTTACCGATAGACGAAGACGAAAGAGGGGATGCCTTCCGGGGCATCCCCAAGCTTAGGATTTTGGTTGTCCTTGAGTTATATTGGGGTTCCATGGGCATCCCCAAGCTTAGGCTCTTGCCACTCCTTATTCCATTGTCCATCAAATCTTTACCCAAAACTTGAAAACTTCACAACACAAAACTCAACAGGAAATCTCATGAGCTCTGTTAGTGCAAAAAAACCACCACTTAAGGTACTGTAATGAACTCATTCTTTATTTAAATTGGTGTTAAACCTACTGTATTCTAACTTCTCTATGGTTCATACCCCCCGATACTCGCCATAGATTCATCAAAATAAGCGAACAACACACGAAAAACAAAATCTGTCAAAAACAGAACAGTTTGTAGCAATCTGTAACTTTTGAATACTTCTGGAGCCCTTAAAATCCTATAAAAATAGTAAGTCATTAGCAATTTCTTTATTTATCTACTGCAAAGAGAATCAACTCAAAATCACGTTTCTGTGATTTATTAGATATGTTCTCGTGAGCGCAAAATTTCTGTTTTTCAGCAAGATCAAATTAACTTTCACCCAAGATGATCCTATAGGTTCTACTTGGCACAAACACTAATTAAAAATTAAACCACATCTAAACAGAGTGTTGACACCAGATTTTGGCATGATCAAGACCTTATTTAAAATGACATCAAATGGAGAAGATCTACATGAGAGAGTTACGTATTGTTGATATGAACGTCTTTGAAGTTTGGGCCATCGCCGTCCAATTTCATCTCGAAGGCCGAAACTATGCTCCAAGTACTAAGATCTTATATTCAGACTACAGTTTGGCGGAATAAGCCCCCAAGACGACCTCAAATGGAAAAACTCTCTACATAAGTTGTCTTCTTCTCGTCGAAACGGTTGATTTTGATATAAAAATCGTCCTAATCAGAGGTCGTATGCAACATGTGGAGGCAAAACAAGGACAGAAACACAAGCTGCAGAGTCATTTCAGATGGACCGAGTTGGTTGACTCGGTGAGACCGAGTTGATCCGAGAAATTACAGAAATTTACAGAGAGTTGGCCACGTTCACTCGGTGGGACCGAAGCAATCCAATCGGTGAGACCGAGTTGATCCAAAAAATTGCCAAAGATTCCTATCCGAGTTAGGTTAGGGTTTTTGACGTTTTGGATGGACTTTTTAGTCCTTTTCTTGTACGGGAAGTCCAGTCGCCTCATAAATAGATGAGAGGTGACGGCCGATTGAACAACACACAATTGACAAATCAATATACTACTTTTTATCCTAGTTTTCACATCTCTCGCTTGTTCTTTCTCTCTAGTTCTCCATGTTGAAGGGAAGCGATCCTCGAGGCTCTAGGGGCGAGCGAACCGACCTAGGGCAGCCCATAGCTGCCGCGCGTCCAGACGGGGTCCCTCCCGGGCGCTTGGGGTTTCGGGTCCTGGAAAGCACCCGCCGGATTGCTTGCGTACCGCGCTTCCGGACGGGTCTCCTCGACGTGAGCTGCGGTGCATCACCCTCGGCGTTGGAGGTACACGGTGACGTGTTCGTGTGCGAACGCACTTTTTGGCGACTCCGCTGGGGAAGAAAGATCAAGAATCATCATCAACCATGTCTAATCTCCCCAAGCCCTCAAAAGTTGACGCTGATAACATCATTAAGCCCATCCTTGATGAGCTATCGGATGAACATCGCCAAGCCTATGAAGTGCGCAAGAAGCGGCGTGAAGATGCTTTTGAGGCGCTCAAGAAGAAGCGCGAGGAGGAGGATTGGAAAGCGTTTCTTTCAAGTTTCAAGAAGGACCGTCAGGGCAACATCACTCCGGTTGGAAACGTCAATTTTCCTTCCCTCATCGACGAACAAGATGTCATCACTATGAGTAAAGTTTTTTCTCTAGAGCAAGTGGCTGTGATTGAAAGTCTTGTTAGTAAGGGTAATGTGATGACATATAATTCTTTTGTGGCTTGTGCTAATGCTCAAAAAAATATGCCTCCGTCATCTAGTGGTACTGTTGGTGTATCTGAAAACGCTAGTCCAACTTTACCTATTTCATCGGCACCTCCTATACAACAACAACATTGTATGCCGTTGAATTTTTACCCTAGTCAAACCAACCAGCTTGTGACTACACCTACATACCCTAATGCTATTATGAGTGTGCCCAATTCGGCGTCAACGCCGAATCATTTTGTCACACCACCCATAGGCGCAAGTATGTTTGGTCTTCCGCTGAATTATGGTTCGGCGCCCATCCCACAAGTTGCACCAATAGCTAGTATTCAGGCTGCTCCTATGTCATTGCCACAAACTTCTTTATCTACCCCGGATCCAATATTAGCTAAATTAAGGAAGGATTTGCATAAGATGTTTCTAGAAACTTTCAGAAACGAGCCGAAAGTAAAGAGTCGTGTGGATCACAAGCCTTATCCTGAACACTTCGATGCAATTTCTTACCCTCAAGGTTATAAGGTTCCTGATTTTGTTAAATTTAGTGGTGAGGGTATGAAAACAACTTGGGAGCATGTGAGTCAGTATCTAGCATAGTTGGGTGAAGCAGGTTCCATAGAAGAGTTGAAAGTGCGTTTATTTCCCTTGTCTTTAACTAGCACCGCATTTTCATGGTTTGCTGCTTTACCACATGGCTCAATTCTCTTATGGTCGCAATTAGAGCAAAAGTTTCATGATCACTTTTATAGCGGCGATAATGAGCTAAAGTTGTCACATCTTACATCGGTTAGGCAGAAACATGATGAATCGGTCACCGATTACGTCAAGAGATTTAGAGATATAACGAACCGATGTTATACCTTAGTGATAACTGAGAGAGACTTGGCGGATCTTGTTCTTAATGGTTTAAAAACTCACATTAAAGATAGGTTAGAAAGTTATGAGTTTTTGAATATTAACCAAGTCTTGCAAAAGGCGTTGGCTCAAAAGAGTCGAAGTAAAGAGGTTCATAGGTCTACAACCGATCATCCTATAATGCATATGATTGAACACAATGATGATAATTCGGACGATGAGGTTGATGTCTATACTACTGAATTTGTTTGGTCCTCAAAGGCCAAACCCTATATGTGCAATGTTCTTGAGCCGATTCGCAAGAATCGTGATGAGGATATGAGGTTTACTTTTGATATATCAAAGTGTGATAAAATATTTGATGCTCTCTTGCAAGACAAGATGATTAGAATATCACACATCATAACGCCGTTTGAGGAGCTAAAACGGAGTGCTTAGTGCAAGTACCATAATTCATTTTCTCATGCTACTAATGATTGCAATGTTTTTCGACGACAGATACAATCGGCCATTAATGACGGACGATTGAATTTTGCTGAGATGCAAGTTGATAAACAACCCTTCCCGATACACACCATGGACTTGGAAGGGTTCAAGATTGCCTCTAGAGCAAGCGTTTCGACACTATGCAAGGCTATATGGGTCATGGGCACCGACACCATGGATGTCACAACCCTGCTATGCGCCATATTACATGAGAGGCTTCAGTGGAGGATGGGGGCAGACCCCAATGGCTCCTTATGCTTTTCATATGCGGCGGGCAGCACCTAGAAGGCCTGCTTGCGAGAGGCTTTATTATCCCACACAAGGCCGTTTGAGCTATGGTGCTAATCGGTCAACAAAAATTTCTCCAAGTAAGGCCAACAAAAAAGTGTGGCGTGTTAAGTCACCTAATGCGGAAATTGCAGAATGTGACAAGAAAATGGAGATCGGAAAGCCGGTTGTTGGTAATCTGGTTACTTCTAATGGTGATATTGTTATTGTTCAGCAGGGTTCCATGGTTAATGATCGTGAGGCGAGCACAAGCAAGACCAAACCAAGGGATCCCAAATATAGTCAACCTAAGTGGTGTCCTCCCGGTTTAACTAAGACCATGAAAAGGAGATTAGAACGCATGAGGAACCACGAGAAGGTAGAGCATAACGAGGAGAGGCAAAGGGACAAATTTTTCAGTAAAATTCGGTCAATGGCACTCACAAAACAAGTGTGGAGGCCTAAACAAAAACAAAACACTAATGCTTCTACATTAGCTACAGCAATACCTTCACCACTGAAAGAGGATGATGCGACCCCTATTACATTATCCACACCACCTGAAACATCCCCTTCAATTCAGGAAACTTTAAGCCCAATATACACATTGTGAGATGAAGATGAGATGGTGCATTATGAATCTACGCCGGTTCAGGAAGGTATCGATATTAATATGGTATATTACTTACCTGCCGAGTGTCGTGCTACAAGTGAAGAAGGGGAGGTAGCCAAGCTGGATTTTGGTCCTAAGAATGCTATCTTAGAGAAGCCAAGAGAACCGGTGAAACACTTGAAGTCATTGTACCTCAAAGGTCATATTAAAGGATCGCTGGTTGCTAGGATGCTCGTTGATGGTGGTGCTGTGGTAAATCTTATGCCCTACTCGGTCTTCAAAAAGTTGGCGTTAGATGATGATGCGTTGATGAAGACCAATATGGTACTTAATGGATTCGTGGGTAAAGAAAAGACAGAGGCCAAAGGTGTGATGTGCATGGAACTCACCGCGGGAAGCAAAACTTTGGCCACCACATTATTCATCGCCGAGGTGCAAGGTAACTATAATGTTATATTAGGTCGCGATTGGGTTCATGCTAACCAATGTGTGCCATCTACCATGCATCAATTTTTAATACAATGGATCGATGATGAGGTAGAAATCATTCACACGGATAATTCTCCTTGTGTTGCTTTGGCCGATGCCTCGGTGGATTGGGATCATCCCGATGTTACTTGCTTAACAGGGCGTGACCTCTCGGAGTTTGATTTCCTTAGTGTTACAAGGAACGGCTTCATTGCCATCTCTTTAAAGCCGATTGGTGGTAGTCGGTTACAAGGTATGATGTGAACCAGAAGTTAAAATCAATGGCCGATATAAAATTATCGCCCTAAGCATAAACATAGCCGATACATAATTATCATCTTGAGAAAAATAAATGGCCAATAGAGTGTTGACATCGTCCTTAGTAAAAGCATTGTGCAAGTTATTTGTCGGCTCACAAGTTTGCCGAAAAACAGGGGGACATGTGTTGACACCAGATTTTGGCACGGTCAAGACCTTATTTAAAATGACATCAAATGGAGAATATCTACATGAGAGAGTTCCGTATTGTTGATATGAACATCTTTGAAGTTTGGGCCATCGCCGTCCAATTTCATCTCGAAGGCCGAAACTATGCTCAAAGTACTAAGGTCTTATATTCAGAGTACAGTTTGGCGGATTAAGCCCCCAAGATGACCTCAAATGGAAAAAATTTATACATAAGTTGTCTTCGTCTCGTCGAAACGGTCGATTTTGATATAAAAGTCATCTTAATCAGAGGTCGTATGCAACTTGTGGAGGCAAAACAAGGATAGAAACAGAAGCTGCAGAGTCATTTCGGACGGACCGAGTTGGTTGACTCGGTGAGACTGAGTAGATCCGATAAATTATAGAAAGTTGGCAGCACTCACTCGGTGGGACCGAAGCAAACTAATCGGTGAGACCGGGTTGATCCAGGAAATTACTGAAATTTACAGAGAGTTGGCCACGTTCACTCGGTGGGACCGAAGCAAATCAATCAGTGAGACCGAGTTGATCCGGAAAATTGCCAAAGATTCCTATCCGAGTTAGGTTAGGGTTTTTGACGTTTGGGATAGACTTTTTAGTCCTTTTCTTGTACCGGAAGTCCAGCCGCCTCATAAATAGATGAGAGGTGACGGCCGATTGAACAACACACAATCGACAAATCAATATACTACTTTTTATCCTAGTTTTTACATCTCTCCCTTGTTCTTTCTCTCTCGTTCTTCGTTCGTTCTTCGGGTTGAAGGGAAGCGATCCTCAAGGCTCTAGGGGTGAGCGAATCGACCTAGGGCAGCCCATAGCCACCGCGCGTCCAGACGGGCTCCATCCGGGGCGCTTGGGGTTTCGGGTCCTGAAAAGCACCCGCAAGATTGCTTGCGTACTGCGCTTCCGGACGTGTCTCCTTCGACGTGAGCTACGGTGCGTCACCCTCAGTGTTGGAGGTACACGGTGACGTGTTCGTATGCGAACACAGAGGCTAGATGAATTATTTATTTAATAAAGCAAGGAAAAATATTGGGTTGTCTCCCAACAAGCGCTTTTCTTTAAAGCCTTTTTAGCTAGGCATTGAGATTTCAATGATGCTAACATGAAAGACAAGAATTGAAGCATAAAGAGATCATCATAAAACATGTGACAAACACACTTATGTCTAACATACTTCCTATGCATAGGTTTTTTTATAAATAAACAAATTATCAAGGCAAGCAAAAACTAGAATATGCAAGGAAGAAGACAATAGCAATCTCAACATGAAGAGAGGTAATTTAGTAACACGAAAATTTCTACAACCATATTTTCCTCTCTCATAATAATTACATGTAGGATCATACGCAAATTCAAAAGAATAGCTACCACATAAAATATTTTCAACACGGTCCTCATGCATGCGAAGTTGACACTCTTCCAAAATAGTGGGACTAACATTAACTAAAGTCATGACCTCTCCAAACGCACTTTTATCAAAAGTTTCATGAGGTTGATCGAAATCCAAATATGTGGGATATAAAGTTACTCTTCCAAACCCACTTTCATTAATATTGCAAACACTATTATCAATCCCATATTCATCATGGGGGTTAAATAAATTTTCAAGATCAAATGAAGAATCACCCCAATCATGATCATTGCAACAAGTAGTAGACATATCAAAACTAACATCCCCAAGCTTAGGGTCTTGCATATTTTTAGCACAATTGACATCAAGAGAATTTATAGTAAAATCGTTGCAATCATGCTTATTATTCAAGGAGTTATCGTGAATCTCTTCATAAATTTCTTCATCACAATTTTTAGATTCACGAATTTCAAGCAAAGCTTCATAAACATAATCTAGTGCACAGAACTCAATAGCAATTGGTTCATCATAATTGGATATCTTAAAAAGATTAGCAAGCGGATGAGGATCCATAGATCTTAGCTTCTCTATTTAGCAATAAATAAACAACTATTCCAACCGAACAAGCAAATGAGCCAAGTAAGACATCAAAGCAAACGAAAAGATGAACAGAAGAAGGGCGAATAAAACGGCAAGGGTGAAGTGGGGGAGAGGAAAACGATGGGCAAATGGCAAATAATGTAATGCGAGGGAGATGAGTTTGTGATGGGTACTTGGTATGTCTTGACTTGAGTGAAAACCTCCCCGGTAACGGCGCCATAAATCCTTCTTGCTACCTCTTGAGCATGCATTGGTTTTTACCTTGAAGAGGAAAGGGTGATGCAGCAAAGTAGCGTAAGTATTTCCCTCAGTTTTTGAGAACCAAGGTATCAATCCATTAGGAGGCTCCTCACAAGTCCCACGTGCCTACACAAACAAACGAGAACCTCGCAGGGTTGTCAATCCCTTCACGGCCACTTGCAAAAGTGAGATCTGATAGAGATAATATGATAAGATAAATATTTTTGGTATTTTTATGATATAGATTGAAAATTAAAGATTGCAAAATAAAGTAAATTGGAAACTTATATGATAGAGAATAGACCCAGGGGCCATAGGTTTCACTAGTGGCTTCACTCAAGATAGCATAATTATTACGGTGGGTGAACAAATTACTGTCGAGAAATTGATAGAAATGTGCATAGTTATGAGAATATCTAGGCATGATCATGTATATAGGCATCACGTCTGCAACAAGTAGATCGACTCCTGCCTGCATCTACTACTATTACTCCACACATCGACCGCTATCCAGCATGCATCTAGAGTATTAAGTTCATAAGAATAGAGTAACACATTAAGCAAGATGACATGATGTAGAGGGATAAACTCAGGAAATATGATATAAACCCCATCTTTTTATCATCGTTGGCAACAATACAATACGTGCCTTGTTGCCCCTGCAGTCACTCGGAGAGCTAAGAAACAATATGTTCCTTGATATAAACCCCATATTTTTGTCCTCGATGGCAACAATACAAGATTAAACCCAATGCTACGCACTTCTAGCATTGTAAAAAAGATCAATCTAGTAGGCCAAACCGAACTGATAATTCGAAGAGACTTGCAAAGATAACCAATCATACATAAAAGAATTCAGAGAAGATTCAAATATTTCTCATAGATAAACTTGATCATAAACCCCCAATTGATCGGATCTCGACAAACACACCACAAAAAGAGTTACATCGAATAGATCTCCATGAAGATCAAGGAGAACTTTGTGTTGAGATTCAAAGAGAGAGAAGAAGCCATCTAGCTAATAACTATGGACCCGAAGGTCTATGGTTATGATGGAGAGGCCCTCCATGGTCAATTCCCCCTCCGGAGGAGCACCAGCAAAGGCTCCAAGATGGGATCTCTCACATACAGAACATTGCGGTGGTGGAAATAATTTTTTGTGGTGCTCTCGGATGGTTTCGGGGTACGTAGATAAATATATAGGCGAAGGAGGTAGGTCAGGGGAGCCACGAGGGGCCCATGAGGCAGGGGGCGCCCCCCTAGGGTGTGCCAAGCACCCTCGTGGCCGCCTCGGCTGCTTCTTGACGTCCACTCCAAGTCTCCTGGATTGCGTTTGTTCCAAAAAGGTCGCTCTTGAAGGTTTCATTCCGTTTGGACTCCGCTTGATATTCCTTTTCTGCGAAGCACTGAAATAGGCAAAAAATAGCAATTTCGGTTGGGCCCCCGGTTAGTAGGTTAGTCCCAAAAATGATACAAAAGTGTATAGTAAAGCCCATAATCATCCAAAATAGGTAATATATTAGCATGGAACAAACAAAAATTATAGATACGTTGGAGACATATAAGTGATGTGATCCGCGCAGGGCTTCGCCTAAGCACTACGATGATACTATTGGAGTAGTAAACATTGGAGGGGGGCACCGCACACGGCTAAGATGTGCCTTTGGGGTGCCCCCCTTCCCCTATATATAAAGGAGGGGGAGGAGGCCGGCCACCAGGGGCGCACGCCATGGGGGGAAGTCCTACTAGGACTCCATTTCTAGTAGGATTCGCCTCCCCCTTTTTCCTTCTTCCCGGAGGGGGAAAGGGGAAGGGAGAGGGAATCAGAGAAGAAAAGGGCGGCGCGCCCCCTCCCCTAGTCCAATTCGGACTCTCTATGGGAGGGGGGAGCGGCCACCCCATGTGGGCTGGCTCCCCTCTCTCCTATGGCCCATGTTGGCCCATTATTTCTCGGGGGGGCTCCGATAACCTCGTGGTACTCCAAAAACATCCGAAACTTCACGAAACCATTCTGGTGTCCATATGTAACCTTCCAATATATCAATCTTTACCTCTCGACCATTTCGAGACTCCTCGTCATGTCTGTGATGTCATCCCGGACTCCGAAAAACATTCGGTCCCCAAAACACATAACTCATATAATACCAATTGTCATAGAATGTTAAACATGCGTACCCTACAGGTTCGAGAACTATGTAGACATGACCGAGACACCTTTCCGGTCAATAACCAATACCGGAACCTGGATGCTCATATTGGTTCCCACATATTTTACGGAGATCTTTATCATCGAACCGCAATGTCAATATAGTTATTCCCTTTGTCATTGGTAGGTTACTTGCCCGAGATTCGATTGTCGGTATCTTCATACGTAGTTCAATCTCATTATGTGCATTACCGAGAGGGCCCAGAGATACTTCTCCGAGGACAAATCCTAATCCCGATCTATGCCAACCCAACAAACACCTTCGGAGATACCTGTGGAGCATTTTTATAATCACCCAGTTATGTTGTGACATTTGATAGCACACAAGGCATTCCTCTAGTGCCCGGGTGTTGCATAATATCATAGTCGGAGGAATATATATTTGACACAAAGAAAGCAGTAGCAATAAAACTTAACAATCATTATGCTAAGCTAACAGATCGGTCTTGTCCAACACATCATTCTACTAATGATGTGATCTCGTTATCAAATGACAACTCATGTCCATGGCTAGGAAAGTTAATAATCTTTTGATCAACGAGCTAGTCTAGTAGAGGCATACTAGCACTACTAGAGAAAGGCTAGCAGCAGCGCGGGTTTTACGTGTATCAGTAGCGCGGGGGGAGGCGCTACTAATAAGGCCCTACAGCTAACACATAGCAGTAGCGCGTGCTCACCGCCGCTAATGCTACACAAGTGTAGCACCAGCGGTTAGTGGAAGCTCGCTACTGCTAGTAGCTCTAGCGCGCTTTGCCTGGATGGGCTACTGCTATCGCGGCGCTGCTGCTAACTTTTATACACTCGCTACTGCTAATTTAAGTAGTTTTTTGTTTTTTTTGTTCGGCATATTGGTTTTGTATTTGAACAGGCTTTATAGAAGAATCTTTAGCACATAGAAATGTCATCATGATAAACATACAAATGCCTGCGAGACCACAAATGTAATAACAGCATATACATACAAATAGTCACATCATAATCATCATCCAACACAAAGTGGTATCTTGTCATCATCTTGAAAATAGCGATACATGCAAGTCTCGAATACTTGCAACTACAACAAGGTCATCCATCTAAACAAAGGTATCCGCAAGAAGAGCTATCACTATGAGTGAGAGCGGAACTAAGCAGTACATGAGGTGGTGGTTACGAGTCCTCTCTCGTGCTAGCGTGAACCTCAAGTAACTAGCTTCTCCTTCTTGTCTGCTTTTGAAGCCTTTATGGCTGGCGCCCGTGAACCCATTCACTTGTGCCTGACACTTATGCCACTCGTTGTACACCCCCGGAACCTTCCCTTTGTACACAACATAGCAATTCCATCTCGCCATCAATAAACTAGGTACCTGTTAGAGATGCATGTTCATGAAGAGGATGTACAATCATA
Organism: Triticum aestivum; assembly: GCF_018294505.1. Classification (NCBI taxonomy): domain Eukaryota; kingdom Viridiplantae; phylum Streptophyta; class Magnoliopsida; order Poales; family Poaceae; genus Triticum; species Triticum aestivum. The sequence goes on from NC_057813.1 coordinate 52,320,698, forward strand.
TAGATGGAACAAAATATACTAGAGCAACACTGAAAAAGAAAGGGTTAGCAACTAGATGCAACATACAGTACGCAAATTAATTAACTAGAGGTACGCAGGTCATCGTACGCAAAGTAACAAAGTAGCATTACGCAAGTTCGGCAGGGACCGTGGACATCACAAAGTTTCATCGCTACAAAAAGTATACAAGTTCAACTGACACATATATTCATCATCGGCATCATAAATCACTAGAAGTTCCATCCTTCCATATCATCGAGGATGAACCCTAGCTTCTTGAACGGCGTGAGGTCTAGACGTTGCATGTCTATGCGAGTTCGAACGTCATCTCACGATATAGGGCCGTGGTGGAACATCCACTTCTCATCGATGACTTCTTTCATGATGATCGTCGCAATGTCCCTTTGGATGTGAAAGAAGTCATCTCTATGTTTATAATCCGCTTCTCCATGAGATTCTAGCCACTTGTGGATACGATCATCATTTTTGCTTCTCATGCGAAGCTTTTGGTGATCCGTGTTGAACTGAATCATGAGATGGACGATGTGGATTCCATCCTTCTTGCTTGGTTTTGGGACATGGATGCAGGAGAAGTTAGTTTTATGCGCGAAACCCATCTTCTTGTTCCTTCGTTTCCTGATCTGCACGTGGCCACCTCTAAACCTGAAGCCTTGGAGAGCATCATCCAGAATATTCATTATGTGGGTGTAGTCTTTTTTCTCGTAGTCTCTGGAAGGGTCAAAATACACGGCGTGGGAGGCTTGTGGGTAAAGAACAATAAGGACGGCGCGCCCGTTAATGCGGGGAAAAGACACCTCAAATTATTCCCCATATGAGAGAGAAGGAATGATTAAAATGTACGAAAGGGTTGTCCGGAACTGACGTACTTTGGATGATAAGGCACGAGGACAATTTCTCGGTCCTTATTCTATACCATGAAGTTTTGGAGGTACTCCCTAGCAGTTTCACGCTCAAAGTCACCAAGACTCAAGAAAGACTCGTGCATGTAGTACGGATCCGCCACATAGATTTGCGAGACTTCTTCACTCTTCACGATGGAGCTCATATGTAGCGCAAAAAGGCGGACGATTGTAAAATCGAGCCGCCTTGTTAGAAACATCTCAAAGATATGGTCAAACCACAGGAAGAACACCTCCGCGGGCCGTGTCTCGATGTAGCACTTCCCCTCAGGCACACGAGCCGCGCATGTCAGATATCCTAGATCCTTTGAGGCTAGTAGGCTTTTCTCAGTCGAGAGCACATGGTCGTGCAGTCTCCTGAGATCCCCTGATAGTGCCTCCAGCGATTTCGGTGGTAGCATCGGCTCTCCTGTGAGATGGAACATGACCGGACCTTTCACGGGTACACGTTCTTTAGAATGCATCGTCTGGCTGCTATGTGCTCTGGCTTGTTTGGAGGCAGTTATCTTCCCCGATCTCTTCCTCTCCTTTTTCTTGGGCACACCTTACAGACCCTTCCTTAACCCCTGCCCAAGTGTTCCCAGGATAAGTACTGTACGACCCTCGCGCCCGGCTAGTTGAGCTTGTGTTGAGGCAACATCTTCAGGTGTGTCCTGTGAGGATTTCATGAAGAGAGACTTTTTGCAATTCGTGCTACGACCCTGCCCGGGCATATCATCCATATCCTCATTAACAAGCTGATAGCCCGATTCGTCATATGGTTGACTCATCATATCTATGTCACAGTCATACGCGTTTGTATTGAGGAAATCCATAGGGTTGACCTCCGTCTCATCATCCGTTCTCTGTTCTACAGGAGAAATTACATCAGCCAGTACTATTGCACCCCCTTCATCATGTCGTAAGCCGCTCTCACCCGGCACTACAGGAGCTAGTAATTGCGTAGGCGGGGTGGTGGTCTCCGCACATGCTTGTTGATATGTGGTTATTGGTGTGCTCTCGGCCGGCTCCAAACGAATAAGATTCTTCGGCCATAGCAGCACCCAACCCTTGCAGCTTCCAATCCACGGCGGGGTCTCATCGTTCGCTCCCGCATGCTTTACTAGAGGAGGCAAATCCTTGTGCCCCGATTTCACACTGCTCAAGCTAACCCTGAAGTGCCCAGCAGGGATTGGATGGTTGTGGAACGTGGGTTGCGAGGAGGTCCATTATCATCCCCTTTCCCACGTCCACCTTCTGGACATTGATCAAGTAGAGTATGGTGCACGAGGTTTCTTTCGCCTGCAAACACATATGTCTGTGGCATAAAACAACCGAAAGGCAACAAAAATGGAATATTATATATATATATATGTTGGTGCGACATGTAATTACCGTGACGGCGTCGAGCTCAGCCAAAGACAAAGGCCCACCTAGCGCGCCTGAGACTGAGGACGGGCTGCTATGAGCGGGAGCGGCTGCGAGAGGAGGCCCGGTTGCGTGAGCAAGTGATGGTGCGATGGTGTTGTTGTTCATGGAGTTGCTCCCGACGAAACTGGGCATCGGGAAATCATGTACCGTCTTGTCTGGATTTTCCTTCGTCCAGTTGATGATAGCTGGAACCAAGTTAGTAGCAAAATTATTTCTGCAGGCAGTTATAGTTGCATTGACTGCCTGCTGTAGCAACTCATTTTTCTCCTCGGCTATTTTTTCCGCGTCCTCAGTTGCTTTTTTCTCGACCGCAAGCTTCACCTTCGCGTCGATGTCCGCCTGACTAAACTTCTTTTTCTGCTTCTTGGCCTCCGGGCCCTATTTGTAAAACACCTTCCATGTGGCACCGTCTCCAGCGCCGTGCACACGACCATATTGCGGCCGCTGGCCCAAAGGGAGTCCCTTAAGTTCGTTCAAGGCCCGGTTGAGAGGGGTGTCCCACTTGGGCCTCATCGGAGAAGTAGGGCTTTCGGCTGCAAGCTGGTGTTGCTTCTCCAGTAGTCTAATCAATTTCCTTGTGATCTTGTCCATGTAAAAAACCTTTTTCTCCTTGTCCCACTTGTAGCGGGGCTTGATGAAGTCATGCTCCAAGTGGTTGGTGAACTTCGCGAAGGGGTTTGGGAGACCCGCAGCTTCACGTTCCGCCTCCTCCTTATCCCATATGGGCCTTTTACCGAGGTAGCCACGGCTTCCGAGGCGATGCTTCCCCGTGTTCCTTTGCTGAAGGCTCTTGAATTTCGCAGCCTTAGCCTTGGCTGCCACGGTAGCGCATGTGTCCTTGAACTTTTTGAACTCCTCTTCCATAAGTGTCGAATTTTCCTCCAGAATCTTGGACAGGGGTTCATCAGCCTCAATAGCTCGTTTCACCCTCCCTTTCCAGGAGGCCAAAACATTGCTGAACATGCCCATGGAGTGATTGTTAATCTTTTTCATCTTGGATTATCCCACGGTTGTTCTATGTTATCATCCTGGTCGGGGAACTTGAATCTCTTGTGCAACTTCATTAGGAGCAACTACGTCAAATGTTCTTTACTCCTTAAGTCATCGTCGTTGATGCTCGCGCATTCCCGTAGGATGCATCCTACTTGGTTCCCATAGCACTTGCGAGGTTCTTCCGGCTCTAACGGCTCAAACTTGCCAGGTGCCATCTTTGTGATCACAAGTCGTCCAATCCCTAGTTTCTTATGTTTTCGTATGCTCTTCTTCTTATGCTTCCTCTTTTCGGTAGCGGCATCGGGGGCGGTACCTTCCCCGCCGGTATCTTCCCCGCCGATACCTTCCCCACCGGTCTCGGCACCGCCATCGGTGCCGGCGCCGTCGGTGTCGATGTCGGCGTCAGTACCATCATCGAGGCCGACCTGCAAACCTTTCTTAGCAGTCAAATAGTCAAGGTGCTCTTGTTCACCCTCATAATCCATCTCGTCTGCATCATGGTCAGAAGGCCCAAATTATTCATTGTTCGACATGTTTCCTATGATTAAGTATCCTCGTTTATTTCTAAAAGTATGAATAAATGATAAATGACATAAAAAGAAATCTATGTGCCAGCACTCGATATGCAAACTATGTAGCACAAATCATGGCTTTATTCACGGGAAATTTCAGCGTGACCTTTGCTAAAAAATGGACATATCGAGCGCCTGAAAATCACCGGAACGGAAATGAATCAACATTCCGGCTTAACATAGGCCACTCGGTTCATTTTCCAAACATGACAAGTCCAAAACATGACATATCCACATATCACATGTCCAGTTCAAATTTGCATATAAATTCAGCTAATTTTGAAACCTAGCTAAATTCATAACTAAATAGATAACCTAATTAACATACTGCCCTAACTAAAACCTAAGTAAATTAACCAAAGAACCCTAGCAGAGAGAGGGGGGTTTACAGAGGGTGCAGGGGCGAGGAGGCAGGCCCGATGACGGCCGAGGTTGGGAGGGGAGGAAGCAGAGGAGGAAGGCGAGGGGCGACGGGTCGGGGGAGAGCGCGCCGGGGTCGGGGGTGAGCGCCTGGGTCGGGGGCGAGCGCCGGCACCGGGGTCGGGGGCGACGGCCGGGTCGGGGGCGAGAGCCGGGGTCGGGGTCGGGGGCGAGCATCAGGGTCAGGGGCGAGCGCCGGCGCCGGGGTCGGGGGCGAGCGACGGGGGAAGAGAGAGTGGGGATTTGGGGGCAAAAGGCGGGATGAAGCAGGCATAGTGAGAATTTTGGGTTAAGTGGACGTAGCACCAACGCGTTTGGACAAAACACGCTGCTACTACCTTCAGAAGCTGTAGCGGTTTATACGAAATGCGCTACTACTACTTCAGTAGCTGTAGCGGTTTATACGAAATGCGCTACTACTACTGCCAGTTTTCCCTTTTCTTTTCCTTTATTTTCTCCCACTTTTATTTCTCGAGAGCAGTGAACGAAGGGAGGGCGATATATATTGCATCATTTGACGGTTAAATATGTATGCAAAATAGGAACATATATATTACATCATTGGACCCATGCATAATAATGGCTAAGTGTGTATACAAAATAGGAACATATATATATATATATATATATATATATATATATATATATATATATATATATATATATATATATATATATATATTACATCATTTGACTGATAACATACGGTTCCTCAGCGCTGATGTTTTTGTTTTTGAGTCAGCTTCTTTCCCTTCTTGTTCGTCGAAGAATAATTGAGCCCCTCATTGTGATTTTGCCTTTTCCATGGAGTACGATTTTTCTGAGGTAATGTAGTATTGATTCTTATTTTGACGTATACTTCATCATCGTCGTCATCTTCCCTCATTGGGTTGCCGTACTGATCATAGTCTTCCTCGTTGGTGACTCCATCCATTCCAATGATGTTCCTTTTGCCTCTCCTCACAACAACACGGCTGGGATTGCGCGGGTCGGTTATGTAGAAGCATTGTGTCACGTGCTTAGCGTGTACCCATGGCTCATTTTTTGTGATAGCGTTCACGGCAGCGCTCTTGGCGTTGGGTATAGTCATGGTAGTGAAAATCCGGCTTTCTCTTTCGACATTCTTAGCCCATCTGACACGGAACATCATCGTGTTGTGCAGTCCAGAGTAGTCAAGCTCCCAGATCTCCTCGACCCTTCAATAAAATCGTTCAGTTGCGCCGTTGTCGCTGCCGGTCATGCATTCCATCGTCACCCCTGAGTTCTGATCATCACTGTCCATATCTTTGGCCTCTGTGTAGAACGTGTATCTGTTGATATCATATGCCTGATAGATTACGAGGTTGGGCGAGGGGCCATGTGCTAAGGCGGATATGAGAAATCTATCCTTAGATCCCTCCTCCAGGGGATTAGCAATAATATGCTCTTTGAACCAATGCAGGAAAGTGGAGTTGTGCTCTCTAGTAACTTCGGCGTCCGTCCTGCATACCCCCGGTCACGATACTTCTTTGTGATAATTTCTTTGTGCAGTGCCACGAAAGGATCTACCTCGTCTAGGTGTTGTAGCACTACCAAGTTTGCTCTGTCAAAGTCGTTGCGTCGATCAGAGTATGCCACGTGTAGTTCCCTGCGACCGTTGCAGTGACCATCTCCTTCGAGCCTCCCATCGTGCTTGTTAACGGGGAAACACACACTAACACCAGGCTGCTGGTCTGCGCCATATAGAAAATTCTCACAGAAAGAGATGCACTCTTGTGTCAAATAGCCCTGGACGATGCTTCCATCCGGACGGGACATGTTACGAACGAATCCTTTGATGATCCCATTCATCCTCTCAAACGGCATCATGTTGTGCAGGAATGACGGCCCAAGGTCTATTATGTCATCCACAATATGGACACACAGATGCACCATCACGTCAAAGAACGCGGGCGGGAAGTACATCTCAAGCTCATTCAGTATCACAACGATCTCTTCCTGTATCCTTCGGAGCTGCTTCACACTGATCAACTTTCGAGAGATGACATCGAAAAAGTTGCAGAGACCAATAAGCGTGTCATGGACGTGCTTGTTCATTATCCCTCTAAGGGCAATAGGTAGTATCTGCGTCATCATCACATGACAGTCATGAGACTTCATCCCGCTGAACCTTTTCTTGTCCGTGTCTAGATATCTGCTTATCTTGCCACAGTAACCGGAACTAACTTTGACTCCGGTAAGGCACTTAAAGAATTGATTGATCTCATCCTGACTTAAGGTGAAGCAAGAAGGGGGGCAATAATCCTCTTTCTTTATTTTCTTGCCCTTCTTCTCCCGTGCCTCTGTCTCCGTCTTTGTCTCGTCTGACATTTTATGGGGCGGCATGTGCAGATCTTCCCTGATTTTCAAATCTTGCAAGTCTTTTCTTGCCTTCAGCCCATCCTTGGTCTTATCCGACATGTTCATCAGTGTTGCGAGCAAGCTCTCAAGGACATTCTTACAGATATGCATTTGATCAAGGCAATGAGGTGTATCGAGTTTGTGCCAGTACTCCAAGTCCCAAAACACAGACCTCGTCTTCCATACCTTCAGCAGCGGCTTCGGCGCCATTCTCATCGTCTTTCTCGGCGTGGGGCACTCCTTCCAGTTTTTCAACAGCTCATTGATTTCGGCACCGCTCCGCTTACGTGGAGGTCCTGTTGCTCAGCGTGACCATTGAATAGATCTCCACGGTTTCTCCATGGGTCGTCCTATTCAAGCCATCTTCGATGCCCCATGCACACGATTTTCCCAGACCCGCCATCTTTCCTTGACGTTAGCTGCTGAGACGTCATATCATCCATGCACTGCATGCATCCGCAATATCCATGGCACACCTGGCCTGCCACATATCCGTAACCGAGATAGTCCTGCACTGCCGTGATCAGCGCGGCTCTCATGTTGAAATACTCGCCTTTGCTGGCGTCCCATGTCTTGGCCGGTGTTTTCCATGACGTGTCTAACTCCTCTTGAAGTAGCCCCAGATACAAATTAATATTATTTCCTGGTTGTTTCGGCCCTTGAATAAGCATGCTCATGTGAATGTACTTTGATTTCATGCACAACCAGGGGGAGGTTGTACATCCATACAAACACAGGCCATGTGCTATGGTTGGTGTTCTGGTTGCCAAACGGATTCATGCCATGGGTACACGCGCCGAGCACGATGTTCCTTGCATCACATTCAAAATACCGATAGAAGCTGTTCAACGCTCTCCACTGGCTTCCATCCTTCATGTGTCTCAGCTTCGGATCATCTCCATCGTCGAGCTTCTTCCTCTCCGCATGCCAGCGCATTAGCTTTGCTTCCTTGGGATCTACAAAATACCTCTGGAGACGGGGAGTGATCGGTAAGTACCATACAACTTTCTGGGGACATTTCTTCCCGACCTTCTTGTATCGAGAAGCATTGCACACCGGACAGCTTGTTTTTTCCTCGTGCTCCTTCTGATAAATTATGCAATCGTTGATTCATGCATGGTATCTAACGTGTGGCACATCAAGAGGGCACACGATCTTCTTGGCCTCATCAACACTAGTAGGACAAAGATTACCCGCGGGAAGAACATCCTTTAGGTACTTGAGATGCTCATCGAGGCTTGTGTCGGTCCATTTGTTTTTAGCCTTCGTCTTCAGGAGTTGGAGCGTGAAACTCAAGCGGGTCACCTCAGGATTGCAACCATCATACAATGGAGTGTTAGAGTCTACCACCAGTTGCTCCAGCTTAGCCTCCTCTCTAGAAGCATCTCTCTCAGTACTCGTATCCTTGCGAAGCAATGCTTGAACATGAGAGTCGCGCACGATTGAACTTAGTACTGACGAACTCTGCTGCGTGGAGTCCATGTCGTTCTCTCCGCCGCCATGTCCGACCTCTTCTCCTCCGCCATGTCAGGCCCCTTCTCCGCCGCCATGTCCGGCCTCTTCCCTGCCGCCATTATCAATCATCTCTTCGTCTTGCCCCGTGTCATCATTGCCTGCCCCATCGGCATCCTCAACATCGTCATCCTCATCTTCAGTTATCCACCGAGTATAGCCATCCATAAAACCAGTCATGAGCAGGTGCGCTTCGACACGACCATCGTCATAGGGATCGAGCCAAACTATTCCTTTGCATTTTCAACACAGACATAAAACCTTTGTCAGGTTATTTTCTTTCATGTCCTGCACCGCCGACCGCAACCACCTGTCCACCATCGTTCCACTGACCATCATGAACGTCTGCACGGTTATAATAAAACAAATTGATTATAAAAATGCGTGCATGCATCAAAGTCATATAAAAATTCGGCATGACCTTCCCTAAAAATAGGACATATATGGATCTAGACTTTGCCCGGAATTCGCCGAAACAGAAATAAATCGACATTTCGGCAAAACATAGGCAACTCAAAAGCACAATTTGGCGTCAACTCATGCCAGACACACAATTTCCACAAACATATCACACACACATAAACATATTTCCATTTTGCAAAAGCATGAAATTTTCATCACCTCTATCTCGAGATCGAGCACACGGTGATGAGATGATGATGTAGGGAGATCAAAAGTGCCCAAAGCTCTTCTTGACAAAGATAGATCTAGTTAGGGGGCAAATAGGTCACTTAACTAAATGCTACATCTACCTAGCTACCTAATTTGGGAGGAGACAACTTCAACTAGTGGAGGGGGAAGTAAAAAGAGAAAGGAGATGCATTAATGGAGATGGTGTAGTTAGGTAGGAGTAATGAAGAGAGAGAAAGGTAGGTAGAAGAGGGAGAGTAATGGGCGAGAAGTGTAGAGGAAGAAGAAGAGTGAGAGTGGGAGGTAGGGGAAAGGGAAGAGAGGAGGGGGAGGGGAGGGGACGGGTGGGGAAAATGGGGTGGGTTGGTGCGGATTAGCGGTAGCGCGAGACGTAAAACACGCTGCTGATAAGAAAGTAGCAGCAGCGTGCTTTCGGCAGAAGCGCTACTACTAACCAGGACGAAAAGTGTGTCCCATTTGAAAATTAGCAGCAACGACCTCAGAAAAAGCGCGCTACTACTACATCCATAGGAGTAGCGCGGCTCACGGAACCGCGCTGGTACTAAATGGAGTTTGGGGGGCACTGTCGGTCGATATTTGTAGCAGCGCGGGTAACACCAAGCGTGCTACTTCTAAACTCTTGTCAGTGGGGGGTTTTACACACCCGCTCTACTGCTAATTAGCAGCAGCGCTCCTTTTTGAGCCGCGCTGCTGCTAAGATTCTGTGTATAGGATTTTCCCTAGTATTGTAGGGACATGTTGTTTTGTCTATGTATCCACACATGTATCAAGTTTCCGGTTAATACAATTCTAGCATGAATAATAAACATTTATCATGAATAAGGAAATATAAAATAACAACTTTATTATTGCCTCTAGGGCATATTTCCTTCAGTTTATTCACTGGAGCGGCAACTGGCTTGCCATTCATGAAGTTTCACTTCTTCCCCTTGCCCTTATTGAAACCAGTGGTCTTGTTAACAGTCAACCCTTGATGCTCCTTCTTGATTTCTACCTTCGCGGCCTTAAGCACCGCGAGTAGCTCCGGATCATGTCCATACCTTGCATGTTATAGTTCATCACGAAGCTCTAGTGGCTTCGTAATAGTGACTGGAGAACTCTGTCAATCACTATCTTATCTGGAAGATTAACACCCACTTGATTCAAGCGATTGTAGCACCCAAACATTCTGAGCACATGCTCACTAGCTAATCTATTTTCCTCCATCTTGTAGGCAAAGAACTTGTCATAGGTCTCATACCTCTCAACATGGGTATGAGCCTGAAATACCAATTTCAGGCCTCAGAACATCTCATATGTTCCATGGCGTTCAAAACGCCTTTGGAGCCTCTATTCTAAGCCATAAAGCATGGCCCACTGAACTGTCAAGTACTCATCAGAACGTGTCTGCCAGTTGTTCATAACATCCACATACAATGCTAGAGGGGTTGGTACAACGAGCGGTGCATCGAGGACATGAGCCTTCTGTGTAGCAGTGAGGACAATCCTCAGACTACGGCCCTAGTACGCATAATTTCTTAGAATATATTTCAACTTAATCCTTCTCTAGGAGCGTATTAAAACATGGAGCTATAGCACGAGCTATTGATCTACAACATAATTTGCAAAGATAGTTTAGACTATTGTTCATGATAAATGAGTTCAGTTAATCATATTACCTAAGAACTCCCACTCAAATCAACATCCCTCCGGTTGTCTGAGTGTAACATGATCCAAATTCACCAACCCAAGTCCCATCATTACGTGAGATGAGGTGGTTTCAATGGTGAAGATCTCCATGTTGATCATATCTACTATATGACTCGTGTTTGACCTTTCAGTCTCTTGTGTTCCATGGCCATGTCTATATATGTTAGGCTCATCAAGTTTAACCCAAGTGTTCCGCATGTCCAAAGTTGGCTTGCACCCGTTGTATGCGAACGTAGAGGCTATCACACCCGATCATCACGTGGTGCTTCAAAGCGACGAACTTTCGCAACGGAGCACACTTGGGGAGAAGACAATTTAATCTTGAAATTTTAGTGAGGGATCACGTTATAATGCTACCGTCGTCCTAAGAAAAACAAGATGCATAAAATGATTAACATCACATGCAAATCATAAGTGACATGATATGGCCATCATCATGTGCTTTTGATCTCCATCTACAAAGCACCGACATGATCTTCATCGTCACCGTCATAACACCATGATCTCCATCATCCTGATCTCCATCATCGTGTCGCCATCGGGGTTGTCACGCGAACCATGCTTCTAGTGCTATTCCTACCTCTTAGTGATAAAGTAAAGCATTACATAGTGTTTAATGATTGACACACAGGTCCTACAATAATTAAAGACAACCCTATGGCTCTTGCGAGTTGCTGTATTCATCGACATGCAAGGCATGATAAACTATTACAAAACATGATCATCTCATACATCAAATATATCTCATCATGTCTTTGGCCATATCATATCACAACATACCATGCAAAAACAAGTTAGACGTCCTCTAACTATTGTTGCCTGTTTTATGTGGCTGCTATGAGTATCTAGTAAGAACGATTCTTACCTACGCAAAGCCACAACAGTGATATGCAAGTTTCTATTTAACCTTCTACAAAGACCGCCTTTGTCGAATCTGATTCAACTAAGGTGGGAGAGACAGACATCCGCCAGTCATCTTTATGGAATAAGTTGCATGTCTGTCGATGGAATCGATCTCATGTACGTGGACATGTAAGGTTGGCCCGGGCCGCCTCATCCCACAATACTGCTGAATCAAGAAAAGAACAAGGAAGGAAGCAATCTTAATATCAACGCCCACAAACTCCTTTCTGTTCTACTGGTGATATCATCTACGCATAGACCAAGCTCATGATGCCACTATTGGGGAACGTTGCATGGGGAACACAAATTTTCCTACGCTCACCAAGATCAATCTAGGACATGACCATCTACAAGAGGAGCAATTGGATATACATACCCTTGTAGATCGCTAAGCAGAAGCGTTAGGAAACGCGGTTGATGTAGTCGGACATCTTCGCGATCCAATCATGATCTGTCCCGCGAACTCCCATTCCAAGTGCCGAACGGACGGCACCTCCGCGTTCAACACACGTACGGCTTGATGATGCCTTCACCTCCTTGATCAAGCGAGCAATGGTGAAGTAGTAGCTCGAGTCCTCTGGCAGCACGATAGTGTGATGTTGGCAATGGTGGTGGAACCTTAGCAGGGCTTCGCCAAGCTATGCGTAGAACAAGATGGACTACGAGGGAGAGGAAGGGCAGCGCTGTAGCATGGAGATGTGCTAAAGGGTGTGGCGGCTCTCTCTCCGACTCTCTATATATAGGGGGAAGGGGAGAGGGGCCGCCCCTAGGGGATCCCATCTAGGGCCAGCAGCCACAAGAGGGAAACCCTAGATGGGTTCTCCCCCTTAGGAGACTTGGCCCCCAAGCCAGGTAGAGGCAAACCCTAGGGAGGCACCCCCATGTCTTTTGGCAACATGGGATGGGGTGAGGGGGTGCACAACTTCTTAGTGGGCTGGTGTGCCCCTCCCCTTGGCCCATGAGGCCCCCCAATACTTGCCCGCCCTCCCCGAAACCCCTTTCTGTCATGCTGGTCATCACCCGATACACGTCGAACAATTCCGAACTCCAATACCCTTTGTCCAATATATCAATCTTCACCACTAGACCATTCCAGAGTTCCTCGTCATGTCCGGGATATCATCCGGGACTCCGAACAACCTTCGGTAACAACCATAATGACTCAAATATACTTATATTGTCACCAAACATTAAGTGTGTAGACCCTGCGGGTTCTAGAACTATGCAAACATGACCGGGACACCTCTACGGTCAATAACCAATAGCGGGACATGGATGCCCATATTAGTTCCAACATATTCTACGAAGGTCTTATCGGTCGAACCTTGATGTCAAGGATTCAGCTAATCCCGTATGTAGTTCCCTTTGTCCATCGGTATGTTACTTGCCCGAGATTCAATCATGGATATCTCCATACCTAGTTCAATCTCGTTATCGGCAAGTCTCGTTTCTCATTCCATAATACAAGATCCCGTGGCTAACCCATTAGTCACATTGCTTGCCAGCTCATTGTGATGATGTATTACCGAGTGGGCCCTAAGATACCTCTCCGTAACATGGAGTGACATATCCCAGTCTTGATCCATGCATACTCAACAGAAACCCTCGGAGATAGTTGTAGGGCACCTTTATAGTCACCAAGTTACGTTGCAACGTTTGGCACACACAAGGTATTCCTCCGGTGCTAGTGATTTGCATGATCTCATGGTCATAGCTACATATACTCGACATGCAGAAAATGATAGCAATAAACTTGATACGATCATATGCTACGTTCATAGTTTGGGTCTTCTCCATCACATGACTCTCCTAATGATGTGATCCCGTTATAAAATGATAACTCATGTCTATGACTAGGAAACCATAGCCATCTTTGATCAACGAGCTAGTCCGGTAGAGGCTTACTAGGGACATGTTTTTGTCTATGTATCCACACATGCATTTGAGTTTCCGGTCAATACAATTATAGCATGGATAATAAAAGATTACCATGAAAATGGAAATATGATTATAACCAATTTATTATTGCCTCTAGGGCATATTTCCAACAATTATAGGGGATCAATCATAGTCCTTTCGATAAGTAAGAGTGTCAAAAGAAGCGAGGAGCAGAAAGAAATGACAAGTGGTTTTCAGCAAGGTAATTTCTGCAAGCACTAAAATTGTTGGTAACGGCTAGTATGATAGCAAGATAATTCATAACAAGAAAGTAACGGTAACGGTAAATAAAATGCAGCAAGGTAGCCCAATACTTTTGTGGCAAAGGACATGCCAAAATAGATTCTTATAATAGGCAAAGCATTCTTGAGGGTACACGGGAATTTCATCTAGCCACTTTCATCATGTTGGTTTGGTTTGTGTTTGCTACTTTGATAATTTGACATGTGGGTGGACTGGTGCTTGGGTGCTATTCTTACTTGAACAAACCTCCCACTTATGATTAACCCCCTCACAAGCATCCGCAACTACGAGAAATGTATTAATATAAAATCTAACCATAGCATTAAACATTTGGATCCAAATTGGTCCCTTAATTAGGAAGTAGCGCATAAACTAGTGTTTAAGCTTCTATCACTCTAGCAACCCATCATCTAACAACTACTCCGCAATGCATTCCCTTATGCCAAAATATGGTGAAGTGCCATGTAGTCGACGTTCACATGACACCACTAAGGGAATCACAAGATACATATCATCAAAATATCGAACACATATCAAGTTCACACGATTACTTGCAACAGGATTTCTCCCTTGACCTCAAGAACAAAAGTAACTATGCACAAATTATAATCATGCTCAAGATCAAAGGGGTATTAAATAGAAAAATGTATCTAAACATATAATCTTCCACCAAATAAACTGTTGGGGAAATAACTCCAAGGTATGACCCGTCTAGGAGGGGTCGGGTTATACCATTGGCGGTTAAGTATGAAGAAGTCCAAGGAGGCCCAAGGCATGAAGATGGCTGCTCATGGAGGCAGGCCTGGAGAAGGCCCAAAACTGGGGCCTATGAACCGCCGTATGATAACTTGTCTGGTAAGGCAATGATTAGTTACAAACCGAGCCAGTCACGGTGTGTGATGCGGCGGGGACTCTGTAAGCCGCTAGGTCTCAACTTGTGTATATAAAGATAAGACCCGACGGCAGGTTAACTCGAGAAACAAGCAAATCGAGAACTAGGTCAAGCGTATTCACCCCTTGTAATAGAATCCCAAGCAATAACAACTAGAAGCAGGAGTAGGCTTTTTCCTCCACCGTGAGGGGCCGAACCTGGGTAAACTGTTTGTGTCATTTGTCCCATTCAACCCCGTCAAGCTAACCTAGTTGCGATGGCTCCACACCTAAGTCCTTTCACTAGGACATTTGTCGTGACAAAACCACGACAGTTGGCGCCCATCGTGGGGCCAGAGCATGGTGGTTTCGAGTTCTTGAAAGGCAGCTTCTCAGGGATCAAGGGATACGTTGTGGGCCGGATGGCCAAGAGCCGCCGTAGCAAGATCTACATCGACGACTCTGGCTGGGGTCCTGAGGCTAATTCAATCGAATATGGGTATTGGGTCCCCTTTGGCAGAATTCAAGTCTTCATCGGCAAGATCAGCGAATCAGATCCTGAGCCAGTTGTTTGCTCCAACACCATTGAAATGACTCGGCGCGCGAGACCCGCCAAAATTCAACTCGCCCGGAAGCGTAGCTTCATTGGTTTCATCCATGGGGCGGATCTTCAGGAGGACTTTGTATCTGGTGGAGAGACGGCCATCTATTCAGGTGATGAGTCCTCAACTGGCGAGACCAAATCAATCTACTGACTGCAACACGGCGGGCTTGCTGTTCCGATGGTGATGGTATTCCAAACTCCTATATGAGCCGCCAAGCAGGGTAGCTATCTTCATGGCTGGTACGCAACAGGTGCTGAATTCATCAACTGCCGCTGCTATGACCTCTAGTTCAACAGCCGCAATGACGGTCGGGGAAAGTGGCCCTGTGCGCTCGTTGGCTCAGGTTTTATCCGAGCTCTTGGAGCCTTTGGCAACTTTGTTCACTGCAAAAGTAACCCCGGCGACTCGGGCACAACATAAAGGTGGAAGTTGCTAAATTGCAGGATGAGATAGCTCAAGATAAGGAGGAGCTTAATGCTGAGAATGCTAGAATGGCAACAGAGCAGACTGCTTTGGAGGCCGAGTCACAGTGTGTGTGCGTGCCGAGCCTTTTTATCTAAGTCTGGACCAGAACGCATCAAACACCGTCTTACGTAGGAGGCACCAGAGGTATTTTCCTCCGCAATTTAAAGGGAGGAACATCTTCATTAC
This sequence comes from Triticum aestivum, assembly GCF_018294505.1. NCBI lineage: Eukaryota > Viridiplantae > Streptophyta > Magnoliopsida > Poales > Poaceae > Triticum > Triticum aestivum. Next base: position 52,336,454 of record NC_057813.1, read on the forward strand.
GCCTGGCGCAGGACCAAGTAACCCACCCGGCATGACCCGGGCCCCTTAGATGCCAATGACTGCAGTGGCAGCTCAGCCCCGTGTAGCTGACCCGCCCCGTGTAGATTTAATCCCGCCTCAGCGAGTGTCAACACCTCTGGGTCATTTCTCTAACACGTTGGACAACATGATTGTTGTGGCCTCATGGCTGGTGGCTCTTCCAGTAGAAGGCGAGTCTCCTATGGCGGTCGAGGCTTGGAAGGCAGTGGAGCTTCTTCAAACAGCAATGGCCTAGCAGGCGACTTACTCATATAGGTGTGATCGCATTCACTCAACTCCACGCAATAACCAAAGCTATAACCGGCGTATAAGTCTCTGGCGGCTTCTAGCAGTGAAACACGTCGTAACCCACCGCCTGGTGATAACAATGTTCAGGTCCAAACAGGTTAGGCAAGGGCACACCAAGAGCCAAAACTGGCAGCTCAATTAGCGGCTCTTCGACAACGCAGTTAAACCCATTCGTGTCTATGGAAGCGGGGATGACCTCTCGGTTAGTTCACTATCAAAAAAATACACTTTCGTGATGATACGTGTTTGTCACAGTAGGTCACGCTTTTTTTCATGCATGTACATCCATGAAGATTTTATGACAGAATCAAGATAGTCATACATGTGTTGTCTTAGAAGTGTTCCATGACATCTAACATTCTTAAGAAGTTGCTCCTCACTTCTACCTATTCTCTCATCATGCACACTGTCCACATCAGCTTTGTGCCACATCATCATTCAGTTTGCAAAAATAGCCAATCAGCAAAGTGCTACACATCATCAATTATTTCCATATTTAACTAATTTTTATTGGCATATGATGTGCATGTCGTTGCTCAGCATGCAGACTTGAAATACTACCCAAGCCCAATGGTCTCTATACGTAATTAACAGAAAAAAGCCCAACTGGCTCATTCTAAGGAGAATAATCAATTATTTCGGCTCTTTCTTCTCGGCCTCTCCGTCAGTTTCCACAACTTTCATCCCCTCCTGTGAGCCCCTTCAATGGCCAATCCACTCCTAGGTTCCTGGCCAAATCCAGGAAGGAGAAGATGGATGTCATGTGCAGTTTTTCATCCCCACCACCCACCTGCACTCCGCCAAGAACAAAAGGAAGAAATTACAAAACATGGAAGTTGATGAATCTCACGTCCTTGGCTGGGTAGTACTCACAGAGGACGGCCGCAACAATTGCCTCCCGTACGGTGCCGTCATGGTGCAGGACCGAGGAGGGACCGCAGCAGAGGGGCCTTCTTCCTCCTCCTCTCGCCCCTCTCCTCTTCTTGCACCAAATCGAAGACTTGCTGTTGTTTCGAGCCAGCATGTTTGGGTCTCGCCTGCTCGCGGGTAAGTGTCGTTCCACTTCCTTGCATCTTACCAGGTCGTTCCCCATGTGCGTGGTGAACAAGTCATCCCCCGTTTGTACTTTTGTTCATCCGGCCGGCCTTTGCTTACTTCTCCAACAAAACAAAGGTTTTCCATTAGCATGCCATCAATCGTTGCCTCGCAGGTGAGGCCTCCCTTCTCTATGGGGTTGTGGTGGGCGGGAATACAAGTATGATGGGCGTCTGAAGCACGGATCTATGGAGTGATGGTGAAGCAGGTCGATGTGCTAGATACACTCTGGCCATCTCACTGGTGGAAAAAGGGCCTTTGGTCGCGGTTCGCAACTGCCATTAGTCGCGGTTGCGCAACCGCGATCGAACGGGCGCGACTAAAGGCCCCCCCCCTTTAGTCGCGGTTGCTTAAGAACCGCGACTAAAGGCCCGTCCACGTGGGCGCCAGGTGGCCGTCGGGGCGGAGGACCTTTAGTCGCGGTTCTTCTGGCCAACCGCGACTAAAGGCCGCCGCAGGTTTAGGGTTTTACGCCCCCCCCCCTTAAACCTGTTTTCTGTTTAATTTGTATTGTTTTATTTCTTTTGTGCTTTATTTTAATTTTGAAGGAGTTTCATATATTCTACGGTACTACATACATGCATATGAATGTACAATTTCAAATAAATTTGAAATTAGAACCAAAAAGAATTCAAGAGGAATATACAATATATATTCAATATCATCGGATGACCATATACAATTTTGAACAAGTTTCCATACATGATTTAATGCATATAAAGTTCTACGTCCTCGTAATAGTGTTCTCCTTTAGGATGGAGGACTTCCCTGCTGAACCATCCAGCTAGTTCCTCTTGAAGTGGTCGGAAGCGAGCTTCTGGACTAAGCGCGGCTCCTCTTGAAGTCCAACCGGGACTAAAGGTCTGTGCTAGAACTGGCGCGGTGCGGTGGGATGTTTAGTCCCACCTCGCTAGCCGAGAGGCTTCGACAGTGGTTTATAAGCGCGGCTGCGCTCACCACTTCGAGCCCCTCTCAAATGCAGGCTTACGGGCCTATTCTGTCACTATGTGCCTGTGGGCCTACTCGGCCTTCTGCGGGCCTGAATCCTGGCCCTTTAATGGGTTTCTAGTCGTATTCAGGCCGTGGTGGCCCAGTAGGTGGCATATTTTCTTTTTTTCTTCCTTTTTTCCTTTTTCCTTTTTTCTTCTGTTTTTTTCTTCTGTTTTTTTCTTATGTTTTTCTTCTGTTTGTTTTTTTCTTCTGTTTTTCCTTTTTTCTTCTGTTTTTTTCTTCTGTTTTTTTCTTCCTTTTTCCTTCTTTCTTCTTCTTCCTTTTTCCTTTTAAAATCAGAAAAATAAAACTAATTCATTTAAATTCAGTGCATACCCGGCATTCATTCAAATTCAAATTCAAATTCATTCAAATTCTCGTATTCACCGCGGTAGAGGATGCAGTCGTTGATGCATGCATGTATCTTCAGAACCTCTAAACCTAGAGGGCAGACAACCTTCTTTGCTTCATACGTACTGGCGGGCAACTCGTTATCCTTTGGAAACATATTCTTCAGCATTTTCAGCAAGTTTTCAAATGCCGAGTCAGCTACACCTGCCTCTACCTTCCATTTCAGCAAATCCAGTGTGCAGCCCAGCTTTTTCAGACCATCATCGCATCCGGGGTACAGCGCCTTTCTGTGATCCTCTAACATGCGATCCAAATTCTCCCTCTCCTTTTCAGTTTCGCAGCGTCTCCGTGCATCAGCAATGGTCCGACCAAGATCATCAACGGGATCATCACGTGCCTCTTCTTCACCTTCCCCTTCACCTTCAGCATCCTCCATGAAAGTATCACCGAAATGAGCAAGATAGCTTTCATCGATGAAATCATCCCCTTCTTCATCTTCTTCCATTATAACCCCTCTTTCTCCATGCTTGGTCCAACAATTATAGCTTGGCATGAAACCGTGCCGAAGCAGATGCATGTGAACATCTCTTGAGGAAGAGTAACCCTTCTGATTCTTACAGATAACACATGGACAGATAACAAAACCCCCCTGCTTGTTCGCATTAGCCACTACGAGGAAATCTTTCAAACCCGTAGTGAACTCGTCGGAGAGTCGGTTACCGTACATCCATTGCCGATTCATCTGCATTATTATAATATAAAATATATAATTAACCATCATGCATTTGTTAAACTAACTAGCTACAAACAATATAAATTAAACAATGAACTGCACACATGCATATTTTATCAATGACACACATGCATGAAAGGTTCAAGTTGCTAACCGCGATCGAGGAGGAAAAAATAAATGAGGAACCTCAAGTGTGGCTCCAACACTTCATATCATGTTTGTTTCACCCTCTTAGGGCATTTCATCAAACACCTTGTGTGCATAAGAGGAACCAAAAGCAAACCTACACCCCCTTGTGAAGCTTGTGAAGAGAAGTGGCACCAAATGGCTAAGTGAGCGTGCTGAACTGGTATATATAGGGGAGGAGCTTTAGTCGCGGTTGGCCTGGCCAACCGCGACTAAAGGCCTTTGCGCACCTTTAGTCGCGGTTGGCCTGGCCAACCGCGACTAAAGCCCCTCACGTGCACCAGCTGGCCACCGAGCGCCCTGGGCCCAGGCCTTTGGTCGCGGTTCATCTGCCGAACCGCGAATAAAGACTTCATTAGTCGCGGTTCCTACAGTTTCGCGACTAATGGGGCTGGACGGAAGCCTCTTTTTCTACCAGTGTTTTCACCGGCTGTAGCACTCCTCCTGCCATGTTTGTCGGGTGATCTGTCCACAAATGATGAATTGTCTCCAACAGTATGATCCCCGTATGTACTTGCGGTGATTTGTTCACAAATGTTGATTTGTCTCCAACAGTCAGTTCCCCCCAGATGTAACGCCCGTCAAGTGATCTGTCCACAAACAATGATTCCTCGCCAACATACTGTAATTTTTGTTTTAAATCTCCCATGTTTTCTTAGATCTATTCCTTTCTTTCATTACAGGAAGCGGTCAGCGTTTTCTCATCCACTGTTATCATCTTGGAATATCGATCGAAGAATACTTGATTTTCCTTTTGCAACAAACTACAAGTTGCAGGATGTACTACTGTTTTCTCCTTGAAACTGAACGATAAAATGATGCTTGAGCCAATCCTCTAGCCCATGTTGATCTGCCATCTCAATTTTGTTTCCAGGATCGGAAGGCAATCACTACAGATGCAGACGAGTTAAATTGCCATGTATGTTCTCGTACATCTTCGTCTAATGGTCTGATGCCATATGGTTCCGGAGCATACAATTTATTTTCATCTGTTCGATCATATATATGCTTACAATGAGATTGGGTTATTTGCAGACAGGCATCTTTTTCTCTCTCTCGCAAATAGTTTGTACACATGCTTCACTTGCAGATATAAATTGTACAAACGTACTTATGTGCTACTGTTTTTGTGGAAAAAATAGGGATATACTACTCAGCCATCAAAGAATTAATTACGACTAATGTTTACATTACGAGTTTCCCTTTCTTGCAGATTTGTCAACTTCAACTGTCGAATGAGATGCATATGCCTAAACCTATCCTCAAAGTTGGCCTCAAGCAGTTTGCCTCAACACAATCCACTTCTAGGAAGATGGGGATGGTATTTCTTTCATGGATTATGTCTTATGGGCTAGCTGGAGCTAGCTGATACTGGGTTTTCCCAAATTAATATCATGGTGCAGGATGTGTTGTACAAGTCGTGCAACCCAATTGAAGAAATAGATAATAACTATATTTGATTGTCCGGTAAGAGTTTCTTCCTTATTTTTGCAAAGATGTAAAATATTTAATTGTTGGTCTTAGTTCTGTTCTGAACCAATGCAACATTTTACTTTCCTCATTCAGAGAATTGTTCTGTTTTACCCTAAAAAGTGACCATTGTGTTTGATGGACAAAACATGGATGCAGTCTGACATCTAGTAGGTGTGACACCATTTTTTAGTTTTTTTTCAAATGTCTTTAGAATTTTAGTGACTCGCTTTATTAACACTTTTTAATCTCCATATAGGTCTGTGTCAGCTAGGATTATTAAATTTGAAACTGCTATGTGACTGACCTTAATTAACCACCACCAGTAGAAAAAGGGTCAAATGTGAAGCACATTAGTGCCGGTTTGTAAAAAAACCGGCACTAATGTGATCAATAGTGCTGGTTCGTGGCTGCGATCTATAGTACCGGTTCGTGTTGGGCCTTTAGTACCGGTTCGTGCCACGAACCGGTACTAAAGGGGTAGTGGCAGGCTGGCGTCAGGCCGGGTCCCCACGAGCCCCTTTAGTACCCGTTTGTGTTACCAACCGGTACTAAAGGTCTAACCTATAGTACCGGTTCGTGCCACGAACCGGTACTAAAGGGGACAAGCCTTTAGTACCGGTTCGTGCCACGAACCGGTACTAAAGGGGCCAATTTTCAAACTCTACCCCCACCCCCAGTGTATCGCCATTTCAGTTTTGAAAAAATCAAAAGAAAATGATAAAAACTTCAAAAAATAAAATCCTTCGAGATGTAGTTATATTACTATATCTACTAGTTAGGAAAATTTGAAAACTTAAATTTGGACATGTTTTGCAAAAAGTGTAGGGAAAATGTAAAACGGCTATAACTTGTGCATACGATGTCGGAAAAAAACGTATAATATATCAAAAAATTCAGCACGAAAATCCGCATCCGATGGAGACAACCTACGACCTGTTTGGAATTTTTTAGAATCCTCAAATTCGAAAAGGAAAAAAAGATATGGTCAAATTTCAGTTTTTAAAAAAAAAATGGTTAAATTTGGTCAAACTACTTATTCAAGAAGTATTAATGTTACTACATAATTATTCAAGAATATTAGTGTTACTAAATAATTATTTCAATTTTTTGAATTTTGGTCAAACTATGGTCAAACTATGGTCAAACTATGGTCAAACTATGGTCAAACTTATTCAAGAAATATTAGCGTTACTAAATAATTGCTGTTTTTTTAGAATAATAGTTTCAAACTCAAACGGTGAAATGTGTGTCTTCATGCTCAAGCTAAACTCCTGAGGGTTAATAGGATTGACATATTACTATTGTCAGGAAAACAATAAGTGCATACTCGAAAACGAAGGAGAATAGTACCCGAAAGTTAAGCGTGCTCGGGCTGGAGTAGTGAGAGGGATGGGTGACCGGTCGGGAAGTTAGATGATTTGAAATGAGTGATCCACCCTTGAGCAGTTAAGAGAGGTGATTAGAGACTAAATCATCAAATAATTCAGAAAAAATTAAAAATGGAAAAAAAATAAAAAAAACCCTTTAGTACCGGTTGGTAACACCAACCGGTACTAAAGGTCCCCAATACTAGGGCGCGAGCTCACGCCACGTGGTGGCACTTTAGCGCCGGTTCGTGCCGAACCGGTACTAGGGGGGGGGGTCTTTAGTGCCCACACTTTAGTGCCGGTTCCATAACCGGCACTAAAGTCCCTTACAAACCGGTTTTAAAGCTCCGTTTTCTACTAGTGCACTTTTTATCTGAATATATTTCTAAGTGTGCAAACATAATAAACGAAAAATTGCTATATATTTTCATCGTTATTCCTTGGTTCAATGTTTTGTGGATGAATTTAGAGAAAAAGTTAAACTGCTTTTCTTGAATTGGTACTATGAAAATGTATGATATTAACAAGCTAACCTTTTTTCTTTTATCAATGAAAATAGCAAGCCTGGCTCTCATAGCCTTTTGAATGGAAATATGGTAGAGTACATCTTTCTTAGTTTATGCCTTATAAATGCAAAAATATAAAGGTGAAAATGGGTGTGCGCGCACCCATGTGAATAGTAAATTCATAAAAAAATAATATAAAAATTTAAAATTTTCTGAAATTTCGCAGTATGAATATTACTCGATCATTCTACTCACGTATGAAGTTTCATGATGTATTAACACCCATGGTATTCTTAGTGATGAAAATACAAATGCGATCATACTATTCATTAAACAATGTTTTTAATATAGCCTTGATTTTGTAAATTTTGCCCAGGTTACCATGGATGTGATTTCTTGAAACTTCATATGCGAGTATACGGGTCGACTATGTATATTTAAAAAATAAATTCAGATTTTTTTTATTTTTTCTAGCATTTTTTTGAATTTACTATTCATAAAGGGTGTGTGCACACCGATGTTCATCAAATCCGTGCCTTTATAAATGGCACTATCTCTCCCCCTTTTTACCCTCTAACATAAATCTACACAGTGCACCGTCAGGAAATAAAATTCTACTCTTAGATAATCAAGCTAACCTGGGTAGTCAACCATTGGTAGTACAATAGGATTGAACATTAACAATATACAAAACCTACTGTACAACCAGTGGGTTAAATACTCTCTATTATCAATTGTTGTTCTTAGAATTGTCCGTGCTAATTTAGCACTCTATTCTTGTCACATCCCTAGCTTCTGGTGCTGTCTAGTGTTTGCATTTTGTTGCATCATGTTTAAATTTTATTTAAGTTGAATTGGCGATGACAGAACCCCCAGCACCCCCCTCCTTAGCAACTAGGGTTTACTAAAATCTTTTTCAATGAACCCAAAATGCCCTTCATAAATGTTCATCATTTTGTTTTGGTCCAGAACCTCTGCCAAAAATGGTGCACATTTTCTAGGTCACTCTGGATTTTTGAATTAATCAATTAAGTATTTGCATTTGGGCATTTAATTCCTATAAATATTTTAATTGCCCAAACAATATTGATAATGGTTGAGGGCTGTTAGAAATAAATTCATAAGTGCCCACAATTATTTTCAGCATTTATTCAAATGGTTTAGTATTTTTACTAAATCAAAACAAAACAGAAAAAATAGAAAACTGAAACAAGAAAAGAGAGAGAGAGAGGAAGCCCACCTGGGCCACTTACCTGGCCCAGCTCCTCCAGCAGCCCAGCCCACCTCCTCCTCCCTGTCGCCTTCCTCCTCGTGCCAGTAGGCAGAGGAGGGACACGGCGCACGCGCCCGAGCTCGCCACGCCACCAGGCTGCCTGCCTGCATCGCCTGGCCACCGCGATGCCGCGCGTCATCTCCTCGGCGCCGCCCCGACCCCCTGGACCCCCTCGCTCTCTCCCCCAAACACTCTCCCCTCCTCTGTTCTTTCCGCCACCGAACGCGTCCGTCGCCGATGACGAGCATCGCCGTGGCCACAGCCACTGCCTCGCCTCGTCGTTGCGCCCAGAGGCTCCGCCTCGACCCCCTCTTCCTCTCCACCAACCCATGCCCCGCCAGATGCCCTGCATCGCCGCCCACGCCATCTTCCCCATCTCTGGCCGCCCGAGATCGCCGGTGCCTGCTCGCCACCTCCGAAGCCTCCCCGAGCCCACCGAGCTCTACTCCCGACCCCTTGTGAGCTCCTACGCCTTTCCCCTCTCTCCCCGCAGTCTAACTTGCCCCCTAGCACTAGCGCCAGCGCGGCCGAGAGCTTCTCGCCGCCGGCCATGGCGTGGCCGTGGCCACAGCCACCGCAGAGCCCACCGTCATGCTCACCGCAACCTCAGGAGCCCGCAGCACCCACCAGTTCCTCCCGTAGTGCACCATAGCGTCGAATCGGTCGGCGCCCGTACTCCGGCCGCCGCGGAAGCGGACACCGCCGTTGATTTAGGTCATCCCCGGCGACCCCTCTAGCACCAGCCGACGCGGACGAGGCCCAGGGTCCCAACGGTGCCATCCGCGCCCCGAGCCGTGGCCCGTGCTGCGTTTCCGGACCGCGCCGCCCTCTTGGGCCTCGCCGGCGTCATGTCGCCGGTGGGGTTGACCCATTTGACCATGTGGGCCCCGCCCCTGGTCAAACCTAGATTAGGAGTTAATCTAATATTAATTTATTTAGTTAAGCTAATTACACTAACATGCGGGGCCCACTGTCAGGTTTGACTGGACAGTGGCCTGTTGACCTGCTGACGTCACACTGACGTCAGGCTGACGCAATAATGAATTACTGGAATTATTAATAATTCAGGAAATTCCAGAAAATAGCAAAAACTTCTAAAATTCATATAAAATCAACCGTAGCTCAGAATGAAATAAATTATATATAAAAAATTATCAGAAAAATTCAAGGAATCCATCTGTACCATTTTCATGCATGTTTGAACAATGTTTGTCCTCTGTTTGGACAAAACAAATAAAGGGCATTTAAATAATCATATATGGAGTTGGAATTTGAATCGTGTATTCAAACCAACTTCATTTAAATCATAGCTAGGTGCATTAGCCCAAAACACATTCATATTGCCATGTCATAGCATGCATCATACTGTGCATTGCATTGATCGTGTTTCTTCTGTGTTTGCCGGTGTTGTTCCCCCTCGGTAGACGTTGTACCTATGATGTGATCGTTGACACTGATGAAGACTGAATGTTATCTTCAGAAGTGCCAGGCAAGCAAAACCCCCTTGTTCATTCCGATACAATCCTACTCTCTCGCTCCTGCTCTCTTTTATTGCATTAGGACAACAATGATTCAACTGTTACTTGCTGCGGTAGCTGAACCCCTTTATCCTCTTCATGACCTGTCATTGCCACAGTAAATAGATGAAACCCACTAGCATGAGTAGGAGTTGTTTGAGCCCTGTTGTGCCTACTCGTTCATGTTTGTTTGTCATGCCTGCTATTGCTTAGAGTTGAGTCAGGTCTGATTCATCGGGAATGAATCAGAGGTGTGTGAACATGTCCTACTATGTGTGAGCTAAGTGTGTGAATATGATTTGGTAAAGGTAGCAGTGAGAGGCCACGTAGGAGTACATGGTGGGTTGTCTCATTGCAGCCGTCCTCAGGAACTGAGTTCTGTGTTTGTGATCCATGATTCAGCTACTACCACGCATTGGGCCCGAAACCAATGGACCCTCTCGGCTTCTTATTCACCCTAGTCCTCTGTCCAGGAGTTGCAAGTAGTTTCTGATGTTTGTAGCCTACTGGAGGCCATGGACAGCGCTGACCGTAGGGGTGGGCTGTGACGCGGTAGGTACGTGGCACGGTGTACCGAATGCCCGTTAGGCATCTCGGGAACCCTGTTCACATCGTTTGGGGCTGTGAGCGAAACCCCGGCCGGATCTCCTCACGGATGGAACCCGAATAGGCGATAAACCTGGACTAGAGACTTGAGTGTTTAGGTAGGCCGTGGCCGACACCCACGTTGGGCTTCCGCTTGAAGGTTGCCGAGTACATGTCGTGTAAACGGCGGTAAGTGGTGAGAGCGTGTGTGAAGAAGTACACCCCTGCAGGGTTAACATCATCTATTCGAATAGCCGTGTCCGCGGAAAAGGACTTCTGGGTTGCCTGTACAGTTCATAGACAAGTGAAAGTGGATACTCTAAAATACACAAGATAAGCGTGAGTGCTATGGATGGCGTTCTCGTAGGGAGACGGGAGTGGATCCATAGTGGTGTATTGATATGGTGAATATGTGGACTCATGTGCGCCACCTCAAAAGAGTTGCTTGCAGTCGTAGTTTAGGATAGCCACCGAGTCAAAGCTGGCTTGCTGCAGTTAAACCCCACCATCCCCTTTGTTGATAATGATGCACATGTAGTTAGTTATGATGTAAGTCTTGCTGGGTACATTTGTACTCACGTTTGCCTATTTTATGTTTTTGCAAAGAGACTTCGGTCTCACTAGTAGTTCCGCATGGACTTCAACGTTTAGCTTGTTACCTCAGCTACGATCTTGTGCCTTCGGCAGGATCTGGTAGATAGTCAGGCTTCTCAGCCTTTTTCATTTATAGATGTCTGTACTCAGACATGTTAGCTTCCGCTTGTGCTTTGACTTGTTTGCTCTGAATGTTGGGTCATGAGACCCATGATTGTAATATCTCGCTCCTCGGAGCCTATTGAATAAAATGCTTGAGTTGTAGAGTCATGTTGTGATGCCATGTTGTATTTGCACATATCGAGCATATTGTGTGTATGTTATTGAAATGCTTGGTATGTGTGGGATCTGACTATCTAGTTGTTTATCCTTAGTAGCCTCTCTTACCGGGAAATGTCTCCTAGTGTTTCCACTGAGCCTTGGTAGCTTGCTACTGCTCTGGAACACTTAGGCTGGCCGGCATGTTTCCTTCTTCGTTCCTGTGTCTGTCCCCTCGGGGAAATGTCACGCGATGAATTCCGGAGTCCTGCTAGCCCAGTGCTACAGCCTGGATTCACTCGCTGATGACCGACACGTTCGTTGTTGGGTCATGTATGTCTGTCCCTGTAAGTTAGTGCCACTTTGGGTTCACGACTAGCCATGTCAGCCCGGGTTCTTTGTCATATGGATGCTAGCGGCACTATCATATACGTGAGCCAAAAGGCGCAAACGGTCCCGGGCAAACATAAGGTGGCACCCGTGGGAATACCGTGCGTGAGGCTGCAAAGTGATATGATGTGTTACATGCTAGACCGGTGTGGCATTGAGTCGGGGTACTGACAGCGTTGGTATCAGAGCTTGCCTGCCTATAGGATTACCAAGCCAAACTGGTCAAAGTCGAGTCTAGAAATGCTTTAGTTATGTAAGGGAATTGATTGTGGGATGGAACGTAAGGCTCTTTTTACTCCTTATACCTCATGGCCTTCTGATCTGAGTCATCTTATCTTTCCTACGGGGTTAAGAAACTAGGCTTTCTCTTCTTTCTATCAGGATCACGTGTTACTAATCCGTAGACTTATAGAATTGTTGGACTTAAGCCTCTGTTCAGTTTCTACTACTCCCGTACGTTAACTGTTGATCTCAAAACCTTGATATTGTGCTTCCAAGTGGTTATGCCACCATTTTTGTGAATGTCTCAAATCTTTTCTGAGCATTTACAGCCGTTATGCCGTCCGAGTCATCCCAGGTTTCTAAATAGTCTGATCCATTTGCAAATCCTTTCTTTCCGTTCCTGATGTCCTTTATGGTCAGAATAAGCACACTAACCGGTGCGTTGAGGTAATTTATTGCCTCGACATATATGTTGGAATTGTTATTATGACCATAGGTGTCCTAGGAGATCATCTAGTAATCTAGCCATGATTTGCGTCCCACTGTGATGCTTCTGGCCTTTATTCTCGAAAGCATCCCGTGATGCTACTTAGTAGTAGGTATTCTATTCCTGGGTTCTTGAACCCGAGATTCACTCTACTTACTTCATGTTGATAGTGTTTGCTAGTTCCTTTAGGATATTAGTAACTTTGCGATAGTCCTCGAGGTCCGTGGTATTTTCCTTCTTCCAAATACTATGAACCACTTATGGCAGTAGTTTGTTGGATCAATAGATCACAATTAGAGTACTCTTGAGGAGTTCTCCATTCATAAATCGTGACTCTGCCAGTCCTACCTCTCTGCATGGCTTATCCGGAAGAAACATGTTGAACTTGGTTCGACATACTAATCTATGCATACATAACTCAGAAAATTATATGTTCTTTGAGTTGTCCCTCTTAGTTGTATTCTGACCCCTGTCTATCATTTGATAGTCAAGAGTATGCGTGCATTCGTTCATCGATACCTATTACTCTTGTGGTCCGTCAAGCCATTCTATTCCGGAATGACTAGGAGAAACAAACTCCAGTACCTCATCCATATCTAGGATTGGGTCAAAACAATTGTACTCCGCGGATCAAAATGCCAATCCAGCTTTTGCTCTGTTCTACCTTGGAGTATTACCATCTTTTATATCGGGACTATTGTAGGAATTGCACACCATCCTATGAACTCTTGGTACAGTGATACTTCTTGCCATCATTGTTCATTCCTCGGTTCCTGTGTTATTGTAACCGGAATGCCGACAAGTGAATCGTGGTGTGTGAAATCAATACTGCTAGCAACTCCGTTTCTTGGTAGTTAAATGGACAATAACCTCATTCTTAACGTGTTGGTTCTTGAATCATCATTCTAAGATTGATCGTGCTACCTTGTCCATCTTCCTGGTGCACATTTCGATTGATGAGTTAGGATTTTGTCAAGTCCACGCTCATTTGATCATATCGTCTTGCCCTGAAAAGCAAGATTGTTCTCGATCTTAGTAACATATCGGTGGTTCGTGATTTTCCGAATATCTTCTCGAAAGTATCACCACGTTGTCACCTGACCGCTATGTTGAGTTCGTGACCAAGTTGGTTTTCTTATAAATCACTCCTTCTCCAAGAATCTGTGTTGGATATTCCTGAGCTAGTTGGTTGAGCTAGACAACAACTTGGAGAGTTGGGAGATAAAAGCTTGTCTGACTTAGTTCATGTTAAGGGATATCTTCTTGTGTGTGTGTGTGTTGAAGAAGGATGATATCTTCATCGACTGACCCTCGTGATCAGTTAATGGACCTATCATCTTGTCCAACCTTTGATTTGGGTGTGGGCTATCCTCAAATCAAATCAGAAACCAACGATGTTCGTAATGTTGTCTTACTCGTGGTTGATCCCTCGAGCATACACCATTCCATCTTTTGGTCTGACCAATACTATCACCTTGTTCACATAATGGCGGAATTCCAGTGATATGGAAATTCTGATGAGTTGTTGTTGAGCCCATCAGCAACATTTTATCTCCTCCATAATTCATGATGAACATCAGGCTAGTGTTGGAAACTTGTGTAAGCATTATCTTCGTGTTCCGCTCATGAAGCATATGTTCGGATGTAAGAAGTGACTTCCTCCAGTTCATGTGCATTTGATGCAAGTTGCCGCCGTGGATTCGAGAAAGTCAATGTTGTTTCCTTTGGAATCATCCCAAATCAGTCATGCATACGTGCGAAGTATTCTGTGGTTCGGAGACTTGCAACCTCCATTCTATATGTGTCCCTAGCACACCAAGCCACTGATTGATTTGTTCAAGGTTAATATGTTCTAAGTGCTAGTCCCAAAGGTACCAGACGGATTTGTACAAAACTTCGATATCCTCGCAGATGGTTCCCCCTCCTGAACTCGGTAGTGTTTTATTATAAGACTACTTTGTGGTCATGCTTGTCTGGGACAACGTGTTCACATGTTTGTAGCAGAACCAGCTCATGTTTTGGAGCTTACTATTGTAGTTCATTCCCCGAGAATCTCGCAAGGTCATCTCGTCGATTTGTGTTGCAAACTTTCGTTTTTCTTCCTAGACTCGATGAGTCTGGAATATCCTGACACCAACCAGATCTGAATCTCAGGCAGATATGATGGTTTGGAACATTTCCCAAGAACTATAATATCGGTCCCTCGGAAACCGGTAAAGTGGATGTCGTGGCCAACACACCCAGCCGGAAGACCTGTTATTATAATATCCTGATTGAGGAAGTTGGCCACCTCCCCATAAGGATTTCGTAGGATCTACTCCCTAGTTGTTCCTTATGATTTTTGTGTTCGCGAAGTCCGACCTTTACTTGATGTCCTAGATATCAACCCAGTTTGATAAATGGGTTGCGCTAGCACATTAAGGAGAGCATTAGAAGCGGAGTGCTAAATGTCTCTCGGTCGATCATCCAGATTTTATTTCCTTGGCCCCGCCAAGGGTGAAATCTGAGAAAGTGTTATCTTCCTTTGCATCTGCATCATCCATCATCATTCATCATGGTAGCAAGTTGTGTTGCCAGGATCCTTGACACGGATATTGGTAAAATCTTGATGATTATGGAAATGCCCAAGTTCTTGAGAGCACGCGCAAGTGCTAGGTTTGATCATCGGCACTAATTGGGATTGCTCTTAGTTTCCTCGGCAATGCTATGACCTTTCAAACAGTGAATTCACTCTCTATTGTTGGGTTCTTCCCCAGTTACCAGAATCATTCCCAGCATTTGCATTTTGTTCCCAGCTTGCACCGCCAATGTGCCATTCTACCATGGGTCTCTTCCATTTCCGGTGGTAAGCAAATTCATCCATTACGTTGTCTTCAACAAGGTAATCCACATCGTCCAAGTCCGAGTATGCCATTCTACCGACCCCCTCCAAACGATCGCTCGAGAATTGCCTTAGGCTGGTTTAAAGAGTTTCAATGATCTCTGAATCAAAGGTAATTCTTTTTGCCACTTAAGGGGATATATCTACGAGTCACCATCCCTAAGGTGCCTCGTTGTGGTATCATGGCAACTCAACTCCTCACTACGTTGACAATCGTTTACCACCTTTTTAAGTGTGGAATTGTAGTCTACCTGGTAAACCTCCGTCATTTGTTCCACTCCTTTCCGCTAGAGGTGTGCTTTGTCTCTCAGCTCAAGAGATGTTGCTATGTCTCATTCCGTGAGTTAATCCTGAGTTGTTCGACCTTCGAGAAGAACGATTCCTTTGGGGTCTTTCCTTCCTCTCGTTGTCATGATAGTTGGAGTTCTCAGAGCAAGACTTCGAGACAATGATGGTGATCAAATCAACACTCTTATGGAGTGCACCCTGGATCGTGAAGATTATGTTAGTTGGCATTTTCCCTTCGTCTTACCCTACGCTTGAATCTCGGGTCGAGATTCTTGTTTAGTGGGGGTGAGTTGTCACATCCCTAGCTTCTGGAGTTGTCTAGTGTTTGCATTTTGTTGCATCATGTTTAAATTTTATTTAAGTTGAATTGGGGATGACAGAACCCCCAGCACCCCCCTCCTTAGCAACTAGGGTTTACTAAAATCTTTTTCAATGAACCCAAAATGCCCTTCATAAATGTTCATCATTTTTGTTTTGGTCCAGAACCTCTGCCAAAAATGGTGCACATTTTCTAGGTCACTCTGGATTTTTCAATTAATCCATTAAGTATTTGCATTTGGGCATTTAATTCCTATAAATATTTTAATTGCCCAAACAATATTGATAATGGTTGAGGGCTGTTAGAAATAATTTCATAAGTGCCCACAATTATTTTCAGCATTTATTCAAATGGTTTAGTATTTTTACTAAATCAAAACAAAACAGAAAAAAATAGAAAACTGAAACAAGAAAAGAGAGAGAGAGAGAGGAAGCCCACCTGGGCCACTTACCTGGCCTAGCTCCTCCAGCAGCCCAGCCAACCTCCTCCTCCCTGTCGCCTTCCTCCTTGTGCCAGTAGCCAGAGGAGGGACACGGCGCATGCGCCCGAGCTTGCCACACCACCAGGCTGCATGCCTACGTCGCCTGGCCACCGCGACGCCGCGCGTCATCTCCTCGGCGCCACCCCGACCCCCTGGACCCCATCGCTCTCTCCCCCAAACGCTCTCCCTCCTCTGTTCTTTCCGCCACCGAACGCGTCCGTCGCCGCCGACGAGCGTCGCCGTGGCCACAGCCACTGCCTCGCCTCGTCGTTGCGCCCAGAGGCTCCGCCTCGACCCCCTCTTCCTCTCCACCAACCCATGCCCCGCCGGATGCCCTGCATCGCCGCCCACGCCATCCTCCCCATCTCCGGCCGCCCGAGATCGCCGGTGCCCGCTCGCCACCTCCGAAGCCTCCCCGAACCCACCGAGCTCTACTCCCGACCCCTTGTGAGCTCCTACGCCTTTCCCCTCTCTCCCCGTAGTCTAACTTGCCCTCTAGGACTAGCGCCACCGCGGCCGAGAGCTTCTCGCCGCCGGCCATGGCGTGGTCGTGGCCACAGCCACCGCAGCTAGTTCCCGAGCCCACCGTCGTGCTCACCGCAACCTCAGGAGCCCGCAGCACCCACCAGTTCCTCCCGTAGTGCACCATAGCGTCGAATCGGTCGGCGCCCGAACTCCGGCCGCCGCGGAAGCGGACACCGCCGTCGATTTAGGTCGTCTCCAGCGACCCCTCTAGCACCAGCCGACGCGGACGAGGCCCAGGGTCCCAACGGTGCCATCCGCGCCCCGAACCGTGGCCCGTGCTGCGTTTCCGGACCGCGCAGCCGTCTCGGGCCTCGCCGGCGTCATGTCGCCGGTGGGGTTGACCCATTTGACCATGTGGGCCCCGCCCCTGGTCAAACCTAGATTAGGAGTTAATCTAATATTAATTTATTTAGTTAAGCTAGTTACACTGACATGCGGGACCCACTGTCAGGTTTGACTGGACAGTGACCGGTTGACCTGCTGACGTCACACTAACGTCAGGCTGACGCAATAATGAATTACTGGAATTATTAATAATTCAGGAAATTCCAGAAAATAGCAAAAACATCTAAAATTCATATAAAATCAACCGTAGCTCAGAATGAAATAAATTATATATAAAAAATTATCAAAAAAATTCAAGGAATCCATCTGTACCATTTTCATGCATGTTTGAACAATGTTTGTCCTCTGTTTGGACAAAACAAATAAAGGGCATTTAAATAATCATATATGGAGTTGGAATTTGAATCGTGTATTCAAACCAACTTCATTTAAATCATAGCTAGGTGCATTAGCCCAAAACACATTCATATTGCCATGTCATAGCATGCATCATACTATGCGTTGCATTGATCGTGTTTCTTCTGTGTTTGCTGGTGTTGTTCCCCCTCGGTAGACGCTGTACCTATGATGTGATCGTTGACACTGATGAAGACTGAATGTTATCTTCAGAAGTGACAGGCAAGCAAAACCCCCTTGTTCATTCCGATACAATCCTACTCTCTTGCTCCTGCTCTCTTTTATTGCATTAGGACAACAATGATTCAACTGTTACTTGCTGCGGTAGCTGAACCCCTTTATCCTCTGCATGACCTGTCATTGCCACAGTAAATAGATGAAACCCACTAGCATGAGTAGGAGTTGTTTGAGCCCTGTTGTGCCTACTCATTCATGTTTGTTTGTCATGCCTGCTATTGCTTAGAGTTGAGTCAGGCCTAATTCATCGGGAATGAATCAGAGGTGTGTGAACATGTCCTACTGTGTGTGAGCTAAGTGTGTGAATATGATTTGGTAAAGGTAGCGGTGAGAGGCCATGTAGGAGTACATGGTGGGTTGTCTCATTGCAGCCGTCCTCAAGAACTGAGTTCTGTGTTTGTGATCCATGATTCAACTACTACCACGCATTGGGCCCGAAACCAATGGACCCTCTCGGCTTCTTATTCACCCTAGTCCTCTGTCCAGGAGTTGGAAGTAGTTTATGGTGTTTGTAGCCTACTGGAGGCCGTGGACAGCGCTGACCGTAGGGGTGGGCTGTGATGCGGTAGGTACGTGGCATGGTGTACCGAATGCCCGTTAGGCATCTCGGGAACCCTGTTCACATCGTTTGGGGCTGTGAGCGAAACCCCGGCCGGATCTCCTCACGGATGGAACCCGAATAGGCGATAAACCTGGACTAGAGACTTGAGTGTTTAGGTAGGCCATGGCCGACACCCACGTTGGGCTTCCGCTTGAAGGTTGCCGTGTACATGTCGTGTAAACGGCGGTAAGTGGTGAGAGCGTGTGTGAAGAAGTACACCCCTGCAGGGTTAACATCATCTATTCGAATAGCCGTGTCCGCGGAAATGGACTTCTGGGTTGCCTGTACAGTTCATAGACAAGTGAAAGTGGATACTCTAAAATACGCAAGATAAGCGTGAGTGCTATGGATGGCGTTCTCGTAAGGAGATGGGAGTGGATCCATAGTGGTGTATTGATATGGTGAATATGTGGACTCGTGTGCGCCACCTCAAAAGAGTTGCTTGCAGTCGTAGTTTAGGATAGCCACCGAGTCAAAGCTGGCTTGCTGCAGTTAAACCCCACCATCCCCTTTGTTGATAATGATGCATATGTAGTTAGTTCTGATGTAAGTCTTGCTGGGTACATTTGTACTCACGTTTGCCTATTTTATGTTTTTGCAAAGAGACTTCGGTCTCGCTAGTAGTTCCGCGTGGACTTCAACGTTTAGCTTGTTACCTCAGCTACGATCTTGTGCCTTCGGCAGGATCTGGTAGATAGTCAGGCTTCTCAGCCTTTTTCATTTATAGATGTCTGTACTCAGACATGTTAGCTTCCGCTTGTGCTTTGACTTGTTTGCTCTGAATGTCTGGTCATGAGACCCATGATTGTAATATCTCGCTCCTCGGAGCCTATTGAATAAAATGCTTGAGTTGTAGAGTCATGTTGTGATGCCATGTTGTATTTGCACATATCGAGCATATTGTGTGTATGTTATTGAAATGCTTGGTATGTGTGGGATCTGACTATCTAGTTGTTTATCCTTAGTAGCCTCTCTTACCGGGAAATGTCTCCTAGTGTTTCCACTGAGCCTTGGTAGCTTGCTACTGCTCTGGAACACTTAGGCTGGCCGGCATGTTTCCTTCTTTGTTCCTGTGTCTGTCCCCTCGGGGAAATGTCACGCGATGAATTCCGGAGTCCTGCTAGCCCAGTGCTACAGCCTGGATTCACTCGCTGATAACCGACACGTTCGTTGTTGGGTCATGTATGTCTGTCCCTGTAAGTTAGTGCCACTTTGGGTTCACGACTAGCCATGTCAGCCCGGGTTCTTTGTCATATGGATGCTAGCGGCACTATCATATACGTGAGCCAAAAGGCACAAACGGTCCCGGGCAAAGGTAAGGTGGCACCCGTGGGAATACCGTGCATGAGGCCGCAAAGTGATATGATGTGTTACATGCTAGATCGGTGTGGCATTGAGTCGGGGTCCTGACAATTCTATTTGTTACCAAACCTTCAAAAGTTAGCTAAGAGTCCTGCAGCAACGCGCGGGGTGTCAATTAGTTACAAAAATTATCATCACGGAAGTGTCCACTTCCAGGACGATAAATCACGTGTCATGGAAGTGCTTTCGTCAAGGGTGACTAACACGTGGCATCCACCATAACAGGTCGCCGTTAAGCTATCAGGTTCGGTTTTGGATCCGATAACCCGCTAACAGCCACAACCAATGGGGATTTTCCACATGTAAATTTCTCATTGGCCGGAGGAACCACGTGTCGACTCACCGTTGGGACAAATTTCATCCACTCATTGGACCGAAGGTGCCTATGATTCGTCGACATGTGGCACGGCCCAACAGAGGCCCATTCCTGTGAAAAGGCCGGCCCGTTTGACTTGGTAAAAAGGTAGCGGGTCGGCCCACGGAAAGCCTGTTAATGGCCTGTTCGCATATATCCCATTTACAACCCGCTAACCAAGGGCCCATTACGAACTATCTGAATTAGGCCCAGTAGCGTCATATGGGCCATCCAATATGATTTCAGCCCATTTTAAATTCCGGCCCATGTATGGCCCATGACGTGTTTCAGCTCATATGAGACCCTTTGTAACTCTTGGCCCATTAATGGCCCATGGTGAAACTGGACCGTAATGAACATTGTATCACTTTATACCCATTAACGGCCCATTATTCCATTGGGCCATTTCCAACCCATGTTACTTTTCGGCCTTCTCAGCACCCAGTTATTCTTGGGCTCATTTCTAGCATTCGGTTACTTACGACCCATTACTGTGCCTTGCTGCTTGTGGGTCAAATTCAGCCCGTGGTTACAGTCGGCCCGTTTGTGGCCCATTAATCCATTGGGTCGTTTTCATAGCATCATCAAATATGGCCGATTAATGACGGCCCATTATGGCCGGACCATGAACGGACGATTCCAACTCTAGCCCATTTACAGCCCATAATGCAGTCTAGTATTGACCCATGTTTGGCCAATCAGTCATACAACCCATAGAAGGCCCATTGATGATGCGACCTGTAGAAGGCCCATTCTTTGTACATCCCGTAGGTGGCCCAGGGTCACTACAGTAAATATGTAGCCCATGGTTATTGTCGCTTAATTTTTAAAAATAGGTTATTGCGCCACTAGCAAACCACGAAAAAAGAACTGCACTGACTACAAGCAAACAAATAAACAAGACAACAAGGAAATAAATAAGCAAGCAACTCACGCTATGCTATCACGACTATTACACATATTACATCCACTGGGCATCAAAGTTAGTCACAAATGCAAATATAGGGAACAAAGCAGCATATCACATACACTGGTTGTCAAAGTTGGCGACCAGTGCAAATAAACGTCGCAGCAAAACTAGTCCAGAACTGAAACAAGTTCAGAAGAGCTCAAGGAACAATATCCTGGGTACCTATAATGCTGGCAAGATGCTTAGCAAGCTTATTAACTTTCTCTTGTTTGGCTCTTAAATCCTCCAGCACTTGCTGTTGCACCAGAAAGTATGCATCTAAATTCAGTCCTTCGACTTCCTATCGCATAACATATGATCGATGTCTTTCAACTTGAAGTTGAGAGTCAAGAAGCCAAACTGATTTAGGCAGCGAGTTCGAAGATCTAGTGCCAACAGTAGTAGCCAGTAACTCGAACACTACATCAATAAAGGACTTTGGGGTTGTCTCAGTGTCTTCAATATAGTCTTTATCTTCAATATATTTTTATCAGCTTTCTTAGAGACCAACAAGGATGTCTCACTATCTTGAACCTTATCTGATTACTTCCTTTACCATTGCATAATGGGGTACTCTTCTTCAACATTTTATCCGCATTCTAAAGAGAAACAAACAGGCACATCACAGGTCTACCATGTTGTATATGAAACTCATTTTGGTAAACTAGTTCAGTGTAAGGTGTACAGGATAACAACATGAAACAAACATATGTTTATGTAGTATGGTGACTGTATGAACTATATCATTCTAGTTTATGTTCCCAAATCAAGATAGAGATAGTTCAAATCATATCTATTTAAGACAAAGCAGCATAGACAGAATATAAGTGTGGGAAACTACACAACAATAACAACACTTGTAATGTGCATGGCATGAGAACATAACTGTTTATTCAATTGAAACTGAAATCAACATAGAGCAAATTACAACAGCAAACACGTTATTGAAATAGATTTAAAACATACCTGTTGCGCCATTGGAGTTTCAATTGCATCCTTCAAATTTGAAATTAGTTGGTATGAGTTAATACGGTGATGCAAGAGCAAAGGAGTATGAACCATAGCTACGGAACCTGACCTGAGAACAATTCTTATTTTGCTTTAAGCGTTGACTTGGAGTTTGGAGTGGTGGTCCTTGTGCTTTCGGCACTCAAGTTGCCTTACTAACTGCTCGTGTTAGGGTGCTCTATGGTGGAGACTATGTTGTGTCAACTAGAACTGGGTTACTATCTGCTGGGGTTGGGGTTAGAAGGGGTGTAGCTAGTTCTCTGGCCAACTTGGTAGGGGTACAATCTGCTTGAGTCTGGGTTATGTGTGGTGGGGCTGGTTCTTGGGCAAGTACAACCATGGTTCCATCTGCATCAACTAGTAGCACGATCTTTTCCGATGACCATGTTTTTACTCCCACAGATAATGCCATCACCCCTCCAATTCAAATGGTTGATAAACAAGAAAAGTAATTGAATGTACAGACATTGTAAGATAGACAGGTGCAATGGATAGTAGGGAAGAAAACATGGCATGGAATAATTCACATTTGTGTTGTCTAACCAAACAGAATAGCATGACCTAATTTCACATATATGATGGCTAATTAAACAGGATAGCATGAAACAATTTCACACGTATGCTAGCTAACTAAAAATGATAGAATGGCATACTTCAAAATATGATGACTATGTAAATAGGATGACATGGTATAACTATACAATGTGTCTATTAAAGTGGTTGGCATATCGTAATTCACAAACATGCCGTTGATGGAAACATGATGGCATGATATAATTCACGGATGGAATGACATAATTCAAAACATGATGACTATGTAAACATGATGAGATGATATAATTATATTATGTCTTTAGAAAATGGGTTGGCATGCCATAATTTAGATATATGCTGTCTATGTAAACATCATGGCATGATATAATTCAAATATATGATTTATATACTAAGCAAGTGAGCAGAGGGCAATCACATATATGATGTGTCAACTAAGGAGATGGCATTCAATATTGTGTATATGATGTAAAAACTAAGCATTGCAATACAACATATGCATGATATGAGTAATATAACCCTGCCAAGTTTGAGCATACACCTTAGGGGGGTAATATAGGACTGGTCATTTGCCTCTGAATCCTCCTATGGGGAGCTATCTGTAACTAGCAAGATATCTGCTTCAGCGGGTAGCATAGTCTGCTCTAAAGACCTTGTTTTCACTCCAGATTTCTCCATCACCAATTCAAATGGCTGATGCACAGGAAGAGTAGTTGAATATACAAACATTGTTGACAAATTCA
Organism: Triticum aestivum; assembly: GCF_018294505.1. Lineage (NCBI taxonomy): Eukaryota > Viridiplantae > Streptophyta > Magnoliopsida > Poales > Poaceae > Triticum > Triticum aestivum. The sequence continues at coordinate 52,359,850 of NC_057813.1, forward strand.
ACGAGAAATACAAAAAAGACGGCATGGTATAATTCACATATATGACGCTTGGCTAAGCAACATGGCATTGCATAATTCACATATATAATGCCTTGCAACAAGATAGCATTGCATAATTCACGTATATAATGTCTTGCAACAAGATGTCATTGCATAATTAACATATATGGTAATTAGACACTAAACAGGTGGCATTCACAAAAAGCATGTCTAAACTAAGGAAATGACATAGCAATGCAAGACACCATATGAACGATATGAGCAACATAACACTGCCAAGTTAGAGCATGCACCTCGGGGGGGGGGGGATAGGACTGATCATCTGTCTTTGAATCTTCCTTTGAGGAGCTATCCATAAACAGTAAGACATGCGCTTCGTCAGATAGCATTGTCTGCTTTGAATACCTTGTTTCCACTCCAGATTTTTCCATGACCGTGTCGAATGGCTGATGCATAGGAAGAGTAATTGAATGTACTAAAATTGTTGACAAATCTAATACGTAATAAAAAAATTATGGCATGATATAATTCACATATAAGATGACAGGCTAACCAGCGTGGCATTGCAAAATTCACATACATGATGCCTGGCTAAACAAGATGACACTGCATGATTCACATATACAATAAAGAAACTAAACAGATGGCTGCTACGTGTTGAGCTTGCGTTGGTTTTCCTTGAAGAGGAAAGGGTGATGTAGCACAGTAGCGTAAGTATTTCCCTCAGTTTTGAGAACCAAGGCATCAATCCATTAGGAGGCTCCTCACAAGTCCCACGCACCTACACAAACAAACAAAGAACTCGCAACCAACGCGATAAAGGGGTTGTCAATCCCTTCACGGCCACTTGTGAAAGTGAGATCTGATAGAGATAATATGATAAGATAAATATATTTTTGGTATTTTATGATATAGATTGGAAAAGTAAAGATGCAAATAAAAGTATATTGAAAGCTTATATGATAAAAGATAGACTCGGGGGCCATAGGTTTCACTAGAGGCTTCTCTCAGGATAGCATAAGTATTACGATGGGTGAACAAATTACTGTCGAGCAATTGATAGAAAATCGAATAATTATGAGATTATCTAGGCATGATCATGTATATAGGCATCACGTCCGTGACAAGTAGACCGACTCCTGCCTGCATCTACTACTATTACTCCACACATCGACCGCTATCCAGCATGCATCTAGATTATTAAGTTCATAAGAACAGAGTAACGCTTTAAGAAAGATGACATGATGTAGAGGGATAAAATCATGCAATATGATATAAACCCCATCTTTTTATCCTCGATGGCAACAATATAATACGTGCCTTGCTGTCCCTGCTACCAATAGGAAAGGACACCGCAAGATTGAACCCAAAGCTAAGCAACTCTCCCATGGCAAGGAACATCAATCTAGTAGGCCAAACCAAACCGATAATTCGAAGAGACTTGCAAAGATAACTCAATCATACATAAAAGAATTTAGAGGAGAATCAAATATTTCTCATAGATAAACTGGATCATAAACCAACAATTAATCGGATCTAGACAAACACATCGCAAAAAGAGTTACATCGAATAGATCTCCAAGAAGAGGAAGGAGAACATTGTATTGAGATTCAAAGAGAGAGAAGAAGGCATCTAGCTAATAACTATGGACCCAAAGGTCTGTGGTAAACTGCTCACAACTCATCGGAGAGGCCTTGGAGTTGATGTAGAGGCCCTCCGCGGTGGATTCCCCCTCCGGCAGAGTGCCGACGACGGCTCCAAGATGGGATCTCGCGGATACAGAAGGTTACGATGGCGGAAATAGTTTTTCGGTGGCTCCCCTGATGGTTTCGGGGTACATGGGTATATATAGGAGGAAGAAGTACGTCGGTGGAAGCCCGAGGGGCCCATGAGATAGGGGCGTGCCCAGTAGGTGGGGCGTGTGCCCTCCACCCTCGTGGCTTCCTCGATTGTTTCTTGACTTGCACTCCAAGTCCTCTGGATCACGTTTGTTCCAAAAATCATGCTCCCGAAGGTTTCATTCCATTTGGACTCCATTTGATATTCCTTTTCTTGGACACACTGAAATAGGCAAAAAAACAGCAATACGGGCTGGGCCTCCGGTTAGTAGGTTAGTCCCAAAAATGATATAAAAGTGTAAAGTAAAGCCCATAAACATCCAAAACAAGTAATATAATAGCATGGAACAATCAAAAATTATAGATACGTTGGAGACGTATCAAGCATCCCCAAGCTTAATTCATTATCGTCCTCGAGTAGGTAACTGATAAAAACAGAATTTTTGATGTGGAATGCTACCTAACATAATTCTCAATGTATTTCTCTTTATTGTGGCATGAATGTTCAGATCCAAATAATTCAAAATAAAAGTTCATATTGACATAAGAAATAGTAATACTTCAAGCATACTAATAAAGCAATCATGTCTTCTCAAAATAACATGGCTAAAGAAAGTTATCCCTACAAAATCATATAGTCTGGCTTTTGCTCTATCTTCATCACACAAAGTATTTAATCATGCACAACCCCGATGACAAGCCAAGCAATTGTTTCATACTTTAGTAATCTCAAAGTTTTTCAATTTTTCACGCAATACATGAGCGTGAGCCATGGACATAGAACTATATGTGGAATAGAAGGGTGGTTGTGGAGAAGACAAAAAAGGAGAAGATAGTCTCACATCAACTAGGCGTATCAACGGGCTATGGAGATGCCCATTAATAGATATCAATGTGAGTGAGTAGGGATTGCCATTTAACAGATGCACCAGAGCTATAAATGTATGAAAGCTCAACAAAAGAAACTAAGCGGGTGTGCATCCAACTTGCTTGTTCACGAAGACCTAGGGCATTTTGAGGAAGCCCATCATTGGAATATACAAGCCAAGTTCTATAATGAAAAATTCCCAATAGTATATGAAAGTGACAACATAAGAGACTCTCTATCATGAAGACCATGGTGCTATTTTGAAGCACAAGTGTGGAAAAAGAGATAGTAGCATTGTCCCTTCTCTCTCTTTCTCTCATTGTTTTTTCTTTCTCTTTTTTTTCTTTCTTTCTTTTTTTTCTTTTTTTCTTTTTGTTGGGCTTCTTTGGACTCTTTTTTCATGGGCTTATTTGGCCTCTTTTATTTTTATAAAGTCCGAAGCCTCATCCCGACTTGTGGGGGAATCATAGTCTTCATCATCCTTTCCTCGCTGGGACAATGCTCTAATAATGAAGATCATCACACTTCTATTTATTTACAACTCAAGATTACAACTCGATACTTAGAACAAGATATGACTCTATATAGATGCCTCCGGCGGTGTACCGGGAAATGCAACGATTCAAGAGTGACATGTATGAAAAATTATGAGGTGGCCTTGCCACAAATACGATGTCAACTACATGATCATGCAAAGAGCAATATGACAATGATGATGCGTGTCATAATAAACGGAATGGTGGAAAGTTGCATGTCAATATATCTCGAAATGGCTATGGAAATGCCATAATAGGTAGGTATGGTGGCTGCTTTGAGGGTGGATTATGGTGGGTGTATGGTACCGGCGAAAGTTGTGTGGCACAAGAGAGGCTAGCAATAGTGGAAGGGTGAGAGTGCGTATAATCCATGGACTCATTAGTAGTCATAAATAACTCATATACTTATTGCAAAAATCTACAAGCCATTGAAAACAATGTACTACACGGATGCTCCTAGGGCGATAGATTTGTAGGAAAAGACCATCGCTCGTCCCCGACCGCCACTCATAAGGAAGACAATCAATAAATAAAATTGTGCTCCAACTTCATCACAAAGCGGTTCACCATACGTGCATGCTACGGGAATCACAAACTTCAACACAAGTATTCATTAAATTCAAAATTACCCAACTAGCAGGACTCTGATATCACCATCTTTATATCTCAAAACAATTATCAAGTATCAAATTGATCATAGTATCCAATTTACTTTCTATGATAGTTTTGTTTATACCCAACTTGGATGCCCATCATTCTAGGACCAATTTTATAACCATAGCAAATACAATGTTGTTCTAAGAGACTCTCAAAATAATATAAGTGAAGCATGACAGATTAACAATTTCTTCAAAATTAATCCACCGCCGTGCTTTAAAAGATATAAGTGAAGCACTACAGCAAAAATTATCTAGCTCAAAAGATATAAGTGAAGCACATAGAGTATTCTAATAAATTCCAATCAAGTGGGCTTCTCCCAAAAGATGTGTACAACAAGGATGATTGTGGTAAACTAAAAAGCAAGACTAATATCATACACGACGCTCCATGAAAAACACATATCATGTGGCGAATGAAAATATAACTCCAAGTAATGTTACCATTGAAACGAAGACGAAAGAGGGGATGCCTTCCCGGGGCATCCCAAGCTTAGGCTTTTGGCTATTATTGAATATCTTGGGGTGCCATGGGCATCCCCAAGTAGGCTCTTGCCACTCCTTATTCCATAGTCCATCAAATCTTTACCCAAAACTTGAAAACTTCACAACACAAAACTCAACAGGAAATCTCATAAGCTCCGTTAGTGCAAGAAAGAAAAACCACCACATAAGGTACTATAATGAACTCATTATTTGTTTATATTGGTTTTAAGCCTACTGTATTCCAGGTTCTCTATGGTTAATACCCTTACATAATAGCCATAGATGCATCAAAATAAGCAAACAACACACGAAAGGCAGAATCTGTCAAAAACAGAACAGTCTGTAGCAATCTGTAAGTTTCGGTTACTTCTGGAACTCCAAATATCTTAAAAAAATAGGATCTCCTAGGAAATTTTTCTATTGATCTACAGCAAAAACAATCAATGCAAAATCACGTTTCTGTGATTTATTGAATTTTTTCTCGTGAGCACAAAGTTTCAGTTTTTCAGCAGAATCAAATTAACTCATAGCATAGGTTATCCTATAGGTTCTACTTGGCACAAACACTAAATAAAACATGAAAACACATCTAAACAGAAAGTAGATGCAAAATTTATTACTAAACAGGAACAAAACAAAGAACACAAATAAAATTGGGTTGCCTCCCAACTAGCGCTATCGTTTAACGCCCTAGCTAGGCATAAAAGCGAAGATAGATCTAAGTAGTGCCATCCACTTGTTCCAAGAATCAATACTATTTTTAGGCAAAGACGAAACCAAACTTTAGCACGATCTCTAAGTGAAAACGGAAATAACTTCAATTTAACAAAATGATTATCCGTATATTTTTTCTTTTGCATCTCACACAAATCAACAAAGTTGTTTAGATGGGTAGCGGCATCTTCACTAGGAAGGCCGGAGAAATCACCTTTCATAACAAGATTCAGAAAAGCATCATTGATTTCACAAGACTCAACATCATTAAGAGGAGAAATCGGACTACTAAGGAAATCATTATTATTGGTATTGGAGAAATCACACAATTTGGTATTATCTTGCGCCATGACGACAAGTAATCCAACACACAAGCAAACAGAAAAAGGCAAGCGAAAGAGAGAGGAAGAAGAAGGCAAGCAGAAAAGAGAGGAGATTGGGAAAGAGAGGGCGAATAAAACGACAATGGTGAAGTGGGGGAGAGGAAAACGAGAGGCAAATGGCAAATAATATAAATGCGAGGGAGATGAGTTTGTGATGGGTACTTGGTATGTCTTGACTTGAGAGAAGACCTCCCCGACAACGGTGCTAGAAATCCTTCTTGCTACGTCTTGAGCTTGCGTTGGTTTTCCTTGAAGAGGAAAGGGTGATGCAGCACAGTAGGGTAAGTATTTCCCTGAGGTTTTGAGAACCAAGGTATCAATCCAGTAGGAGGCTCCTCACAAGTCCCACACACCTACACAAACAAACAAAGAACTCACAACCAACGCGATAAAGGGGTTGTCAATCCCTTCGCGGCCACTTGCGAAAGTGAGATCTGATAGAGATAATATGATAAGATAAATATATTTTTGGTATTTTATGATATAGATTGGAAAAGTAAAGATGCAAATAAAAGTAGATTGAAAGCTTATATGATAAAAGATAGACCCGGGGGCCATAGGTTTCACTAGAGGCTTCTCTCAACATAGCATAAGTATTACGGTGGGTGAACAAATTACTGTCGAGCAATAGATAGAAAAGCGAATAATTATGAGATTATCTAGGCATGATCATGTATATAGGAATCACGTCCGTGACAAGTAGACCGACCCCTGCCTGCATCTACTACTATTACTTCACACATCGGCCGCTATCCAGCATGCATCTAGAGTATTAAGTTCATAAGAATAGAGTAACGCTTTAAGAGGGATAAACTCATGCAATATGATATAAACCCCATCTTATTATCCTCGATGGCAACAATACAATACGTGCCTTGCTGCCCCTGCTATCACTAGGAAAGGATGCCGCAAGATTGAACCCAAAGCGAAGCACTTCTCCCATGGCAAGAAAGATCAATCTAGTAGGCCAAACCAAACCGATAATTCGAAGAGACTTGCAATGATAACTCAATCATACATAAAAGAATTCAGAGGTGATTCAAATATTTCTCACAGATAAACTTGATCGTAAACCCATAATTCATCGGATCTCAGCAAGCACACTACAAAAAGAGTTACATCGAATAGATCTCCAAGAAGAGGAAGGAGAACATGGTATTGAGATTCAAAGAGAGAACATAAGCCATCTAGCTAATAACTATGGACCCGAAGGTCTGTGCTAAACTACTCACAACTCATCGGAGAGGCCTTGGAGTTGATGTAGAGGCCCTCCGTGGTGGATTTCCCCTCCGGCAGAGTGCCGGCGACGGCTCCAAGATGGGATCTTGCGGATATAGAAGGTTACGTTGGCGGAAATAGTTTTTCGGTGGCTCCCCTGATGGTTTCGGGGTACATGGGTATATATAGGAGGAAGAAGTAAGTCAGTGGGCGCCCGAGGGGCCCACGAGATAGGGGGCGCACCTAGTAGGTGGGGTGCCCTCCACCCTCGTGGCTTCCTCGATTGTTTCTTGACTTGCACTCCAAGTCCTCTGGATCACGTTTGTTCCAAAAATCATGCTCCCGAAGGTTTCATTCCATTTGGACTCTGTTTTATATTCCTTTTTTTCGAAACACTGAAATAGGCAAAAAAACAGCAATACGGGTTGGGCCTCCAGTTAGTAGGTTAGTCCCAAAAATGATATAAAAGTGTAAAGTAAAGCCCATAAACATCCAAAACAGGTAATATAATAGCATGGAACAATCAAAAATTATAGATGTGTTGGAGAAGTATCAATGGCATTCACACAAAGCATGTCTAAACTAAGTAGATGTTATATTTGATGTATAAAGTAAGCAATGCAAGGCACCATATGCATGATATTACCAACATCAGCATGCCATGTTCGAGCGAAGACCTCACGGGGTAAATAGGAGTGGTCTTCTCCTTCTGAATCCCCGTCATAACATTTATCTTCCTCTTGATTACAATCTGAAATGGGTGGACGGGGCTGCCTTTACGCCCACCATGGAGTGACGTCTGCATGAAATTTTATTGCCACGCTAGGCTCGTCTATTTTGCTCTACATGTTTAGTTCCATTGTGTACTATAACTGACATGCATAGAAATAAAACATAGTGAGATGATGTAAGGAGTGCATGCACAAATCTAGAGTGATGGTAGCAAACTGTGGATAGACCCAAAACCAATGATAGCAGGCAGATAATAGCTTTAGTTAAAAAATACATATAATGGCTCCTTTATTGTTTGTTTGCACCCAACATGAAACTCATAGTAGACACCCGAGATTAACCAAATAGTAGATAGATAGTACTGACTGTTGCCCCAATATGTACCCCACAACCATTTAAAACGTCAAGTTTCAGCATTAGTTTAGACCTGACTCGGAGTCTAATAGGTGAACAGGACAGTAAAGTAGCATGTCATCATATTAAGCGATGCATAACGTAAGCAGACACGGAAGAGTGCGACCCCTCTTGCGGACCCGTCTAGTCCTCAAGGTCACCTGCTCAGTTGATGATGGTAATGATGTTGTCATGGCTGCCTATGGTGGGGAAGAAGATCTGAGGCGGTGAAAGACAGTCTGGAGAGCGGATCCTTGTTGTGGTGAACCCTTTCATTGTTGGAGTAGCTGAGTTGGGGTGGAACACAACGCAGCTGGAGCGGAACAAATCACACAAGATTTTCTTTGACACATATCTATAATAGAAGTAATTGTGTAAGGGATTGTTTGAATTTGAGGATTCTAACAATGCAGGGATAGGAAATACACATGAATAGGATAGGAATGCACGTGCAAAATAGAGAATTTAAAAACACGGGATTTCTGCCAATTTGGATGTATGGTTCACAAGAATTGGAAGATCACATGATGCAAAGAAGCATGGGGAGATTAAGTCAAACCACAAGAAAATGTACGGTTATAATGCTATTATGCTACTATCTCTTAGTCTTATGCTTCAGGAATAGGAATTTGCAAAGGAGGACAAGTGGATATTAAAATTCCTATGGTTTTTCTTTTAGGGAGACACTAAAGGAACAAGTCCTATAGTTTTCCTTTTCTCCATTCCTTTGAACCAAATGCATGAACCGTAATACCATAGGAAACTTTGAAATTCCTATGTTTTTCCTTTACTTTTCCTTTCAAGCACTTGCGATTCTAGTAGGCAGGCTTGAGCAGGGAAAAGCCTACACTCAAAAAATGTTTTTGTGCTACTTCTACTACTTTGGACCCAGGACACTTCCCTACTAGCTCAATTCCCAGGCCCATCTACAAATGCATAGCTCAAACGCGCAGCGATAAATAATGATGGCGTTCAAGAGAGTCCATCACAGATAGCTAAGTTGCCTTGTACATCACCGCTTGTCATATAGTAGGAGAAACTAATCATATTTCACATTACTACGTGTGCTTAGTGGACAATATATATAACATGTAGAGTAAAAAAGAGATGCAACAAGTGTACAACCTCTTTAGTGAAGCCATGTCGATCTCAGCGTGATTGGGTTGGTCGGTGAGGATGCTCCTGCTGATTTGTCTGTCGGAGGAGGGGAAGAAGATCTTAGGCGTCTGGAGATGGAGCCTGGGGTACTGCTCTGCTATGATGCAAGGTTTCATCGTTGGAGCAGCTCCGATGAGTTGTACGACGGCGAGGCTGACGCAGGTCAAGAGAGACAAGATTAACCTGAGTGGAATTCTAATAGCATCTCCAATATATGACGTAAAACACATAACCACAAAGTGCTAGATGTAAAATAGATCAGCCGCTCATCTCTGAACTTAACTGTCGAAACTGAATTTAACTGTCGAAACTGAATTTTACTGTCGAAACAGAATTTTGCTATCGAAACTGAACGCACTAGTAGCAGAAAAGCAGTAGTAGCAGCAGCAGCGCTAGGAGTAGCTGCGCATGCGAGAGCCGGGGCAGCTGGTCGTGTAATAGCATCTCGGGTAGCAGCAGCAGGGGCTCGCATGATAGTAGTATCTGCTGCTAGTGGAGCAGCAGCGCGTGCAAGATTAGAGCAGCAGGCAGAGTTGACTAACTTCTTCATCTCTAGTTAGTCGATTTTCTAGCCGTTGGATACAAAATCAAGGGCATGCAGTTCATGTTCAACCTCCACCCCCTGAGCGGCTAGCCACCACCGGCCAAACTGCCAGCCAGCAGCGCTTCCGCACTGCCTCGCCGCCCCACCCAGCCCGAAACCACTCCCCACCGCCGGTCAGCCACCACCTCGGCCATCCCTCTTGCCCCCCCCCCCCCCCGCGTCGAGCTTTTGCTCCGGCGATCCCCACGCCACCGCCCCACCACCGTCGACGACCACCGCTGCCTCCCTGAACTCTAAGATAGATAGTGGGGTAACTCTCTAGCGAGCCCCTCCCCGCTGCGGCTAGTTCTTCCTTAACTCCGGTGACCCCCCCACCCCTGAAAATCGACACACCCAAAAGTTGGCTCAGTCGATTGAAGTGTAGCTAAATCAGAGCAGCAGCGCAAGCAAGAGTAAGAGCGAGAGCAGCAACGCAAGCAAGAGCAAGAGTGGGAGCAACAGCGCGAGCAAGAGCAAGAGCAGACCAGGCAGTGGACCAAGATCAAGAGCAGAGCAGCAGTGCGAGCGAGAGCCAAAGTAGCATCAACTCCTACTGATGTGGACGTCGCCGCCGAGGGAGCGACTAGCGATGCCGTCATGGATGGAGCCGCGCCATGTCGGCTCGGGACCGAGTGCTCGCAGCACCACGAGATCGAATCAAGAAGAAAATGCGGCGATTAGTGTAGAACCTCTTTGGTGACGCCGATTAGGCCTCAACTTCATCCGAGGAATTAGTGACGATGCTGCTCTTCCGGTGCTGCAGGTGAAGACGGTGGTGTGGGAATGGAGGTGGTGCGAAAGACGAGGAGAACATCAGGTCAGCTCCTTGGCGGTGGAGGACGGGGTGGCAAAACCAGCGGGACAACGAGATCGACGACGGATCCTCATCCGGTGCGGTGGATGAGGGATGTCAAGGTGTTTCTGTGGACGACATCGTCGGGGAAGAGGCTCCGGCTGGGTGGCGGACAGAGGAAGGTGTGGGGCTTCGCGGGGTTTTCGCGGCCTCGGTGTACGAATGGTTTGACGGATGGGATCGGAGGAGGGAACCATGGCTTAGGGACGCACTTGTCAGAAATGTGGAGTAAGTTACAAAAGTACCCCCACCGATTTGATCTAGGCGGTTCTTTCGGTTCAGGGGTATCACGGACATTTTGCGTGTCGGCATTTCACAGGAGGTGGGAGTTTTCGGGAGCGTTGTAATTTTGGGATAGCAAGGAGCGGGTTGAGATGGAGGGAGTTTTCGGAGCACAATGAGACAAAGATATATCTTAAATATTTCAGGGTAACAAGGCGCGGAATGAAGAGGCAGGAGTTTCGCAGCATGATAGACAGAGGTGCTAGCTTGAAATTTCGGCATAACAAGGCGCGGTTTGAAATTTCGGGAGAACAAACTTAACATGTAAAAAAAGACAATTCGCACCTCATCACTAGAGAGAGCCATGTCCCGTTTTACTATATTACTAGAAATGCATTCAAATACAACAACAACAAAACTAAAAAAATTGGCACAACAAACATAACGTGTACAGTACCAAATCAATTTCCACTTCCCTCAACAATAAAAAAACAATTCGTGTTGTCTAGCATATGGACAATATTTGCGTGCATTTTCCCTATTTGAATGAGATTGTACTCGGTTAGTTATACAACCATCTAAAAATTATCTTCACAACACATGACATGAATATAGCAGTATTAAATTCCTATATAAATACGAACTACATGTACATATGATCTCAAATTCAAATATATATATATATATATATCCATTTTATGTTGAATTCAAATCATAGTACATGTACTCTAGCTAGATGTTCGGAATCTAAACCATGTATGATACTACGTACAATATGTTTAACACACACAATACACACACAAACACCATCTAAACTAGTAAGGTACACCTGCATTGCATGCATGAGGTTTGGCAGCCAAATTATGAATAAATACCAGATTATAGCATGTAAGCTTTGAGTCATATATGCATTATGTAGATGTTAGTTTAATTCTTATAGTTCATCTCATTCAAAATTGTCTAGTTATAAGAAAGCTAATCTATTTTTAGATTCATGGATTGTGCATTGTAAAGCATAATGTAAAAAATAATAATGAAAAATCATGAAGAAAAACATTTGGGCAATTATGATATGGAAGATTCTATAACAAAGAAGAAGTGCTTGTGTTTTGAGGTTTATGCATTATGCTTAAGTTCAACCATGGAGTCTTCTAGATTGTGCATGTGTCAAAATCTGGTGGAATGTAGATGATATCCAACGGCCAGTAGCGCTCGAATTTGACATCTCTGCACTGTCGGGTTGGCTTCATCCGACGACCATCTTTCAAAGTTGAAGTAACTCGCATACTATATAAAAAATATATAATATAATATATATAGGGGTATAGATATAGATATGTGATGCAAAATCCACCCATCATATCCAATTAGAATAGTGTGTCCATGCACAGATGCAATGTGGCCAAACAATGTCTGCCATCGGTATCTCAAATTCAAATCAGTCTGACCTTGTCCAATGTGTATACAGTATATCATGCTTGTTTCCAAACCACACCGCGCATATCTCAGTTATATTCATGCATCCATGGGTTTCAAACATCATGATCTCTTATTCAACTATTTGAATTCAACTTTACATTGATTATGACCTCACGTACTCTTTTACACCCACAAAGTTGTCTTCTCTTTATAATTGTACCACTAACTTCCTCTCGTGCATGCGTGCACACACACTACCAATCGGCATTATCCATCGCACACGTGCAATCTTTTTCTTTAGGTCGGTCTCCCATGCATGCACACACACACACACCTCACCCTCTTCATCATCTCAGACATTATTTATCTCTCACATGCATGCGCAACGATCGATATTCCTCTATGTGTGTATATAGCTAGGCCTTTCCCAGTTTTCCACACAAACCGATCAATCTATATATCTAGTGAGGTATCACCCTCTTTCCCACGTACACATCGATCAATCTTTACCTCTATATATAGGATTAGATAGCTAGTACACCCACATTAATTATATATCCATTGCCCTCTCTCATCATCCATGCCTTCTTCTTAATCTCTCAGACGTGCGCACAGTGGCTAAGACAGGGGGCAGCAAGGGCCCTGCCCCCCCTAACATCACTATATATTGAGGCTAATATGAATGCGATCAGTAGATCAATTGATGGTAAAATGGTTTAAGTTGATGAATTGGCCCTCCTCGTAAAGGATTAGCAATGCTTGGCCCCCTAGCTCATTCTTTTTTCGTGGCTCCGCCACTGCGCGCAACAACACCGTTCTCGCCCCCTCTCTTTAAATATAGATTTCGCACTTGTGCACTCCTTCATAGCTAGTCTCCCTCCACTTCGCCCCTCGCACCATCTTCTAGCCCGCCCACATGTACAATCTGGCAGACTCCATGGTTGAACTTAAGCATAATGCACAAACCTCCAAACACAAATGCTTCTCCTTTGTTCTGAATCTTCCGTATCATAACTACCCAAACTTTTTTTGTAGTTGAATTGCCATTACTTGTTTTTAATTTATGCTTTACAAGGCAAAATTCCATGAATCATAAAATAGAATAAGGGCTTCTTTGATTCAATGGATTCTCAAAGAAATTCTAAATCTTCCTTAGGAATTTTTCCTATCTTGGTTGTTTGATTCGAAGGATTGTAAACCATAGGAATTTTTCCATAGGATTGATTTGCACTAGATTTCATAGGAAACTTTCCAAACTCAAACCTCTTTGATAGAATCCTACTTTTTTTCTATGCACAATCAAACACTCATACAATCATGTAGGATTAAAGACGACATTCCACTCTAATCCCATGTTTTTCCTATTCTCGCGTTTCGGAAATCCTACGAATGAAAGAGGCCCTAACTTTTGTATAAAAACTAATTGATTTTGAATGAGATGAACTATAAGAATTAAATGAACGTCTACATCATGCATATATGGCTCAAAGATTACATGCTTTAGTGTGGTATTTATTCATAATTTGGTTGCCAAATCTGATGCATGCAATGCACGTGTACCTTACTAGTACTTCCAGTACGTGCAAAACACGTAAATTAGAATTCCAATGGCACGCTACACAATGTCTCTCTTTCAGTTCATGAAGCCACATGGTACATGTGGAGGCGTTGTCGTGATCTCCTTGTGTGGATTGATCACAGTGACATGCTGCTGGTTCCAGAAGAATGTACTCATCCTCTCTCAGGCACACTGGCAGTACATGCACGACGCGAAGATGTGCATGCACACACACGCGGGTACATGGTGGGATGCATTTTTGTATGAAGATCCACCCCATGTGATAATTTGACGCGTGTAAAGTCATTCACTTCATTGATGGTCAACTTATACAATGCATGCAAATTGAGTGGATGTGAGGGAGGAAGTAGTTGACAAAGACATTACTACTCCACTGCGTGCATGCGAGTAGTTAAATCATGGTTGGCTACTTCCATTGGTCTCCTTCGTATTTTGTGCAAATTTTTGAGCAAATTTTGAAGTACTAACATAATATTTTTGAATGTCATAAATAGTGGCACAAAAGAGGGGGCCAATAAACCAAGACGCATGCAACATAATCAATTTTTACAAGGGCTACTGTTGGTGGCCTTTGTATTTAAATATGGACGAAGTGGGGAAGTGTTATCTTTATCTTAGCCTCGTAGGGCTCTCCCAGCGCCTAGGGTTGCCTCCCCGCCTCGCCCACCAGATCCGGCCATGGAGGATTCCTCCATGGATAATCCCTTAGATCAGAGGATCCTCTGGGCTACCCTCTCGGTGCGGTCCGCAGCACTGCCGCCCTTGAGAGAATCCCACATGTGTTTTAGAGGGGATCCATTGCTCTGGAATCACGGATTGGTGGCGCCGGAGGACATGCCAGGGCTGCATTTCAGCTGGTGGGCAGCAAGGGAAAATTTGATTGAGGAAGCGTCGCATCAATTGGAGAGAAGTTCGAAGGAGCCACGCCTAGCGCAGCACAAGGCGGAGGCGCAAGTCGATCTCAAGGGAGTGATGCTGAGGGATGTCAACATCTGGCAGCGTCTCGTTGATTTCGAGCTAGGGCTAATGGTAGAGATCATATTCACGGAGTCAACAATGATGAAAGAATGAGCATGCCTATGGAATGGCATGAGCAGCCAGTGCAACTGTTCAAATGGGCGGTTGGAGAAGCCAACTCGCGAGACTAGTTGTGGCAGTGCCGCTGGGCATGCATCGTTGGCGAGGTGAGCTGCCCTCCTTCCCCGCCGGCGATGCAGTGAGCTACTCGGTTGCTGCTGTAGTGAACTTGCGGCACCATGGTGGTTTGCAACCGTGACAATCACTCCATCTATATGTATTATATTCCTGTGAAAATACTTGGTCATTTGGAAAAAGATGGTAATTGATTTATCACTAGTTTTTGAATGCTTGATCGTCACAATCACCTGAAGCCACAACCAGAAGTCTCCATCGCGATATAGTTACGGTCGGTCGCACCAAATGATGGTCGGTCGCACCCACGACACGCATCGGCTTGGTCTGACATGTACTACCAGTTACATCACTGACTTGTGCGGCTGTATTTCGGCAATAGTACTTGAAATTTGTCTTCTAGGAAACTCGTCGGGAGCCGTTTCGGGCCTCGAAACCAAAACCATTAATTAATCTTTATCTTGTTCCCATCACATTCCAAAGTGTACAATGTAATTATTAGTGCAAACCTGCTCACACCTACTAGTACGTATCAAACCCGGACGTTGTTCCCACTATGCAGGTTCTAGTACTAGTGCTTGTACTAGGTTATAAAAAGGGGAACTAGTACCTAGCCAAAAATCACTATACCTCTTCCTCCTCGTAAGTCTTTCTTGTTCGTCCGTCCTTGCCATGGCCGGTGTGCAGAGCTCTAGGTCAAGAACTACTCGTAACAAGGGAGCGGCAACCAAGGCCGCGGAAAAAAAGAGGGCTCGCCGCCTGGCAGAGATAGGCGAGGGCTCCCTGGAGCGCCCTAGCCACGGAGGCGAGGGGTCCCAGGAGGGCCCTAGCCGCAGAGGCGAACATGCCAAGCTGGGGGCGCTGGAGTCGTTATCCATCGACGACATGCTCGATCAGCTCAATAAGCAGGACGAGTTCATCAACGGCTTGGTGGAGTTGCTGAAGTAGAGCCTCGCCGACATGCTCGCTGAGCTCAATGAGTAGGAGGAGTTGATCGCCGACTTGGTGGTGCTTCTGAAGAAGAGCATTGCGTCGGATAAGAAGGCGACCGGAAAAATCCTGCAACTTCTGGAGGACAAGGCGAAGCTCTGCCACGAGCTCGACCTGCTGAAGGAGGAGAACGCCGGTAGGAAGAAGCTGCATGCGAAGAGTAGTTCCTTGGTGAAGATAATGCACGCCCTCGCCAATGAACAGAAGGAGGAGTTGGCAAAGCTCCGCATCAAGCACCCGGCTACTGTCAAGGTACGTAATGCGGCCATGGAACAGATGATGAAGGCTCGCTCGAGAAATTCCGCTTCATGGGCAGAATGACAAAGATGGCAGAGGAGATGCGCAAGGAGATGGAGGTCGTGGAGGCGATGAAGAAGTAGTTACGACTCTGCGGCCTGCAACCTTTCATGTACTAGTAGAGTGCAGCGCCCCAGACTTGTGTGTGCGTCTTCCTTCTTTTTGGGGGGTCATAACCTTCCTTCTTCTTTTTCTCATGTGTTTCTTATTTTGCTTCGGGTGCTCTGCCGCACGTGTCACGTTCTCTATGAGGCATGAATATAACAATGCTAACAATGAGCGGTGCCGTGGGATCGATGACTAGCAAATTAGATAATTTTTTATCGCCATATCGCATTGGGCTGCCGTGTTTCATGCTCCTCCATCGTACTAGTACTCTAGTGGAACACTTGAGTATACCGCACGGTTCTTTTCTCCTCCTCAGGTCGTCGGCAACATTTATACGAGCAATCAAATCAAAAGGCCCCTCCTTCTAGCAGTAATGAGCCGTGAAATCACA
This sequence comes from Triticum aestivum, assembly GCF_018294505.1. Taxonomy (NCBI): domain Eukaryota; kingdom Viridiplantae; phylum Streptophyta; class Magnoliopsida; order Poales; family Poaceae; genus Triticum; species Triticum aestivum. Next base: position 52,376,427 of record NC_057813.1, read on the forward strand.
AAGGCCCTCGCCTCTCGTGAAACCGACCAGCGAGAATGCCCCACCCTCTAGCCTTTTAAAAAATGTATACTTTTGTATAGTAGTAGTATCAATGGATTGCGCCATGGAGCAAAACTAAGAAGATGAAATTAAAGAAAAAGTTGGTACATATAGAGAGTGCTCATTGCCAAATTATGCATATAGTACTATTCAAAAAGCTAGTACGTGCTTAGATGGGGTGCTAAATTCTATTAAAGAAATTAGCATACCTATTTAATTCTTGGGTTTTTATTATTTATGCCACTAGTTGTGTCTCACTACTCAGTTTTGCCATTAGAAATTACAACTACTCCAAAATGCCATCGATCCATGAGATGCTTGCTCAAAAAATGCAATTACATATCTCAAAAATGCCATCATTCTAGATGTTTTCTCAAAAATGCCATTAGACATTGTTATTTTCATGTCAAACCCATTGACCACGTTATATGACAAAAATATTCCTAGACCCACATGTCAATTCTCTCTATATCACAATGATAAGTGTGGCCCCGCTTGTCAGGAGTAACCAAACGAATAATTTTACAGGAAAATAAGAACGCCGTTGGGATAAAGTAGGTCCCACACTTTATTGCCCTATAGTGAGATAGAGGGAGAGCTGGCATGTTGGTCCATATGTGTTTAGTATGTCATTATAACATGGCAAAAGAGATTTGAGTTACAATAATGGTGTCCAGCACAACACACCCCTCAAATAAAACTAAGCACCCTGAAATTCTTTGACAACTAAACTGTTGGCTATATGATATTGGCCATATATATTGTACATATATAATGTGAGGAAACGAGTGGTAGTACTACCAATTACAAGATGAACTATAAGAAATACTAGTATGTACGTACTGAAGAGTTAAAGTAACAAGAAGGAACATAACATAGTTCTGCTGGGGGCTCGGCACAACACACCCCTCTAATAAAAAGAAGCACCCCGAAATTAAACTAAGCAACTAATCCGGTAGACACTACATTACAACCACCATGAGCAACGACACTGCCACCTTACTCGGACTCCTCGTCCATGTGCTCGAGTTCATCCTTGTCCCTCTTCCTCTTGGCCAATACTTCTTTGCTTGAACCGCACACTTAGCTCTCGCTCTTCATCCAACCCTTGTAGATATTCAAATAAAGGTAGGCATCCATTGCAGCGTAATTGATGTGCTCTCTATCTAGTACATTCCACTCCCATGCACGATGAAACTTGTATGGAGGTTTCGTCAGTTTACCATACGATGGATCAACCATGGCTGCAGTCAGGGTCAGCATTGAAGGCTGACGTGAGGACACCAGAACATTCCTCTAGAGATCGAAGTGCTGGCCTACAATGAGGCATATCGGACCCAGGACTTTGTCGTTATTCGTAAAGTCTACAGAAACAAATTTGACTAGGCCGTCCACGAGGAAGTTCTTAAGTTCCTCACACTCAACATCGGCATGGCATATGTGGTATACCAAACACAAGTTATGCACGCAAACCTGGATCATGGCGGACTTCTTCTTCTCTTCCTCATTTAGAATCTTCTCTTTTCCCAGGACTATGGTGTACTCAACATCTAGCCCAGCGACCCACTCTACCTTTGAGTTTTCTAACATGCGACTGAAGTGAGCAGGGCATCCTTTCACCGTCGCGGAAGAACGGGTGTACATGACGTCGAACTCATCGCCGGTGATGTTTCTAACCTTGTACTAACTGCCAATCATGGAGATTTGGGATGCTATGGATTTGGGAGGAGGGTTAGGATTAGTGGAACTACCGTAATGTGAAAGGACGGGACGAATAGGAGCGAATTGACGTAACGTTAAAGGACGTCCGGGGACGAGTAGGGGTGAACTGCTAACGATTTTTTGATTGCAAAAATGCTGAGTGGGGTGTGCGAATGGCAGGGTAGTGGCTTTCCTGGTGGATTAATGGATTCATGCACAATACTATGGGGGCCCAGTTAGATGTTATGTCTACTCGATACCCAATTAAATGGCTTCATGCATCTGCATGTTCGCATGTCAAGCGTCTTGAAAATTATAGGTGATACGAAGCTTTCCATGCTCCCATGATTCGGGCTTCCGAGAGCTCTTGGATCTGAGATCGAACGGTTGCATGGCGTATGTCGGTGTAAACCGGCAAATCTTGGGTAGGGGGGACCAAGCTGTATGTCTGAGGACCGATGATAACTATGAACAAAGGACAGAGTGTCTACCCAGGTTCGGGCCCTCTTAATGGAGGTAAACCCTTCTACTGCTTGATTATATTCGAGGGGTATAGGGGTTACAAGAGTTGATCTACCATGAGATCGTATTGGCTAACCCTAGATTAGCTAGCCTATTAATGTTGTGATCCTGCCTCCAATCTAACCCTCTAGTTTATATAGACACTAGAGGGGCTTAGGGTTGTACAAATTCGGTTTAACAGAAAGGAAATAACATATCCGGACATCTATACTTGCCATCGATGCATACGGGAGTCCCATCCGGACATGAGAGGTGATCTTCGGTCTTGTATCTTGATGGCCCATTAGTCTGGCCCACATCCAATAGACTGGATGCCCAAGGACCCCCTGGTCCAGGACTCCCACAATAGAGTCTTCAATTATGACATGCCCGACATTCAGATGGTCTTCGACATTGCAAGGTGGGTTCTTTGAAGAATACACATCGTCTTCCTTCTGTAAAACAATTGTATCCGGCTTTGCATAGCAAATACAACCCTTAGCTGTGAAGGCAGGATACATATAAAAAATAAGAATAGTGTCTTTTACTGACAACTTTTTTCAGTGAAGCGTCATACCTGACCTTTTGATGTTTTGAACCGTTTTTGTATCCCATGTTCTGTGTTTCGAGGCCACGTCACATTGGCCCATCGAGTCAAAACAAAGATCGTGCCCACTTAAAACGGGATTTCTCATCAATAATATTTGGGTAATCCAACCGTTTACGACGCACGCTCTTATCGGGAATAGGCGAGATTCAAGGCATGAGTGGGAGACGGTTGGCATTTCTACCGCCTATAAGAGGGCAATGGATCTTTACTTTCTCCCCCATGCCTTCACATGTCCTTAGCCTTCCCATCTCCCAAGCTCTCAGCGCCCGAAAAGTTTCCGTCTTTCTCACCACCACCGCCACCTCCTCCGACCCTGGACGGATCTGGTTCCAAGGGTAATTGGGAGGCCTCCTCCGTCGTGGAGAACGAGATAAAAAATCTCCAGAGTGCGGGGTACCTTGCCGCCAACATCGTGCACAGGCTTGCCCGCGAGGGTCAAGTCATCCCCACTCCGGAGCCAGGTGAACGCGTCGTCTTCCTTCCCCATTTCCTTAGAGGGTTAGGGTTTCCACTCCACCCATGCATCCGTGGACTCATGTACTACTACAGGCAAGATTTCCACGATCTAGCCCCAAACTCTTTCCTCCACATCTCGGCGTTCATCGTCTTGTGTGAGGCCCTCCTCCGCATCCAGCCACACTTTAGCCTGTGGCTCAAGGTCTTCAACTTGAAGCCAAAGGTGGTCGACGGGCAGCACGCCGACTGCGGCTGAGCTATGATTAGCAAGCTTCCCAACATCACGTGGCCCAAAGGGGCCTTTGTGGAGACCATGAAGACCTGGCAATAGGAATGGTTCTGTATCACTGAGCTGCACCACAGTAAGTGGGCGGCGATTTCGGAGTTCAGATCTGGACCCCCCATGAGGCTAGTCTCCTGGACCACGAAGGTCCATGATTGGGGGTCTCAGACGGAGGTGCAAACTCTACAAGTGCGCATCACGAATGTGCTGAGCAAAAGCATTGGTTTAACCAATGTGGTCCAGATTATGCTCTTCCGCCGCATCCTCCCCCTGCCACCGCCGAGCCTCTCTAATGTGGGAGTTCAATCTAGAGGTGCCGCGGACTATGCAGCACTTCCTCAGCACTATGCACGAAGGAATGTGGAAGCTGCTCTTCAAGGCATAGAAGAGTTGGCCCATGGAGACTGAAGACATCGGCCTCAAGGCCAAGAATCCGACCACTCCAGTAAATATTTGGTATTTCCAAAGACATACCTAATTCGTATATATTCGATCTACACCGAACTCATTAGCCCATCTTTTTTCACAGGGCTGGCTGAGAAGTTGAAGCGGATTAAGAGTCCGGCTCCATTGCCTGAAGACCCACTCTCTCCTGAGTTGGAGGAGATGTTGGTCCCGACGCCTTATTAGGCGCCGGATAAGAAGACCAAGAAGAAGGGCAAGAGACAAAAGGACGGGCCCCACCGCAAAGGTCCTCTAGATGCTCTGTCCGGAGAGACCGAGCCCTTCTCCTCCAACGAGGAAGGAGAGGACGAAGAGGAGGAGGAAGAGGAGGAGGAGGAGGTGGAGAGCGACTCCCCCCTCAAGACGGGGAGGGGAAAGAGGACAGCCTCCGAAAACCTGGAGGGGCAACGCCGAAGAAGGGGAGGGTGTTCCTCTCGGATAGTTCGGACACAGAGTCCGACCAGAGCCCAAAGAGGATCCAAAGGGAGAAGCCCCTGGTCGAAACGTAAGTATTAAAAACTTACTCATTCAATTGTCTCTTAATCTGCCTCTGTCATATCAAAAACTCTTCTTTTCTTTTTAGCCCTCCACGTGAAATCCCGATTCCCTCTTCTTCGGAGGGGAACTCTCTAGCACCTGGAGAGGCGGAGAGGGACAGACCCTCATGCACCTTCTCCCCCTGCCATGGAGCACATTGAGGAGTTGTTCCAAAGGGCATCTCCGTGCGCAGGAGGAGCAGACAAGACCGTCCATAAGGTACCCGATGACAACACCTCGGAAGATGTGGAGCGGGGCACAGCGGCCCCCGTGACCACCGAGGGTGGGGGGCCTCAACAGTCCGGGCCCTCGCCGAACACCGTCCCGGAGAACAATGTGACTCTGGGTTCAGACCAACACCCTCCTTCGAAAGAAGGGGGAGGAGTGACAGCTCCATCGGCGGCCTCCGTCAATCCGGAGGCAGCTGACACTCTACCGGAGGCACTGCAACTTGCATCCATCATGGAGGAACACCACACCCTGATGGGTGCGGTTATGGAAGAGGTTCGGTCCGTGAAGAGCAGACTGACCGAAGCCTTCACACTACAAAAAAAAGACATCCGTGACATTTTGGGCCGAACGAATTTTTTTTCCTGTCATACATATAACACTTCTATGACAAAAAATCATGATAGAAAATGGGCTTTTCGTCCTTGGCGGGCCGGAGACGCAGCTGCATGACATTCTTTGGGCCGTCCATGACGGAAAAAACAGTGGTAGATGCGAGGGCGAGGAAAAATTCGGGGAGTTCCTGGTTACGGTGGGTGGTCGGGGGCCGAGCGATGCGCCTTTCTCTCGTACATGTATGCACATGTGTGCGAGGCGTTGGCTCTAACTGAACCCGAGCGAGGCATTGGGCTCTAACTGAGCCCGAGCGATTGCACTGCAGGCTACGTGTTACTGAACCTGAGCGATTGATTCCTTTGCTACTGCTGCTAACTAAAGCCGATCGATGCTGCCTCTCTAGATGAACAGTGAGCGTTGCGGGGGGGGGGGGTGGGGGTTGGATGAATAGTCAGCGGTGGCAGTGGATGAACAGGACCCGTGGCGTTGCCTCTGGATGAATAGGACCACGATCGATCGAGCCGGTTGGGGCTGGATGAACAGGACCCCGTGGAGGGCTGGATGAACAGGACGACCCCGTGGAGGGCTGGATGAACAGTAGACGGTTTAGGGGTGGATGAACAGTAGCCCGTGGAGGGGTGGTTGAACAGGAGCCCGTGGAGAGGGGTGGTTGAACAATAGTCGATGGAGTAGCGCGCGGTGGAGGCTGGATGAACAGGAGCCCGTGGATGAATAGTCACAGGTGGAGGCTGGAGGAGGTCAACGGTGGATGAACAGTAGCCCGTGGAGGCTGGAGGAGGTCGACGGTGGAGATGAACAGTATCCCGCGGAGTCCCATTTTGCGCTATGCCACACCCCTCCTGATGAACAGGACCCCTATTTCGACCGTAGCGCTCCAACACAAGTCTGTTTCGTCCGTTTTGTGGTACGCCACACCCCTCTCGATCAACAGGACCCCCATTTCGACCGTAGGAGGTCCGTTTCCTCCGTTTTGCGCCACGCCAGACCACTCCCGATGAACAGGATCCCGTTTCGAACGTGGCCAGACGAACACAAGGCCGTTTCCTCCATTCTACGGTACGCCATGCCTCGTTTCCACCACCTGTTCCGTCCAAGTCCTCCCGATGAACACGACCACGCATTCCATTCCGACCCAGCCGGTTGGCTCCCCATGAACACGACAACGGTGCTGTTTCTCCGTTCCAACCCAGCCAATGTACAAGAGCCCTGGCCGTACGTATATATGCGCGAGTAGGCGTTCGAAACCCCGCCCGTATGTACACATACGTGGCCGTATTTTCTTTCTTGCACCCTGGCCGCTGTACGTATGTGTACATGCTACGTGCGCGCCTCTACATCCACCCGTATGTACGTGCACGTTCGCGACCAGAATGACAATGCTACATACGCTTCGACCAGGTGGGTCCTTGTATGCAAAAATGTAGCTGGTGGGTCCCTGTAGTCAGGGGGGCGAATCGTTTTGTTTTCTTTTTGCCCAGATGCACTTCCTTGCGTGCGAAGGTGTAGCTGGTGGGTCCCAGCAGTCAGGGGGGAAACGTTTTTTTCACGAAATACGGTGGCCCATCCAATAGGTCCCTGCTATCAGGTGGAGGAATAATTATTTTGTGCATAATAAGGAGGCACTTTCTTGCGGCCGCCGTGGACCCAGCTGTCAGCCTCTCCACGCACAGTACTCTTCCGATGGAAGTCGGTCGTTGACCACATTGACCACGCTGCGCCGAGAGCACCACAGCGGTGGACGACGGCGAGGCCTAGGAACGGGACGACGTGGAGCCGGGGAAGACGCAGCAGTGGATGCCCACGCGAAGAGGAGTACGAGGATCACTGGTTCGGCTGTGGTGTGAGGCTGCCATCGACGGAGAATAACAGGGGTATGCGTGTGTTAGGACCCCGACTCAATACCACATCGATCTAGCATGTAACACCTCATATCACTTTGCGGCCTCACGCACGGTATTCCCACGGGTGTCGCCTTACCTTTGCCCGGGACCGTTTGCGCCTTTTGGCACACGTATATGATAGTGTCACTAGCATCCATATGATAAGGAGCCCGGGCTGACATGGCTAGTCGTAAACCCAAAGTGGCACAGACTTACAAGGACAGGCATCCATGACCTAGCATCGAACGTGTCGGTCATCAGTGAGTGAATCCGGCGTGTAGCAACTGGGCTAGCAGGACTCCGGTAAACCGGGCTATAGTAGGCTAACAGGACTCCGGTAGACACCGCATAACATTTCCCCAAAGGGACAGACACAGGAACGAAGAAGGACACATGCCGGCCAGCCTAAGTGTTCCGGAGCAGTAGCAAGCTACCAAGGCTCAGTGGAAGCACCAGGAGACATTTCCCGGTAAGAGAGGCTACCAAGGATAAACAACTAGATAGTCAGATCCCACCCATACCAAGCATTTCAATCACATACACACAATATGCTCGATATGTGCAAATACAACATGGCATCACAACATGACTCTACAACTCAAGTATTTATTCATTAGGCTCCGAGGAGCGGGATATTACAAACATGGGTCTCATGACCCAACATTCAGAGCATACAAGTCAAAGCATAACCGGAAGCTTAACATGTCTGAGTACAGACATCTACAAATGAAAAAGGCTGAGAATCCTGACTATCTACAAGATCCTGCCGAGGGCACAAGATCGTAGCTGAGGTAACAAGCTAAACGTCGAAGTCCAAGCGGAACTACTAGTGAGAGTAAAGTCTCTCTGCAAAAACATAAAATAGGCAAACGTGAGTACAAATGTACCCAGCAAGACTTACAGTAGAACTATCTACATATGCATCATTATCAACAAAGGGGTTGGTGGGGTTTAACTGCAGCAAGCCAGCTTTGACTCGGTGGCTATCCTAAACTACGACTGCAAGTAACTCTTTGAGGTGGCGCACACGAGTCCACATATTCACCAACCAATACACCACTATGGATCTGCTCCCGTCTCCCTACGAGAACGCCATCCATAGCACTCACGCTTATCTTGCATATTTTAGAGTATCCACTTTCACTTGTCTATGAACTGTTATAGGCAACCCAGAAGTCCTTTACCACGGACACGGCTATTCGAATAGATTATATATAACCCTGCAGGGGTGTACTTCTTCATACATGTTTCCACCACTTAGCGTCTGCACACGACATGTGCTCGGCAGACTTTAAGAGAAAGCCGACATGGGTGTAGACCACAACCTACCTAAACACTCAAGTCTCTAGTCTAGGTTTATCGCCTATTCAGGTTCCATCCGCAGGGAGTCCGGCCGAAGTTTCCACATACGGCCCCGAACAATGTGTGCAGGGTTCCCGAGACACCAAACGGGCGCCCGGTACACCGTGCCATGTGCCTACCGCATCACAGCCCACCCCTCGGGTCAGCACTGCCCACGGACTCCAGCATACTACAAACACCAGAAACTACTTGCAACTCCTGGACAGAGGACAAGGGTGATTAAGAAGTCGAGCGGGGTCATATTTTAGGGCCCAATGCATGGTAGTAGCTGTTTCATGGATCACAAACACAGAACTCGGTTCCTAAGGACGGCTTCAATGAGACAACCCACCATGTACTCCTACATGGCCTCTCACTTCTACCTTTACCAAATCGTGTTCACACACTTAGCTCACACACAGTAGGACATGTTCACACACCTCTGATTCATCCCCGATGAATCAAACCTGACTCAACTCTAAGCCATAGCAGGCATGAAAAACAAGCATGAATGAGTAGGCACAACAGGGCTCAAACAACTCCTACTCATGCTAGTGGGTTTCATCTATTTACTGTGGCAATGACAGGTCATGTAGAGGATAAAGGGGTTCAGCTACCATAGCAAGTAACAGATGAATCGTTGTTGTCCTAATGCAATAAAAGAGAGCAGGAGCGAGAGAGTAGGATTGTATCGGAATGAACCAGGGGTTTTTGCTTGCCTGGCACTTCTGAAGATAATATAGTTCTTCATCGGTGTCATCGAACTCATCGTCGGAACCACGTCTACTGAGAGGGAACAATTACCGGCAACAGAGAGGAAACACAATCAATGCAATGCAACATTATGATGCATGATCATGACATGGAAAAATGAGTGTGTTTTGGCTAATGCAAGCTAGAACAGATTGAGATGAGTCCATTTGAACCAAAGATTCAAATGCAAACCCATTTTAAGAGGTCATAATAGTGCATTAACTTGTTTCACCTAAACAGCAAGGTTAATGTGTTCTAAAATGCATGAAACCAGTGCAGATGGATAGATTTGATTTTTTTGATCATTTTTCATTCATAAATCCTTGCATTTGGAGTTACAGATTAATTTCTATGATTTTTAGAAGTTTTAGCTATTTTCTGGAATTTCCTGAATTAAATTAAATCCAGAAAATGACTTATTGCATCAGCTCTGCGTCGCTGTGACATCAGCTGGACAACTGCGGCTGACCAGGTCAAACCGGACCAGTGGGGCCCATTGGTTAGTGACTAGGGGCTGGTTAGTGTCACAGACAAGTGGGCCCAGTCAAAGTCCATGTCAGCTTGGTCAAAGCTGACGTGTGGGGCCACTATGATTAGTTAAGACTAAACAGGAAACTAACTGTTGTTGATTAAGGGTGTGGGGCCCATATGTAAGTGGGTCAGGAGGTTAATTAGTGGGTGATTAGCGCTAACTTGATGGCCACGTCGACAGTCGCCGGAGCCTCACCGGCGGTGACCTCGAACCACGGCGGAGTTCGCTCGGAACTTGCCAGAAGCGACGGATCGACGCGCCAAGGGCACCAGAAGATAGCCCGTGCCCGTGCGCATCTAGGGAGACCAACGGGATGTGTGGGGGTGGCCGTAGTTTGCCGGAGTGGAGCCCGGGGCGGCTGCCGGAGTTCGGGGTTGGTGCGGGTTAGTGCTACGGTGTGCAAATGAGCAAGGTGAAGGGCTAGCGGAGCGCTACGTGATGCTGGGAGCAAGTTAGGCACGCCAGGGTGACCAAATGGTCACCAGAGCTACGCCGCCGACGAGCTCAAGCGGCGGCATGCTACGGCCAACTACGAATCGACGGCTACGGAGAGCGGCAAGCCACGAGGTTAGGCGAAAAGCGTGAGTGAGCTCACGGTGGGTCGGATGAGGTAGACGACGAGCTCGGGGAGGCGGAGACGGCGGCGAATCGGCGCGTGCGGCTGCCAGCGACCGAGGAGGAAGAAGATGAGGCAGCCGTAGATGCAGGCCATCCCAGCGCTCGAGGCCAGGGAGGGGCGAAGCGGCGGACGATGGCGGAGACCGTGGATAGTGTGGGGAGGCGAGGGGAGCATGGTGGCCGTGGCAAACGGCGTCAGCGACGGCGAGCTCCACTCGGGTGTGAGAAACAGAGGAGGGGGAGAGCGTTCGGGGGAGAGAGGAAGGGTCCAGGGCGTCCAGGCGTTGCGCTGGCGTCGTCTAGGCGCGACGAGGGGGAGCCAGGCAGGCTAGGAGGGAGGAGGTGGCCGGGGTGCGTGCGTGCGCGCGTCGGCTACATGCGCGTCCTCCTGGCAGAGGAGGAAGGCGAGAGGGGAGTTGGCGGTGGTGGGCTGGGCTGTACAGTGCTGGGCCAGCACAGGAGCTGGGCCGGTTGGTGGGCACCAGGTAAGTTTCTGCTTCTTCTTCTATTTATATCTTCTGTTATTTGTTTTTATTTAGTTTGAGAACTAAATCATTTTAAAACTTTCTGTAAATATTTGTGTGATCTCAGAGAGATAGTCCAAGGCCACAAGCAAATTTACAAAAATATTTGAACATTATTTCTTATATAGCAGAAATAATTCCAACCCAAATATGTTATTGATTTAAATCAAAGGCCCAAAATAAATTATTTCTATGACTCCAAAAATATTGGTTTGAATTTTACCTCATGCCAATATTTTCACAGAATAACAGGATCATTTTCTTGGACTCATTTAATGAGATTTAAATGTTGGTTACTTTTAGAGGTTTTTCTGAGGCTTTTGAAAATTCCTCAATTCAAGTTTCATTTGAATTTAAACATGATGCTCTCATGGAAACTAGCCTAGGTCAGACCAGAATTAGGGATGTGACAACTCACCCCCACCAAACAAGAACCTCGTCCCGAGATTCAAGACATGAGGTAAGAAGAAAGGAGGTCACAAACTATCACAATCTTCTCGATCCAACTGCCCTTCTCGAAGAAGTAGCTTCATTGCATCATATTGATCTTGACGTCTTTGCTTTCGAGATCTTCATTCAACGAGTTGACGATAGAGATAACTCAAGATCAACTCATGGAGTGAGACGTGGGAAACATTTCTTGAGCTGGGGCACAAAACACACATCAAGATGGATAGAAAGAAACTGATAACAAAGGTTCAATTTGATAGGAAACAATTCCACACTTAGATAATATGGTGCATGGGTTTCAAAGTAGCGAGGAGTTAATTGCCATGACTCCATAATGGGGCACCTTAGGGAAGGTGGCTCGTAGAATTATTCCTTAAGTGGCAAAAGAATTACTTTCGATACATAGATCATTGAAAATCTTCATACCAGCCCAAGGCAATTTGTAATCAATTACTTGAAGGAGCTCGGAAGAATGGCATATTCTGACTAGAATGGATGATGTGGACTACCTTGTTGAAGACAAAGCAATGGATGATTTTTGCTTATCACCGGAAATCGATGGGACCCATGACAAGTCCACTTTTAAAGATGATCTTGGACAGCAGCTGCTGAGAAGGGCAGCCCATGGGAAATTGGCACGATGGCGGTGCAAGCTGGGAACAACATGCAAATGATGGGAATGATTCTGGTACCTGGGGAGGAACCCCATCTGTAGAGAGTGAATCCACTGTTTGAAAGGGTTATAACATAACCGAGGAAACTGAGAGCACTATGCAATTAATGCCGACGATAAAACCTAGCACTTGCGCATGCTCTCAAGAACTTTGAGCATTTCCACATTCATCAAGGTTTTACCAATATCCGTGTCAAGGATCCAGGCAACACAACATACTACCATGATGAATGGTGATGGGCGATGTAGATGCAAAAGGAGATAACACTTTCTCAGATTTCACCTTAGTGAAGCCAAGTAAACAAAATCTGGATGATCGACCGAGAGACATTTAGCACCCCGCTTCTAATGTTCTCCTTGATGTGCTAGCATAATCCATTCATAGATATGGTTTGATATCTAGAACATCAAGTGAAAGGTCGGACTTCGGGATCTCAAAATTCCATAAGGGTCAACTAGGGAGTAAATCCCACGAAATCCTTATGGGGAGGTATCCAACTTTCTCAATCAAGAGCCTACAATAATGGGTCTTCCGGCTAGATGTGTTGGCCACGACATCCATTTTACCGGGTTACAAAGAGACCAATATTATAGTTCTTGGGAAAACGTTCCAACCATCATATCTGCCTGAGATTCAGATCTGGCTAGTGTCAGGATATTCTAGACTCATCAAGTCTTGAAATAAAAATGAAAGTTTGCAACACAAATCGACGAGACGGCGTTGCGATAATCTCGGGAATGAACTACGATAGCAAGCTCCAAAACATGAGTCGTTTCTGTTACATACATGTGAACGTGATGTCGCAGACAAGCATGACCACGTAGTAGTATTATAATAAAACACTACCGAGTTCAGGTGGGAAGCCATCGTTAAAGATATCGAAGTCTAGTGCATGTCGGTCTGGGCCCTTCAGGATTAGCATTTGAACTTCTTATCCTTGAACAAGTAAATTAGTGGCTTAGTGTGCTACGGAGTTCATATGGAATGAAGATGATCAGTCTAACAGACCACAGAATACTTTGCATGTGCATGACTGACTTGGGATGATTCCAAAGGAGGTAAAACAAGCCTTCTCAAATTCATGGCGGCAACTTGCATCAAGTGCACATGAATTAGAGGGACTCACTTCTTTCGTCCAAACATATGCTTCACAAACGAGTCATGAAGATAATGCTTATAAAAGTTTCCAGTACTAGCTGGATGTTCAACACATATCATGGAGAAGATAACAGTGTTGCTGATGGGCTCAGCAACAATTCATCCAGGTTTCCATATAATTGGAGTTCCACAATTGTGTGAACACGGTGATAGCATTGGTTAGACCAAAATATGTAATGGTGTATGCTCGAGGAGACAACCAAGAGTAAGACAACATTACGACTATCGTTGGTTCTGATTTGATTTGACGATAACCCACACTCAAATCAAAGCTTCGATAAGACAATAGATCCAACAATTGACCACGAGGATCAATCAATGAAGATATCATATTTCTTCAACACACACACAAAGACATCCCTTTGGAATGAACTAAGTTGGACAAGGTTTCATCTTCCAACTCTCCAAGTTGTTGTTTAGCTTAACCAACTTGCTCAGGGTATCCGCCACAGATTCTTGGAGAAGGAGTGGTTTATTCGAAACCAACTTGATCACGAACTCAACATAGCAGTCAGGTGACAACCTGGTAATACTTCAGAGAAGATATTCAGAAAATCATGAACCACCAATATGTTACTATGCTCGAGATCAATCTTGCTTTTCAGGGCAAGATGATATGATCAAAAGAGCGAGGGATTGACACAATCCTAACTCATTGATCGAAGAGTGCATGGGAAATAAGGACTAGGTAGCACAATCAACCTTAGGGTGGTGATTCAATAATCAACACACTAGGAATGAGGTTATCGTCCATTTAACTACCAAGCAACGGAGTTGCTGGGAGTATAGATTTCACACATCATGATTCACTTGTCGGCGTTCCGGTTGCAACAACATGGGAGCCGAGAAATGAATAATGAGGGCGAGAAGTATCACTGTATCAAGAGTTCATAGAATGGTGTGCAATTCCCATGATAATCTTAAGATAAAGATGGTAATACTGCAAGGTAGAGTAGAACAAAAACTGGATTAGCAATTTGATCTGCGGAGCACAACCACTTTGACCCAATCCTGGAAATGGATGAGGTTCTGGAGTTTGTTTCTCCTAGTCATTCCAGAATAGAATGGCTTGACGGACCACAAGAGTAATAATCACCGATAAACAAATGCACACATACTCTTGATTATCAATTTATAGACGAGGGTCAGAAGACAACTAAAGAGGGACAATCCCAAAAGAACATATTATTTTCTGAGTTGTGGATGCATGGACTAGCATGTCGAACGAATTCAACATATTTCTTCCGGATAACCCATGCAGATAGGTTGAACTGGCAGAGTCACAATATAGAATGGAGAACCCATCGAGAGCACTCCTATTGTGATCTTTTGATCCAACAAACATCTTCCGTAAGTGGTTCGTAGTATTTGGAAGAAGGAAATACCACGGACCTCAAGGACTAACGCAAAGGTTACTAATAACCTACTAGCAATTACTATTAACATGAAGTAATTAGGGAGAATCTCGGGTTCAAAACATAGAAGTGGAATACCTACATAATAACTGGCATCACGGGATGATTTCGAGAATGAGGGCCAGAGTCATCACACTAGGACATAAATCATGGCTAGATTACTAGATGATCTCCTAAGACACCTAGGGTCATAATAATAACTCCAACATATATGTCGAGGTAATAGAATACCTCAACTCAGCGTTTAGTGTGGTTAACCTGGCCAGAAAGGTCGTTGAAAACAAAAGGAAGGATTTTGCAATTGCATCAGATTATTTAGAAACCTGGGATGACTCGGACAGCATAACGGATGTAAATGCTCAAAAAATTGGAGACATGCTACAAAAATGGTGGCATAGCCACTCAGAAGCACAACATCAAGGTTTCGAGATCAACAGTTAACATACAGAAGTAGTAGAAACTGAACCGAGGCTTAAGTCCAACAATTCTATAAGTCTACGGATTAGTAACACATGAACCTGATAGAAGAAGAGAAAGCCTAGTTCCTTAACCCCGTAGGAAAGATAAGATGACTCAGATCAGAGGGCATGAGGTATAAGGAGTAAAAAGAGCCTTACGTTCCATCCCACAATCAATTCCCCTACATATAACTAAAGCATTTCTGGACTCAACTTCGACCAGTTTGGCTTGGTAATCCTACAGGCAGTCAGGCTCTGATACCAAAGCTGTCAGGACCCCGACCCAATACCACATCGATCTAGCATGTAACACCTCATATCACTTTGCGGCCTCACGCACGGTATTCCCACGGGTGTCGCCTTAACTTTGCCCGGGACCGTTTGCGCCTTTTGGCACACGTATATGATAGTGTCGCTAGCATCCATATGATAAGGACCCCGGGCTGACATGGCTAGTCGTAAACTCAAAGTGGCACAGACTTACAGGGACAGGCATCCATGACCCAGCATCGAATGTGTCGGTCATCAGCGAGTGAATCCGGGCTGTAGCAACTGGGCTAGCAGGACTCCGGTAAACCAGGCTGTAGCAGGCTAACAGGACTACGGTAGACACCGCGTGACATTTTCCCGAAGGGACAGACACAGGAACGAAGAAGGACACATGTTGGCCAGCCTAAGTGTTCCGGAGCAGTAACAATCTTCCAAGGCTTAGTGGAAGCACTAGGAGACATTTCCCGGTAAGAGAGGCTACCAAGGATAAATAACTAGATAGTTAGATCCCACACATACCAAGCATTTCAATCACATACACACAATATGCTCGATATGTGCAAATACAACATGGCATCACAACATGACTCTACAACTCAAGTATTTATTCATTAGGCTCCGAGGAGCGAGATATTACAAACATGGGTCTCATGACCCAACATTCAGAGCATAAAAATCAAAGCACAAGCGGAAGCTTAACATGTCTGAGTACAGACATCTACAAATGAAAAAGGCTGAGAAGCCTGACTATCTATAAGATCCTGCCGAGGGCACAAGATCGTAGCTGAGGTAACAAGCTAAACGTCGAAGTCCAAGAGGAACTACTAGTGAGACTAAAGTCTCTCTGCAAAAACAAAAAATAGGCAAACGTGAGTACAAATGTACCCAACAAGACTTACATCAGAACTATCTACATATGCATCATTATCAACAAAGGCGTTGGTGGGGTTTAACTGCAACAAGCCAGCTTTGAGTCGGTGGCTATCCTGAACTACGACTGCGAGTAACTCTTTGAGGTGGCGCACACGAGTCCACATATTCACCAACCAATACACCACTATGGATCCACTCCCGTCTCCCTACGAGAACGCCATCCATAGCACTCACGCTTATCTTGCGTATTTTAGAGTATCCACTTTCACTTGTCTATGAACTATTATAGGCAACCCAGAAGTCCTTTACCGCGGACACGGCTATTCGAATAGATTATATATAACCCTGCAGGGGTGTACTTCTTCATACATGTTTCCACCACTTAGCGTCTGCACACGACATGTGCTCGGCAGACTTCAAGCGAAAGCCGACGTGGGTGTAGACCACGACCTACCTAAACACTCAAGTCTCTAGTCCAGGTTTATCGCCTATGCAGGTTCCATCCGCAGGGAGTCCGGCCGAAGTTTCCACATACGGCATCGAACAATGTGTGCAGGGTTCCCGAGACACCAAACGGGCGCCCCGTACACCGTGCCACGTGCCTACCGCATCACAGCCCACCCCTCGGGTCAGCGCTGCCCACAGACTCCAGCATACTATAAACACCAGAAACTACTTGCAACTCCTGGACAGAGGACAAGGGTGATTAAGAAGTCGAGGGGGGTCATATTTCAGGGCCCAATGCATAGTAGTAGCTGTTTCATGGATCACAAACACAGAACTCAGTTCCTAAGGACGACTTCAATGAGACAACCCACCATGTACTCCTACATGGCCTCTCACTGCTACCGTTACCAAATCGTGTTCACACACTTAGCTCACACACAGTAGGACATGTTCACACACCTCTGATTCATCCCCGATGAATCAGACCTGACTCAACTCTAAGCAGTAGCAGGCATGAAAAACAAGCATGAATGAGTAGGCCCAACAGGGCTCAAACAACTCCTACTCATGCTAGTGGGTTTCATCTATTTACTGTGGCAATGACAGGTCATGCAGAGGATAAAGGGGTTCAGCTACCGCAACAAGTAACAGATGAATCGTTGTTGTCCTAATGCAATAAAAGAGAGCAGGAGCGAAAGATTAGGATTGTATCGGAATGAACCAGGGGGTTTTGCTTGCCTGGCACTTCTGAAGATAATATAGTTCTTCATCGGTGTCATCGAACTCATCGTCGGAACCACGTCTACTAAGAGGGAACAATTACCGGCAACAAAGAGGAAACACAATCAATGCAATGCAACATTATGATGCATGATCATGACATGGCAAAATGAGTGTGTTTTGGCTAATGCAAGCTAGAACAGATTGAGATGAGTCCATTTGAACCCAAGATTCCAATGCAAAGCCATTTTAAGAGGTCATAATAGTGCATTAACTTGTTTCACCTAAACAGCAAGGTTAATGTGTTCTAACATGCATGAAACCAGTGCAGATGGATAGATTGGATTTTTCCGATCATTTTTCATATATAAATCTTTGCATTTGGAGTTACAGATTAATTTCTACGATTTTTAGAAGTTTTAGCTATTTTATGGAATTTCCTGAATTAAATTAAATCCAGAAAATGACTTATTGCATCAGCTCTGCGTCACTGTGACGTCAGCTGGACAACTGCGGCTGACCAGGTAAAACCTGACCAGTGGGGCCCATTGGTCAATGACTAGGGCTGGTTAGTGTCACAGACAAGTGGGCCCAGCCAAAGTCCACGTCAGGTTGGTCAAAGCTGATGTGTGGGGCCACTGTTATTAGTTAAGACTAAACAGGAAACTAAATGTTGTTGTTAAGGGCGTGGGGCCCATATGTAAGTGGGTCTGGAGGTTAATTAGTGGGTGATTAGCGCTAACTTGATGGCCACGTCCACAGTCGCCGGAGCCTCGCCTGCGGTGACCTCGAACCACGGCGGAGTTCGCTCGGAACTCGCCAGAGGCGACGGATCGATGCGCCAGGGGCACCAGAAGATAGCATGTGCCTGTGCGCATCTAGGGAGACCAATGGGATGTGCGGGGGTGGCCGTAGTTCGCCGAAGTGGAGCCCGCGGCGGCTGCCGGAGTTCGGGGTTGGTGCGGGTTAGTGCTACGGTGTGCAAATGAGCGAGGTGAAGGGCTAGCGGAGTGGTATGTGATGCGGGGATCAAGTTAGGCACGCCAGGGTGACCAAATGGTCACCAGAGCTACGCCGACGACGAGCTCAAGTGGCGGCGTGCTACGGCCAGCTATGAATCGATGGATACGGAGAGCGGCAAGCCACGGGGTTAGGGGAAAAGCGTGAGGGAGCTCACGGTGGGTCGGATGAGGTAGACGACGACCTCGAGGCGGCAGAGACGGCGGCGAATCGGCGCGTGCGGCTTCCGGCGACCGAGGAGGAAGAAGATGAGGCAGCCGTCGATGCAGGTCGTCCCAGCGCTCGGGGCCATGGTGGGGCGAAGCGGCGGACGATGGCGGAGACCGTGGACAGCGTGGGGAGGCGAGGGGAGCATGGTGGCCGTGGCAAACGGCGTCGGCGACGGTGAGCTCCACTCGGGTGTGAGTAACAGAGGAGGGGGAGAGCGTTCGGGGGAGAGAGGAAGGGTCCAGGGTGTCCAGGCATCACGCTGGCGTCATCTAGGCGCAACGAGGGGGAGCCAGGCAGGCTAGGAGGGAGGAGGTGGCCGGGATGCGTGCGTGTGTGCGTCGGCCACACGCGCGTCCTCCTAGCAGAGGAGGAAGGCGACAGGGGAGTTGGCGGTGGTGGGCTGGGCTGTACAGTGCTGGGCCAGCACAGGAGCTGGGCCGGTTGGTGGGCGCCAGGTAAGTTTCTGCTTCTTCTTCTATTTATATCTTCTGTTATTTGTTTTGATTTAGTTTGAGAACTAAATCATATTAAAACTTTCTGTAAATTTTTGTGTGAGCTCAGAGAGATAGTCCAAGGCCACAAGCAAATTTACAAAAATATTTGAACATTATTTCTTATATAGCTGAAATAATTCCAACCCAAATATGCTATTGATTTAAATCAAAGGCCCAAAATAAATTATTTCTGTGACTCCAAAAATATTGGTTTGAATTTTACCTCATGCCAATATTTTCACAGAATAACAGGATCATTTTCTTGGACTCATTTGATGAGATTTAAATGTTGGTTACTTTTAGAGGTTTTTCTGAGGCTTTTGAAAATTCCTCAATTCAAGTTTCATTTGAATTTAAACATGATGCTCACATGGAAACTAGCCTAGGTCAGACCAGAATTAGGGATGTGACAGCGTGAGTAGAGGGAGGTGAGGCCTCCGCGGCATCACAGCCGGCCACGGGAGGCAGGAGGGTGCGGCACGACCGGCGTTACTTTGGGCGGCTGGAGCACGAAGACCAGAGGTTGAAGAAGCACTATGGCCATTGGATAGACATCGTACGGTCACTGGAGCTAGAATCGTTCATATTGACTAAGTTGACAAAGCCATCCGTCCCCGTAAACTTAGTAGGCCCACAAGTCAGCCTCCCACTAAGGTGAGTCCTAGCTAGCAGGGGGAGTATTCATTTTTTTGTGCGTAATAAGGAGGCATTTCCGGTGGGTCCGAGCTGACAGCGGGGGGAACGTTTTTTTCACAAAATACAGAGACCCTTTCGGTGGGTCACAGCTATCAGGTGGAGGAATCATTATTTAGCGCATAATAATGAGGCATTTTCCTGTATGGGCCCCTACTGTCAGCCTCTTCCGATGGCTATTGTTTGTTGACCATGTTGACCATGCCGCGCCGAGAGCACAAATGCGGTGGACGAGGGCGAGGCCCAGGAAGAGAATCACCCGAAGCTAGCGAAGCCACCACAGCGGATGCCCACGCTGAGGGGAGAACGAGCGCTGATGTCGCCGGAAAATAACAGGATGTGTGGGTGGTTAGAGAGATGGCCTAGCGGTAGCACAGCCAGCCACGGGAGGAGGGAGCAGGCAGTCCCGTCGGCGCTGGTTTGGGTGGCTGGAGCAGGAAGATCAGAGATTGAGTAAGCACGGCGGCCATTGGATGGACATCTAACAGTCACTGCTGTGTGTTGACTAAGTTGACAAAGCCTTGCGTACGTGTCAAAAATAATTAGGACAACGTCATCGTCAACCTAGTAGGCCCAGAAGTCAGCCTCCAAATCTGTGGAAAACAGCATACAGCCCATTAGCCATTATTTTCAATAATTTACAGCCCATTTGCTAATTCTTAAGGATATTTGAAGCCCATATTCTTTTTATTAGCATTACAAACCATATATTCTGGGCACTGGTAAAAAATTGAACGAAATTTTGCATATTTTGGTGTGGTCCGAACTCTTTTAATCACGAAATTTCGAGTCACGTTAAAAATAATTTTCAAAAAATTATATCAAAATAAAATTCAAAAAACAATTGTCTGCAAAAAAAACGAATGAAATTTAGAATCTTAACTAGCAAGATGCCCGTTCGTTGCATGGAACATGAAGATGCATTTGTATGAGTAGTTTATCTTGTGGGAGAAAAGATGATATTTTAATGTAATTGCCAGTTGGCTTTGGTTTTTATAAGAGTATAGAGTAGAGAAATCCTGAAAAAAAATGATATTTTAATGCAATTGCCGGTTGGCTTTGATTTAAAAATTTACAGCCCATTTCTTACAACTTATAGCCCGTTTTCTGGGGAAGCCCATTTCTTACTACTTACATCCCTCCTCGTCTTGAAAGATTTGCAGCCCAGCAGGGCTGAGAAAAGCAAGCAGGCCTCGGTTTTTGTATTCTCCAAAAAAAAAGAACTGGGCTAGCCAATTTCAGAAAGAAAAAATATATCTAACTGGGCTTGTCATGTGGTTAATAAAAGCGTAAGCGTGGGCTAGACGGGCCACAGCCCCCGTACAGCGTGCAGTTGAGCTCCGTCTCTGAAACTGAAAAACAACTGGGTGAGCTGCTGGGTCCCTGGTGTTATCCGCTCGTTGTGTAATTTTCTCGTTTATTGACTACATTGACAATGGTGTGGAACCTAGTTGTCAAACAATTAGGAGGAAGTATTTTTTTTGGCTTGTAATAACGAGGCACCTGCTTGCGAAATGCAATGACCCTGGTGGGTCCCTACTGCCAGCCTCTCCATGTACAGTCATCTCCTGACTCCTCTTGGTTGTTAACCATGTTGACAATGCCAGAGGGAGGCGGTCACAACAAGCTAACCAAGGCAGAGAACGACAGCAAGGCCTCGGACGGGAACGAACAACAGCCATGGAAGATGCGGCAGTGTAGTGGTAGGTGGAGGGGAGTATGAGGGCAACAACATGGAAGTCAAGCATACAAATGGTACAAAAATCCCAAGGATTAATTGTTCATCAAATTTTTAGACAAAACCCAGATTGAACATGAAAGTAACATCTAACCCAACCACTCTTTTTTGCAGTCACAAACAAATGGATCGTCTGATCCATAAAATCAACATCCTGTGCAAAATAATATATTTTTAGGATGTCTACAACTTATTGTAAATAGAAGCCGAGCATGTAAAAATTAACATGTTCGTCCGAGAGAAATCTCTTGCTGTAAAAATTAAGCCTCATGGACAATAGTAACCTTGCATTCAACAGGAAGAATGTGACAAAGCTTCTGTTTGCCTGGTTGGATGCATGTCGTCCCATCGTTATTGTCCTCAAACGAATGTCATGAGAACTGAGAAAATCCTTGTGCTTATTACGCCAACGATTGGTTATATGTTTTTCTCCATGTGGTTCTGCCTAAGTAGACATGAAGATTGGAAATAATTAAGGTCTGAAAAAAGTGTATGTCGAAAGAACGACAACTGAACAGTTAATTCTAGTACAATATATACGGGCTTTCAATGTGCATGAAATCGTCACCTCTATATATAAATTCTCCAGAGATTGAAAGCATCAAAGCAAGCCAATAATTATGTCCATATCAAAACTATACATTCTAATATATATATGATCTTGACAGAATCCAGCAGCATTGATAGGCTATCAATGGACGAACTCTTCATTGAGCATATAACGTAATATTAGTACCCAAAGTGTACTCCAAGATGATATAAAACTTATGCGCACAAATGAAAAATGCAGCATATGATTACAAATGTGTAGATGATAATATACAGTACCTGTAAAAGTGAGGAGCCAAACACCCACTCCTTGTCATTATTAAACGGGAAACGAATTACACCCAAGGTCTCCAGTTTGGGCGCATAGACGACAGTTATTTCTGAAGGTGTATAACAATTATGAAGGAGCAACCTTTCAAGTGAAGGGGCATCTTCGATGATGAGCTGCTGTCCTTTGAAACAAATTCCAATGCTTTGAAGGTGAGGCGACTTTATTTGGAGACAACTGATACCGATTTCTATTCCCAAAACAATCAGCAAGCGCTCCAGGGCAGGGCAACTGGAGTGGATGATGCTATGCACTGAGGCCTCCGACAGATAAACCACCACAAGCAAGAGTTTTTTTAGCAGTGGGAGTCGAAGCATTTGTACCAGATCGTCTGGTAGATAGCATCGGGCGAAGGTGGCGGTGTGGAGAGAGGAGGAAAACCGCGTTATGGACAACGGTGGTGTGGGCATGAATTCTTTGTATGTTCGTGGTATGAAAGTTTTGTGGTAATGGTAGAACTCAAACTGCTGGAGTTTTTTGAATTCAGGGGATGTCAGCCAAGCGTCCACCTTGCCGGGTATGGACAACAGGTAGCTTGTCGGGATGCAGAGGCATTGAACGGGGCCCTGCTGGAGAGAAGAGACGATGGCTCTGAGGAGATCAAATTCAGGAAGGACAGATATCTGACGACAGTCGAGATTGAGGTGCGTGGTGCACCATAGAGGGCGCCACCGAGTTGAGAGGACTTGTGTGCGGCAGCAATCCTTGGTGGGGAGAAGCGAGATGATCTCCTCAAGGATGACGTTTGGGAGATCGCTAATGCGGTCCACCAGAGATTCTACTGGTTCCTCAGATCCGGGTTGGGGGGGGGGGATCGCCGCTTCTCCCGGCGCTACCGGGTGCGGGATCTACAACCGGCGTCGCCGCTGGTGGGAGCCTCATCTTCTTGTCGCTGGGGCTAGCCAACTCCACTTTCCTTCTGGGCGTCGTGCTGATCTCATGGGTTTGAGCAGAGTAGCCAGAGAGGAGCCTAGTGGCAGTGTGAGTGGGGAAGGAGGGTTGGGGATTTCTGTAGGAGTGGAAGAAGAGGAGCAGGCATTTTCTGTAAGAGTGAGGAAGAAGGTGAGTGGGGTTTTCTGGACGAGAGACGAAGATTGGGGAGCGGGGGGGATTGGATGGGGAGACGGAAGCGGGAGAGCGAGTTGTTCGTGTTTATAAGGCCCGCTGCACTAACTACTCGCTTTTTCCCAAGAACCGCTCTCTTCTTTTGCGTTGCTGCATTGGAGCTGGCGCATGGGCTTGGCTGACTGGCCATGCATGCAGGATGCATGTGCCCGCCGGCCACTGCATGCGCCTGGTTTGTTACTAGGTCTATTTAATAGGGTGGTTATGGAGTAAATTAAGGATATTTATTTTCTCTGTGTGCATCCACCAAATTAGAGGATGCGGTAATGGATGCAGACACTCACATTAAACTAACATTCAGAAGAACAAAAGTTTAGCATGTCTATGCATCTCAATGAGTCACCATACCATAACCAATATACAAAGCTGTGAGAAGGTGTGGAAATAAAGAAAATGGGTTGATGCTTCTCTGAGCAAAGGGCCTCCCTGCGCATGCATTAATTTCCTGGGCATGCTTGTTTCTTCTCAAAATGTTGCGAGCACTTTGAGCATGTTGGCAACTCCACAGCTAGATAGCTGCCTCATCTTGCAATTGATGCTGACACATTTGCAGCAAACACATGAGGCAATAGAGATGACTCAACATGGGTCCATATTGTGCAGTTCCCCTGAAATCATATCCATTGTCCTAAATCTGAAAAGATAGGAAAACAACAGCTATACTTAAACGGTGTTGCAAAACAGTAGCACATATCAATATCTCGGCTTGACAAAACACGATCATCCGGTGTTGCAAAACAGTAGAATGTGACGGCTTGTTCTTTGCATCAAACTTGCCTTTCCCCTGAGATTTGTTCTTGTTGTTTTGGGGCTGGTTGGGCTGGAAGTTCTTCTCGTGTACCATGTGCGCAGTAGAAGCTCCCTTAGCGACCCGAGGACGTGTGTCTTCTGCTCTTGCCTTCTCCTCAAAATCAAGAGTGCTAATGAGATCCAAAACAGAAAACTCATGTCTCTTGTTTTTCAGAGAAGTAGCAAAATCGTTCCACGAAGGTGGAAGCTTGGGAATGATGGTCCCAGCAACAAATTTGTCCAGCAACACACACTTAAAGTAGTCAATTTCCTTAGAGAGTGACTGTATCTCATGAGTCTGCTGAACAACAGAGCGCTCATCAGTAATCTTGTACTCACAGAATTGCTCCATGATGTACAACTTGTTGCCAGCGCCCGAGGGCCCAAACATGGCCTCGAGCGCAGCCCACATGTCTTTGTCGCTGTCAAACAACATATATGAATCCACAATGGAATCATCAAGAACACACAGCAGGGCGGCTTTGAAGAGGGTATCCATGTTCTGAAAAGCTTCCTGCTATGTAGGATTAAGATCGCCCTCAGGCTTACCCTTAGTGGCGTCATAGCAGTACATGATCTGAAACCAATATACTGCTCTTGTGCGCCACCTTTTATATTGCACCACCTTAAAAGGGGGCGGCTTCAAAAGTGCAGCAAAACCACTCGGAGTAAATTGCCTGTAATCAGGTTTTTGGATTGGATTGTTGAATATATGAGCAATTTAGTATGAGATTTAATCCGAATCAGTAGTAAATAGATCATGACGACAATTGCAAACATCAAAGTAATGATGCAGACTAAACCAAGAGGACAGAATCACACACTATACAGCGGGAGCAGAACCGATGTGGTCGATGTTGTCACTCATGTCGTTGATGAAGAGGTTACCAAGGTCAGGGAAGAAGGTTGTCATTGAGGAAGTCGTCGCTGGCAGCAGAGGAGTGTGCTCCCCAAAAACCTGATCGCCCCTCTCCCGTACAGGATCACGAAAGGCGGGGTTCGGAGGACTGATGTCCCTTCTCGCGGTGCACGCCGGAAGGAGGGCTGGAGAAGAATTGTGTGGCGGCGCAAAGATCTGGAACGGTGCGAAACCATATGATATAGCAGCGGCTAGGGTAGAGCATGTCAGGTCGGTCGTGCGAGTATAATAGTAGGCCTTTGGCACCCAAACCCCACATCCAAGTCAATAATAGCTCAAAAAAAGTCAATAATAGCCCCACCAAGGTTTGTCTCAAAGAAAACAGAGTAATTAAGGCGTCCGTTAGTCCCTTTAGTATAAATACAATATCATTAATAATGGCCCCACCTTTTGTCTCACAAATTATGTTGTAGTACTTGCTCTAAAGTTACTATCCACTGTGTAGTCTGAAATGCCGGGCGTGCAGCGGGCGGTGCCCTCGGTCGGCGCGCCGCTTCAACGGAGGAAGTAGTGAGAGGTCACGTCGCTCTGACTTGCCATCAATGTGGAGCGGCGGGCTTAGCTGGCGCCGGGCGGGAAGCGCGCGTGGGAGGGGGGAGCGGTTTTTGTTTGGCCAAGAAGGTGAGAAGCCAACTTGGGATCGGTCCGGACGGGGAAATATCATGTGCTCCCATACTCTGCATATGACACTAGTCTATGTTACTACTCCCTCCTTTCCGGTTTATAGAGATGTTTAGAGTAACATAGTAATATGTTACAGTACAAGTTACTCCCCACTATGACCAGCCTTGGCCTCTCCCAGTGATCCACCATGTATAGCTGCTAAGCCTGCCACGTAGGCATAAAATATGATGTGGCACCAATAAACTAAGCACCTATACATTGAAGACTTAAGTTACTAAGACATTTAATGCACTTAGCACCTCATCTAAAGATCATTAATAGTGTAGCTAGTGCCATGTCATCTACAACTCATCTTATAGTCAACATGTACAATAGTAGATCAAAAGAGTCTACAATACTACTACTTTTTTATTCTGTGGCCCACCTTTCAATCTCACAAAGTGCCTAGGAGCACGTGCTAGAGCTGGCTCTTCACCAAGAGCCCGCTTACCTTCTCTCTGCTCTTCTCTTTCCTCCAACTAAGTAGAAATATACTAGTTTAGTCCTTATAGCCCGCTGAATCAGCTCTATTGTACTTTCTCTAAGCACATATAAGCACTTACTAGCACCCCCTTGACCGTGGACCTTGACGGTGTACGTCACCTTGTGTCTCATAATTTCCCTTGTCATCATCTGAGTCCTAGAAGATCTCACCGACATCATCATTAGCATGCAACCGCCTTGATAGAATGTGCGCAAAAGGAGTAGAGGCGACTGGGGACGCACCACCACCACGTCGTGGGCACTCCGTATCTTCTCGTGTGCGTGCAACATGCGTGTTTTTCCATCGGCGCTAGCTCTAAGGCCGAGGCTGCGGTCGTCTTCGTCTCCCACTAGTAGTTGAGCAACGACGACAAAGAGGTGCTGCAAGAGATGCGTATGCGCCGTTACGTGCGAGCTTCGCCGTAGCACGACGAACCGGACGTCGCCGTGGATGGTGCACGCCTCCATGCAGCCGAGTGTGTGCGCATGCATGTGTTATTCACGTGCATTCTGCGGCCGAGCTTGTGTAAGTGCGTTGTGAGCTCCATGCTGTGCGCGTATGTGCATGAGTTGGATCGTATGGAGTTAGTGCGTTGGCTTGTGTACATGCGTAGCTGCATGCGTCCTGTACATGTGTGGCTTGTTGCGTGGTTATCAATAATTCAATATAAACTACTCCCTCCATTCATAAATAGAAGTCTTTCTAGCCATTTCAAACAGACTACAACATACGGATGTATGTAGACATATTTTGGAGTGTAGATTCACTCATTTTGTTTCGTATGTAGTCCCTTATTGAAATATCTAAAAAGAGTTATATTTGGGAATGGAGGGAGTATAAAACATCTTCAACTTAGCATCCTGATGTACCGTTTCTAGTGGTTAATGAAAAGTTCATGTTCTTTTATTTGTTTATAGGTGGGCAGGCGGCAAAAAACAGGGGAAACGTGCAAGGTTCCTTGCAGATGCTCCACCGCGAGGTTCCTTGCTCCTCCTTGGTCGTCGGGAATTTATGCTCTTCAACTCTTTTCTTTTACGTGAGCTTTGTTCATCCTTTTCCCAACACGCGAGACATCTAGCATCAAGGTGCACGTGTCATGCAAGAAAATGGAGATAATCATATAAGCAGTGCGTAAGTGAGTCGTGTGGGGGGGGAGCGGGGGGAAACCCTTTTTCGTAAGTGAGTCGTGCACTTCGATGGCACCTACGCAATATTTTTTCTCCTCGATGGCACGTGAGTAGTGCACGTACTCAACGACGGAGCATGGGATGGTAGCAATGATATTGTCAGCCCTTTTTTGGAGAGATTATGTACTACTAGTAAATAACTTTGATGTGTCCCGTCAACTCATAGAATGACAAGAAGCTTGATTACGCTTTCTCCCTCGCCAACGCGTGCATGGTGGCTCGCAGCACGAGGAGAAACTTTTGCTTACAAGTAGTGGACTTGCAATAGTTCATTTGGTGTCAGATTGCCACAAGCACTAATGTAGAACCATCGACTTTTGGAAGAGGCGAAGAGCCAAGTGCAAGGTCACCTACTAACCATAGGCTAGGCATAGTGGGAGTAACATAAGTAGGGGTACCTCCTTTTTTTTATTCTAGAAACAACCACACGCGAATATCAAGGTGCTCGTTACGTAGAACAAATTTCCTGCGGTCCGTGCTCAGCCCTCCTCTTTCTCTCTTCGGCTGGTCGTAATGGGAGTATCATAGGTAGTATCATGCATGCCAACTAAGCAATCTTGATGAGGTGGCATAGAATTAAATGAAGAAAGGGAGGCTTGAGTATCATATTATGATACCGTATCATATTAAATGATGTGCTACTTTGTTTCATGCATGGCAATAAATATAGCCCTATATGATACTAACATATAATACTATGAATTACGGATGTAGTATCATACACTAGTATCATATGCATCATACTACTATATGATACTCCCCATTACAACCAGCCTTCTCAGCCAGCGGACGCACAGAGCCCATCGTCTGTTTGCTCACATGCGGCCCCACATGTCAGTGAAAATGCAAGAGGACCCACTGAACCTGCACATCTTTCACCTCGACGTGCTGGTGATGAAAAACAAATCCAATAAAGATCTTCGGTGGCCGCTTTTGGAGTTACTCAAGAGTAGTAAGATTCTATTTACAGTTTAACCCAAGATGCACATCTCGTGGCTTCAACTACCACTCTATTTTCTTTCATAACACGACCTAGATGCTAGATGTCCCACGTGTCGGCAAAAGGAGGAAGAACCTGACCAAATCTTCGGTTGTGCTCTCGGATTAGACTTGTTGTGCTAACTTAAAAAATTTATTGTGTACTCCCTCCATTACAAAATACTTCACTTCCACTTGTCCAAAAATGGATGTCCCTATATACTATAACTTGTCCAGATACATATATATTTTGACAAATAGAAGGCATGTATTGTGCAATGGAGGGAGTAGAATGGATGCAAGTTTTTGTATTGGGAAGAAGAGTACATCCATATATTGATAGAGCGTTGGAGTTGGCCTTACAAGTGGGACCGCAGTTGAGGAAACCGACTATGGGCAAACCCCCATCTCGCCCGCCGTGCGATGGCTGAGTTAGAGAAACGATGAGGTTGAAGAGATTGCACTAGCACGGACTCCAAGAAATATGGTGTTAGATGGAAGTCATGCTGGTGGCGTGTGTCGTACTCCTGGACGTGAATGCTTGTTCTGGCCCAGGCCACCCTACTACTCCTACTACTTAGAGGTGTTGGTTACGTACAATATGGCTACAGTAAAAACAACCGCACGACGTGCGAAGCATGTGAAGCTAGTACAAATAGTGTACTACTCCCTCCGTCTAGGTGAGTAAGTCATCTTAGGTTTTGCACCGTGACCAAGGAGAAGGAGAAAACGAGAGAACTTAATGTTCATTTTCTAATTAATAGCATTGCATGCAATGAACTAACCACTGCATGTCGTGTTTGGTAGTCTCAAGTCATTAAAAGCATGCACACCCCTCATCTATTATTGATTGATATGTCAAGAAACAAGAAACGAGGTAGAATTTAATGCACCGTGCCAAGTGTTTTGGGATTATTTGGTTTTCGTAAGATGACTTAAACACCTAGACGGAGGGAGTACTATTGTTGATTTGCCTCATCCGATAACATGTTGCAATGCAGAAAATATTTTTTGCCTCGTGGCACCACGCACTTAGAGAAGCGACTCGAAAGACATTCATAAATTTAGTAAGTTTATCACAGGCATATTATTTTATTACATACAACAGGTCATCAACCCACATCGACAACGAGGATACATTATAAATACTAAAGTTTTCACCACACAAGAAATAACAACCAATGAAATGAACTTCAACTCAACCATTCCTCGGTGTTGGAAACGCTTGCTTTGAACCACAAGTGATTCTCTGGGACGGGCCATCCATTGTCGATCTGGAGACCAACGCAGGACTGATCATCCAGGCTGAAGCGGCCTACTATATCAGTACCAGGGTAGGGAACCACCCAAATGTCCGAGGTATAGACACAGTTGCTTATCGTAAATGGAAGTAACATTGTGTCAACAGCAGTTGGATCGCCTACAATTCTATACCAGGGAGAAGGAGTTGGCGCTAGCACATTAGTATAAATCCCGAATACAATGCAACGGGTGTTGGAATAGGTCCAGAGAGTGCAACCATGGGAGACTACACACTAGTGCAGAACCGGGAAATAGCACCGGTTCGTAAGGCCCTTTAGTGCCGGTTCCATAACCGGCACTAAAGTGTGGGCACTAAAGCCCCCCCCCCCTTTAGTACTGGTTCAGCATGAACCGGTGGTAAAGGGCAACCACGTGGCACGAGCCAGCTCCGGGGGGCTGGAGCCCTTTAGTACCGGTTGGTAATACCAACCGGTACTATAAGGTTTGGGTTTTCTTAGTTTTATGATTTCTTTTTCATTTAATTTTGTGTTTCCATTTTAATTCTTTTTCGTTTGCTGGTATTTTATGATACTACACATTGTACACGTTATGCATATATATATATATATATATAGAGAGAGAATTTCTAGTAGAACCGATCATGCATATATATATATCATCAATGTCTCACAAACCACCATATTAAGTAATTCACACATAAACAAATGTATAGCTAGCTATATACAATTTCTCCTACATATGCATGTTGCCTTCGGAGCCAGTGGCATTAGCCTAATTGGTGCCTTCGGAGCACGATGACAATTGGAAGTGGTTTTCATGGGGGCGGTAGCGGGTAATAGTATTCTCCCTTCGGATTTATGACCTGGTCGAGCAAAAATCCCGCTATTTCCTCTTGAAGTGCTTCTACGCACTCCGTTTCTAGGAGCTTCTCCCGCGCCTCTCTGAACTATTAAGAAGGAGATCAATATGCATGTGTATTAGTTGTGTGACTAGATATCGATAATGGTGTAAAATTTGTGAATAGTGTTCTAACAAGCGTACCCATTCCTGTCTTTGAGATCTGCTCCTTTCGGACGCCATCATGCGAATGTTCTCGCAAACGCAGAATGCACATAGATCAGTCCCCTGCGCCTGCTTCAGGGCCTTTACGAGAATGGAATTTGATCAGATAATAACTACTCAAGCATGATAATTAAAGAGATGGCAGCTAGCTAGCTAGCTAGTACTACTTAATTACTTACCTTGGGTCTTCCCCATTTAAGCTTTTTTTTCCATTCGCCTTCCGTGACGCTGATGAACCTTGCCCAAGCCCTGCCCGCCGACAAAGAAAATGAATAAAGGGGTTATTAAATAGTTCATATCATGAAATGACGAACTAAATAGGCCGAGATATATAGTTAATAATGATTGAAATTACCTGTTGACTATCCCAAACAAGATGTTATAGTCAGTTTTAACTTTGATTAGTGAGTCCAGTATTTCAACTGTTCCGTCGTCAACTCTAATGATACACAAGACCCAGTGAAATCTGCATGCACACATGTTTGCATGTCTTAATTAAGCGGGCATATGTAAGCAAAAACATGTAGCTAGCTAGTAGGCAAAAACAGAGAATTTGTAGTACAAGACAGTGTGACTCACTGGAAGTTGTAAGGAAGTAGTATATCTTCATTGTATTTGAGGCGCTTCAAGAACTCTAGCATGTTGTCCTCTACATCCTTTTGATGATGTGGATTTATCCGCCATGTGTATTCATTCACGGTGTTTGGGTCAATGAACCCAATGCCATAGCGTCCAGCTTTTCTCATTTCATACATCTTCATCCTGCATAATACCACAGAAAAGAATATAGTGAGGATAATTACAAGTAATGATTGACGATCAAAAGGATCACTACAGCTAGCTTGAGACTTAAATTACAGAAAGAAATCACTTACAGACAATAGCAACTAACGATAGATTTGTCGAGTGCGTCTTGATTGTATAACTGAAATAGTTCAGTATACTCAACGGACAGATCTTTCTCATGGAAGTAATGATCCTCCTTGACATTCACCATGAGGGACAATCGATCTAAAATCTTGGTAATGTTCATGTACCATTGATGCAATTCATACATTCTTGTTTGGAGGTTCTTGACCTTGTCTGGCTCGACCAAAGGTTGGCCCCGGACATATTTCCGTTTTATTTCATCCTCTCTAAGCACAGGCATGGGTTCGATCTCGAGGAGTTGTCCAACAGTGATTTTGTGAACTTCAGCCTGCATTATATGCTCCTCCGTTATTACCACATTGCCCACCTCAGGAACGTAAACTGTTTGCCCACAATAATATTGGGCGCGCATACTGTCACATGTTGTTGGCACAACAAGCGAGGGGATCGATTGCGCAGCCTATTCTCCCAGCTGGAGAATGGTTTTCCCGCATTTTTTGACAGCTGCTTCTTGTTTGCTCGATCCCGAGCTCGCCTCCTTACGTAGACGTGCTCGATTTAACTTCTTGATGTGGCGCTCATAGTCTGTGTCAACAGGCTTGGGAGCTGGTGGTTGAGCCATACGAATGAAGTGGTCAATCGTTTCCTTAGGCACTTTCTCCCTTGGCAGCGGTGGCGGTTTCGGTACAAAATGGGCTTCCACCTCGGCCTTCGATATGGCTGTGATTTCCTCCTCGGACTTGTCATAAGCCCTCTGCGGAAGAGGCGTGAGGCTTGGACCATATTTATATCGCTTGCCTCCGCCTGTACTTCCTGTACTACCTCGACTCGTACCGCTACGCACCATAGCTGCGGGGTGTCTCTTCTGGGATTGCTGAGGCGACGGAGACGGCTGACGGGGCTGAGTTGGATGAGGAGGAGTGGCCGCCTGAAGCTGTGCAGGACTTGGAGGAGTGGCCTGAGGTTGTGCCGGACATGGAGGAGGAGTGGACGTCTGACGCTGTGGCGGACTTGGAGGAGGAGGAGTGGCCTGACACTTTGCTGAACTTGGAGGATGAGTGGCCTGACACTTTGCCGGACTTGGTGGACTTGCAGGAGCGGGAGACTGATGACTCGGTGGCGGACTTCGACGAGGAGTCGGCTGACACGGTGTCGGTGGCCTTCGAAAGATGATGCAATCCTTTTTCCATAGGATGATACGATGGTTGGCCTCTCCGAGAAAGCGCTCGTCGTCACCTCCAGGAATGTCAAGCTCTAGCTCCGAATATGGGTCCACCACCTCATCAACCAAGACACGAGCATAGCCCGCTGGAATCGGGTTGCAATGGAAGGTTGCCTCGGGGGTATTTGTAAAAGCAACGGCGTTCGCCACCTTCATGGATATGTTCTTCATTTTGACGTGTAGCTCGCAGCTAGTGTTCTCCGTGATGTCATCCACGGGGTATCTACCCAGCATTGCGTCGTCCGGGGCGGAACCCACGCTGCTTCTCGGCATGGATGGGGTGGTGCTATCCAATGCTGGATCATTCGCTAGCTCCTGCAGCTGCTGAGACCCCCTTTGCTGGGTAAGTGAGTCGATCTACTCCTGCTGCCGCTGGAATTTGACTACCAATTCCGCTTGACTTGCTTCTAGGCCTTGAAGGCATTCATAGTCCCGCTTCCTCTGCTCCTCCTCCATCTTCCTCTTCTTCTCGTCTGCAATCTTCTTTCTTGCACGGGTTCTGTAGTCGGTGTTCCAGTCTGAAAACCCCTCATACCACGGAATAGCGCCCTTGCCTCATGTTCTTCCCGGGTGTTCAGGATTTCCCAGGGCACGTGTAAGCTCGTTGTTCTCTCTGTTGGGCTGGAACACCCCCGATCGTGCCTCTTCTATTGCAACAAGTATCGCATTGTCGGCTCCCTTCAGACTTGCCCTCATCGAAACATTGCCTGTCTTCGGGTCCAACTCCCCCCATGCGCATAGAACCAAGTCCTGACCCTGGGGGGCCATCTCTTTGTAACCAGAGTGGCACCTGCATCCTCCATCTCTTTCTCCGACTTATCCCACTTAGGCATTGCCACCGCATAGCCACCTGGCCCCAGCTTATGGAACTTATCCTTTTTTTTAGCATTCTTCTTGTTTATTCTCGACCATTCCTTAGCTAATTCTGAATCCTTGAATTTCACGAAATCGTCCCAATGAGCACGTTGGTTCTCTAGTGTTCCCTCGAATACTGGAGTCTTCCTTCCTCCCTTGACGTACTTGTCCCATTCACGATTCTTGTGGTTCTTGAATGCAACCGCCATCTTCCTAAGAGCAGCATCCTTGACTTTCTGCACATCGGCTTCTGTGAAATGATCTGGTAGGGTGAAATGTTCCATGAGAGTATCCCAAAGCAGATCTTTTTGATTCTTGTCGAAAAAAGTAACATCTGGACGTGGAGCAGTGTCCTCTTTGCCTTTTTGTCTTTTGTACACCTGCTTCCTTAGCAGTAACATCATTAGTGGGTTGTATACACACAAGAAGAGGTGATCCATCGTATTTAGTTGCCAGGCGCCACAAAGTATATGGGCGCTGCTCGTCCTCATGCTCGTGATCATCACCATCGACATCTCCCCCTTGGTTATAAAAATTTTCAAGTATGGGTGGTGGAATGTTAACAGGACCTTGGAAACACAAGAAGAAGGTTAATTAGTAAAGGGAAACTTGCTAACCCGCATGCATGTGGATGAAACAATTATAATTACGGTGGAAGACAAATGTACCGAAAGCATAAGGATTCCATGCAAAAACAGTGCCATGAGTGGTGGCAGCAAACACAAGGCCCTCGTATTGAATTGCGTCACAGTACTCATCCGTGTACAGAAACTGAATTTTGAGCAATATCCATCGAGTCAAACCACCAAGGACGGCAACAAGCTTGTCGAAGATAGCAACAACTTCATAGTTGTTGTAATTCCAAGAGCGGTTGGGAACTTGACAAATTGCTATCTTCCGTAGAAGACATTCACCATGATCGTATTTGAACGTGCGTACAATACCGGTGTGCTCAACCTCTAGGCAGTCTGCTGAGATTTTTGGAAGTGGAACCCGGTCAACAGTGTACACATTCACAACTTCCCACTCGCAGTTGGACCCAATGTAAACAACCCAATCTCCATTTGCGCCTGCCCAAGCCTTGCCCTCAATCGATGGCATCTTAACATCATACGTATCATTATCAAGCGGCATCAACTTGCACAGGGTGAGGCCTCCGTCATGTCGGCGCCAGTCATTAGGGTCACGGCGAAGAAGATTGGGGAGATCAAACTGCTCCTTCACTCTTGGGTTCCTTGTAATGATGTTATTAGTTGAGTCGAGAATGGGCTTGAACGAACATGCCACGCTAGCCAAGGTGATGACGTCGCACCAATCAATGAGGTCCTCCACCAGGTAATCTTTCAGATCGGGGTAAGAATAACGGGGTCGTTTCCGGCCTGTTCCCTCCATGGAGAAGACGATCGAACAATGGCAGAAGAAAGGGTGAAGGGCTAAAGGAAAATGTAGGAGGGAGAGGAAGAGCGTGCGACAACAGTTCCAAATCGAGAGGGAAAGGCGAAGAGTTGGTGGACGGTTGCCAGTTTGCCACCGTTCATGAAGAGGCGCCCCGGCCTACATGTCCGTTCGGAAATACTCCTACTACTCGCCGTCGTCACACTGATATGTTGGAACGGGACCACATGTCAACGAAACATGGTGTGTAATTTCTCGTGCAAAATGCGATCTGGCCATGTTGGCCCGAGGTGCCGCATTAGTTTTTTTTGTAAGTTTGTCGCACTTGTTATCGACCTTTATTTTTTTAACATCCAATCTGAATGGATAGCTCCTATGCTCATCAGATGTGAGCGGATATAGTGATGGTTGATTCGCCCGAGCAACTTATTACTGTGGGAATATGGGAGTACCAGCGGATTCAAGGAATAGAGAAATGATGGTTGCTTCGTCTGAGCAACTTACTATGGCGAAGGTGGGGCTCTGTGATTTGACTGCTCACTAGTCATTACTACTGTGGCGCAACGACCAGGGTAAATCTTTCCCCGAAGTTGTGGTGTGCACTCAATATTGCTGCATGACAGGTGGAGCCGTATGAAGGATGTCCAACATGTCGGCGAAACGAAGTTGAATTGTTTCTGGCATTGCTATCAATCCTTTAAGATTTGTTTATATGTACGCATAATTTTGATGAAATTGTACTGTGATGCTACGAAGGTTTCAACTTTGGTTCCCGCAGGAAAAAAGGTTTCAACTTAGGATTCATGTGTCTTGCCTCGAGATTATCTCGTTACAACATTCCATCAAATACGAATGAAACTACCATGGCTAATGCATCTCAATGTTTCGCAGATCAGCGCCAATATTCACATCACAACTGAAGACAAAGTTTTGAGAAGGTGTAAAAATAAAGAAAATAAATATAATTGATCGATGTTGTTCGTAGGCATGGCTCCATTTCCTTGGCACATTGTTCATTGCTTGGCAGCTAGTTTCACCCAGCTCTATAGCCAAAAAAGAGGTGTATGAAGGACACCACAATCCGATCATTTTGTGCAGCTCCACTAAAATCGAGCGGACCATCCCTGTTTACAAAGATATCTAGTCAGTGTGATTACAATAATAGTGGAACTAGATGATGAAACATAACATTCTTAAATAGAAGCCGATCACCTCTACGATCTCTCTTTAGGACTAACTTCTTGTTGGAGAAGATTAGGCACAGAGTTGGATGAGGAGGATAGCAAAACCAACCTCCCTTTTTGCGGTCCCACAGAAATGTAAAAACGTTGCCCGTGTGACATTTTGGCGGAACTGCACAAAACACTCTTCAGAAAAGTGATTTGTGCTGTTCACCAAAAGGTCGCAATAGCAACGAGGTGAAAATGGATAGCCCTGTTTGCAAAAGGAGGTCGAAAGGAAACAATTACTGCCCAATAACACGAGTTGAAGACACATACGCCGACAAAAAAAGAAGCATGTTCCATGTAAAAAGGGAAAGATAGCACATGGTGGTTTATCAAAAATGGTTTGAGGACGAGATTGCAAGATGGAAAGTATGCCGGCCGAGATACGATTTAAGCAAACAACTAAAGAAGATCCACATGAAGCAACATGGAAAGATGGGCAGTGGAGTAAGGCCGGAGGAAGCTATACCTAAGGATCGTCAGGATGTTACTTGGAGGGCGCCGGCGGCCCGGATTTTCCCATACTGCGGCAGCGAGCAAGTGGCGAAGGCCCTACCATGCCGGAGCATGGTCAGAGAGAAAGGCGGGTACCGCAGATCGGGACGAGCTGCCTCAGCGCTGTCAAACGTAGAGATGATGCACATCCTCCCTTTCCGCTGGCGGACGG
The DNA here is from genome assembly GCF_018294505.1 of Triticum aestivum. Classification (NCBI taxonomy): domain Eukaryota; kingdom Viridiplantae; phylum Streptophyta; class Magnoliopsida; order Poales; family Poaceae; genus Triticum; species Triticum aestivum. The sequence goes on from NC_057813.1 coordinate 52,413,433, forward strand.
GATGCGGCCGGATTACTGACCAACGCTGAGAGAGAGAGACCACGGCGGCCTTGTGTGAGATGGCGTGACGAGAGACAAACCTATTTTTCCATTTTTCCCATGGCAATCGTTTTATATTCTAGGCGTGGTACCCGACCCTCCTTCAAGTAGACAACCTCTACACACATCAAATTATCACGTGGGCTGCCTTTTCATACAGAAACGAACTCCACCGTGTACCCGCGCGGGTGTTGCCAGGAACGAGACGTGAGTACGTGCGTTCTGCGTGCATTTCTTCTTTAGGTGCAGGTACGTACGTGGGTGGGTGTGAGAGAGATGGTTTGTGCGAAACATAGGCAATGTGTTGATGATATCTCAATCAGAAAACCGTAACATATGCAATGTGTGTGAAACGGAGTTATGGACGTGAGATACCGATAGAATTGAAAACAGGGATGAAGTGTGTGGCTGCGCGATCGATAAAGAGTGCCATCGAATTTGTGTTTGCCCACGTCAAAGATATAGGGCGGCTGGCCTACTGGAATTTGAGAGGGCAGAGGTGCAGTTCTACTCCATGGCATGG